>NW_011495080.1:1288457-1290371 GCF_000754665.1 Bison bison bison
CTCATTCGAAGAGTTGACTCATTGGAAAAGACTCTGATGCTGGGAGGGACTGGAGGCAGGAGGAGAAGGGGACGACAGAAGATGAGATGGCTGGATGGCATCACTGACTCGATGGACGTGAGTCTGAGTGAACTCCGGGAATTTGTGATGGACAGGGAGGCCTGGCGTGCTGCGATTCATGAGGTGTCAAAGAGTTAGACAGGACTGAGTGACTGATCTGATCTGATCAGATACTATTAAATTCTCTTATTGAGTGATTTTTCAGCATGAATTTTCCAAGCATATGCTTGCATCATCAGAGAACAATTTTACATCTCTTTTCTAATTTTTTTATCTCAAATCCAATATTATATCCTTTAGTCTAATTCTGTAAGCTACTATCCCAAGAATATTGTTAAATAATAGTGATGTAAGTGGATACTTCTGTTTTATTGTTTACTTTAATGAAAATGGTGCTAATGTTTCTTAAACACTTGCTGGCTTTGGAATAAGAAGGATATATTTTATCATTTTACAGGCTTTAAAAACCTTTCATACCCAATTATCTATAGTTTCTGAGGTATAGACCAGTAATGTGGTTTAGAATGATTCACAGATAGCAACTGTTAGCAAAAATAATTAGAAAATAATCTGCTTTTTGAAATAAACCCTAAGAAAATATTTAATAATTACAGCCATATAGAAGAGTTATATACAAAGATTTTTAGCCCTGTGTGTATATATCATAGTAGCAGCAGGACAATCTAGCTCCATATGGTAGTGAACCAGTGTTCACTGTTTCACTGAACCAGTGATCCAGTGGGGAATAATTCAGTGAATCAGTGTTAATGGTACCACCAACCAGAGGGAATACAACACAGTCATTAAGATATACATTTAAGAAACACATAGTAACATTATTAAACAAAAAGTATAAATTATACTGCTAAGCATAAATATGCAAAAATACAGATAGAAATACAACATATGAAAAATCATGGAGCTTTAAGTAACAGAACCATAATGTTTAACCATTTTTTCTACTTCTCTATATTGTAAAATTTTAATGAGAATGTATTGCTTTTATATTAAAGAGTAAATAGTAAAATTTATTGGATGTAGGGAATTTGGTATCAAGGAGGAGGTTAAGCATAAACTACTCCAGCACTCTTAAGTTACTTTGATTTTAGATTCAAGGAAAAGAAGTGCAACCAATTGTTGACCAATGATACATGCAGTTAATTGTCAGTTAATTATTTGGGCTTTTTTTTTTTTTTTTCAAAATTAGTTGGCAAGAGCCTCAATAGAATTAGCCATGCTAACCGGATATTTTGGCCATTCATATGCTTAGCTGGAGAACAAGGCTATAGAGAAGATGATTCTCTTACACCGGAAACCAGAGCAACAGTTACAGCAGGTGCCTGGTTGTGTCCATTTGACCATAGGGAGGAGTGTGATGTCAAGTGCGCACGCTGACATTGTCTTCCCCAAATGTATAAACATACCTCTACTTACTCTACCTCTTTTTCTTCCTTTCCTGCCCTTACACTGTAATTATCTATTGTGAGCTTCGTATTTCTGCTCTGTTTTGCAGTCCTATTTAACTTTGAGGGGCAATTAACCATGGCAAGGGAAATGGGGATATAGAAAAGACTTATCTCAAGACTCACCTAAAGAAGGTGGTGATCCAAGCCCCATCCGTGGATACGGTCTACAAAGCTCCTAGACAGAGGCGGTTTCTCACACTGCACTTGAGTCCGCTCCTTTTTCTTTTGTCCTCTCTGGGTTTTATTCCCTTATTTATTGGTAACACATTGTACCTAGACAATGAAAAACATTCCTTTTAAAGATTCCTTTAAAGACAAAAAATAATTATTCAATCAAAATAGCCTGCTCAAAGGTCTGACGCCCTTCAGTTTTGTGTCTGTCATTTTT
>NW_011495080.1:1290517-1292216 GCF_000754665.1 Bison bison bison
CATTTTTGTCTTTTACACCAAAATCTTTCAAGTCTTTCTCTGATAAATTTTCTAGGTCTTAGGCTCCAATTCTCATTTGCACATTGCTCTTCACATTGGCAGCTTGCCTTTCCATTATCTTTCAACTGAATAGTTTTATAAATTAGTCAGTGCTTTTCATATTAACAACCTGACAGCTCTTTCTGTGTATAATAACTTGCTGACATGAATATAACTTTGATTTGATGTTGACAGACAAATCTGTACCACTGGTGGATTTTCAAGTTTTACAGGAATAGCACTCAAAGGTGGCTATGAAGTTATTAGTATGACTGATTCTGTGGCAGTAGAATTGAGCCATAGACCCATGCAGGACTAGGATACTTGATAATTATGGAATTATCAAGTTTTTGTCAAATTATTAAATATTTTATAATTATTTAATGAAAACTATAACATATAAATGCCATTTACAGCACACTTTCACATTCATACTTTATTCTATCTTTCAAATGACCTTGAGACTGAGGTATTATTGTTGCTAATAGCATAAGAGTCCAAGAATCTGAGGTGGAAAGAGAGTGAATAGCTGCTTTCCAAAGCCAGTTAACAAATGGCAGAAAAGACATTATTGTTCAATCAAATTCTTATCATCACGGATGGGCAGTAACACCTGCTCCTGTAAAGTAAACCTATTAAATTTTAATAGCAACAATATGATCCTGCTACTGTAAATATATTGAAGCAAGGCTACTGACTGGTCTGCCATTAATATCTTTTATTCATTCTTCTAATCTATCTTGTATATGTGCTGTCATTGCATAATTGAAACCAAACTATATGCATACATTATTACCTATTTCTTTTTCATATAAATCATAACATTCTCTTTGAAAACATCATTTTAAATGTTTCCATAATCACTCATCTCATTTAACCATCCTCTTACTGTTAACCATTTAAGCTATTAGTAATATAAATGCATGTTTGTGTTTCCAGGATCATTCTTATGCATAAGGTATTTCACTTTATTTCCTTAGATAAATTTCTATCAGTGAGTGAAAAAATACTACTATTTTCTAGGTTCTCAACACACTTTGGAAAATTACTTTCCAAAGGACGGTGTGATTAACATTTCCATAGCAGTTTATGAGAAAATACTCTTGCAAGAATTATTATTCATGTTTTTTAAATTTAGATAAGTTCATAGTCCAAACATATTGTTTTGTTGTTTTAATTGACTTTTTATGACTTGTGACTTAATATTTTCCCATATGTATATACCATTTTGCTATTTGTATTTTCACTAGTATAAATTGTTTGTTGATTACTTATTTTTTGGAATCTGTCTTAAGTGCACAATTTATATATGTGCCTTGTATAGGTCTATTTGTTAAACACTTTAGCCCTTTCTCTGTAATATGTTTTGTAAATATTCTCCAAATGTGTAGTCTGCTTAATACATTGGTCTTTTAATTGTGAGCAACAGATTTTTTTTAAAAAGACATTTAATTTGTTGTGAAATCTAATACTATTGCCAAGGTGATGTCTTTCATTGCTTTTCAAAATACAAGATGTCCATGCAGAGGGTGGAAAAATATTTATTTGTATTTTTCTGGTCTCTTATGACTTGGGGTTTTATTAAAACTATTACTTCAAATTTTTCATTGAATATACTCTAGTGCTATTGAAAAAACTTACGTTAATAATTGATACTGAT
>NW_011495080.1:1292316-1292649 GCF_000754665.1 Bison bison bison
GCCTGGCGTGCTGCGATTCATGAGGTGTCAAAGAGTTAGACAGGACTGAGTGACTGATCTGATCTGATCTGATACTACTAAATTCTCTTATTGAGTGATTTTTCAGCATGAATTTTCCAAGCATATGCTTACATCATCAGAGAACAATTTTACATCTCTTTTCTAATTTTTTTATCTCAAGTCCAATATTATATCCTTTAGTCTAATTCTGTAAGCTACTATCCCAAGAATATTGTTAAATAATAGTGATGTAAGTGATACTTTTGTTTTATTGTTTACTTTAATGAAAATGGTGCTAATGTTTCTTAAACACTTGCTGGCTTTGGAATAAGA
>NW_011495080.1:1292749-1292977 GCF_000754665.1 Bison bison bison
TGATTCAGTGAGGAATGATTCAGTGAATCAGTGTTAATGGTACCACCAACCAGAGGGAATACAACACAGTCATTAAGATATACACTTAAGAAATACATAGTAACATTATTAAATAAAAAGTATAAATTATACTGCTAAGCATAAATATGCAAAAATACAGATAGAAATACAACATATGAAAAATCATGGAGCTTTAAGTAACAGAACCATAATGTTTAACCATTTTTT
>NW_011495080.1:1293077-1297003 GCF_000754665.1 Bison bison bison
TCTTTTAATTGTGAGCAACAGATTTTTTTAAAAAAGACATTTAATTTGTTGTGAAATCTACTACTATTGCCAAAGTGATGTCTTTCGTTGCTTTTCAAAATACAAGATGTCCATGCAGAGGGTTGAAAAATATTTATTTATATTTTTCTGGTCTCTTATGACTTGGGGTTTTATTAAAACTATTACTTCAAATTTTTCATTGAATATATTCTAGTGCTATTGAAAAAACTTCCGTTAATAACTGATACTGATTAATCAACAGTCTTAATAAGATTTATTGGATGATTCACATATCTCACTGATTTTTGATGTTTAATCATATAATTGTCTTTTACATAAAAGAATCTCTTCTGATCTAGTTATTCTGTTACTTTGGTTTATATACTGTCATTTTTATGGTTTAAATTATTATAGCATGCTGCTGCTACTGCTGCTAAGTCGCGTCAGTCGTGTCCGACTCTGTGCGATCCCATAGACGGCAGCGCAACAGGCTCCTCTGTCCCTGGGATTCTCCAGGCTGGAATACTGGAGTTGGTTGCCATTTCCTTCTCCAGTGCATGAAAGTGAAAAGTTAAAGTGAAGTCGCTCAGTCGCGTCTGACTCTTTGCGACCCCATGGACTGTAGCCTACCAGACTCCTCCATCCATGGGATTCTCCAGGCAAGAGTACTGGAGTGGGGTGCCATTGCCTTCTCCGTATTATAGCATACGAAGAACTTAATATCTGAAGAATCTGCTCTATTCTAACAGAATAACTTAATCTATTCTAAATATATTTCAGAGTAAATACTTAAATTCATAGTCATGGACAAGAGTTCTCAGGTTGTCCTGATCTTTTTCTCTTTTGAAAAGAGGGGATGGTATGAAGCCAGAAGATATGAATACAAACTCTTTGAAAGATATACAAATCTGCTGGGGTTTTCTCTCAGTGTTAAAATACTTGGTCCTGTCTGTCACTTTTTGTAAGGAAGCTGATAAACAAATGAAGGGCTCCTTACTAAAAGCTTCAAAGTTACTGCCGGCCTCAGGCAATGAATGCAACCAAATACCCAGTGGGAAGAGGACAGGTAGACAGTAATAGGGAGGGGACTGCCTTCAGTGAAACACAGAGAACTCATGACTTATTTTCCTATGCAATGTTTTTATTACTTCAATTTCTATGGAAAAAAAGGAAGAACATGGCTGGTTTGAGTTCAGTTATATGATTTAAAGAATTGAAGAACTGATGCTTTTGAACTGTGGTGCTGAAGACTCTTGACTTGGACTACAAGGAGATCAAACCAGTCAATCCTAAAGGAAATCAGTCCTGAATATTCATTGGAAGGACTGATGCTGAACCTGAAGCTCCAATACTTTGGCCACCTGATGCAAAGAACTGACTCACTGGAAAAGACCCTGATGCTGGGAAAGACTGAAGTCATGAGGAGAAGGGGACAACAGAGGATGAGATGGTTGGATGGCATCACCAACACAATGGACATGAGTTTGAGCAAGCTTTGAGAGCTGGGATGGACAGAGAAGCCTGGCATGCTGCAGTCCATGGGGTCTCAAAGAGTCAGACATGACTGAAGTGACATAGCACCCACACAATCCCAACATGACATGACCCCAGGCCATGACATGATTCAAACATAATTATCTCTCAAAGGCCCCATCTCCAAAAACTATCATGCAAACTGGGAAGCAGGGAGGACACAATTCAGTCAATAGCATTCTGCCCCAACTCCCGCAAAATTCACATCCTTCTCACATGCAAAACATTTATTCCATCCCAACAGCCCAGTTTTAATTTGCTCTAACATCAACTCTCAAGTCAAATGTCCAAAATCTTACGTAAATATCATCTTAGTCAAATATGGGGAGATTAAAGGTACAATTTATCCTGAGGCAAAATGTATCTCCAGCTGTGAACTACACAAAGCAGAAAGGTTATGTGCTTCCAAAATAGAATGATGGGACAAGCATAGGATAGATTTTCCACTCAAAAAGGGAGAAATCAGAGGGAAGAAAGAGGTGATGGGCCCCAAGCAAGTTCAAACCTAGCAAGGTAAATCTCATTAGATTATAAGGCTTGAATATAATCCTCTTTGGCTCCATGTCTTGCCTTCTGGCCCTATGGGGGCGGCAGCATCACTTCCAGGGATCTGGTACCAAAATCCATATTAGTCAATGTTCCCAGAGAAACAGAGCCAGTAGGATATCTATTAATATATGTATATATATAGATATAGATATACACACATACATGCATGCTAAGTCACTGTAGTCATGTCTGATTCTTTGTGACCTTATGGACTATAGCCCATCAGGCTCTATCCATGGGGATTCTCCAAGAAAGTATACTGGAGTGGGTTGCCATGCCCTCCTCCAGAGGATCTTCCTGACCCAGGGATCAAACCCACATCCCTTACGTCTCCTGCACTGGCAGGTGGGTTCTTTGCCACTAGGGGCACCTGGAAGCCTGTGTGTGTGTGTGTGAGTGTGTGTGCCAGCTGGAGACCCAGAAGAGTTCATGGTATATTTATAATTCAAGTCCTAGTCCAAGTCCAAAAGCCTAAGAACCAGGAAAGTCAACAGTGTTCAGTCTGAAAGCTGTCAGGCTCAAAACCCAGGAAGAACTAACTTTTCAGTTCAAGTCCAAAGGCAGGAAAAGACCAATGTCCCAGCTTATATTGTCAAACAGCATTATATTCTGGCTTTTGTCCTATTCAGTAATCAACTGATTGGATGCGATCCACCCACATTAGGGAGAGCAATCGGCTTTACTCAATTCAAGTGTTAATGTCATTCCAAAACATCCTACAAATATGGACACACTCAGAATAATGGGTTGCCAAATGTCTGGACACCTCATGGCCCAGTTAACACATGAAATTAATCATCACAATGTTCTTCTTGATTTGTGGATTCCCTTTGACTACAAAGAGTGAACACAGACAAGTATTATGTCTATTTGATGAAATTCATCTTATAAATGCTTAGCTCTGGCTCATATCTTCTGTCTTCATGATTAGCATAATCTGCCTGCCAAGGGTAAAATGCTCAACATATGGATGTTTTTAAATCTCTAACAAAATGTTTCAATTTTATGTCCTGGAAAAGCAGCTGTAGTTTGTTAGTTTATAATAGTGTTATTGGAAAATGTTACATAAGTTAATATTTCAGATAACCACTCCCATCTTTTTATTGGCCTTCTAAGGAAAAATTTCTCCTCTGCCCACTTTAGGTATCTGATTGGACCAAAGAATTAAACTGATAGAAGATAGACTAATAGGAGAAAAGCATAGTAATTTTATTTAGCAATTTTTTACATGGGAGATTTCACAAAAAAATAAAGATCCAAAGAAGCCATCAGAACCAAACACTTAACACACCGTGGGAAAGAGTGATAAACTATGAAAATGTGACAAGAAGAAGGATTTGAGGCTGGGCAGCTAGTTATGGAAAAGTAACTAGTAAAATAAAAGTTATTCCAGTAAGATTTGTTTCTATAAATTTCTCTGCCTCAATACCCTGTCTCTGCTGATAAAAATGTTCTCCTTCTTCCTGGTAAGGTTAGGCACTTGCTTTTAGGAAGAAAAAGCAAGGTCAAAGTGCCCCTCTTATATCTACTGTTTTTAAGGTGACTTTAACTCAAAATATGGAGAAGGAAATGGCAACCCACCCCAGTATTCTTGCCTGGAGAATTCCATGGACAGAAGAGCCCAGACTCCATGGGTCCACAAAGAGTCAGACACGACTGAGCACCTAACACTAACTCCAGTGGTCATGTATGGATGTGAGAGTTGGACTATAAAGAAAGCTGAGCACCAAAGAATTGATGCTTTTGAACTATGGTGTTGGAGAAGACTCTTGAGAGTCCCTTGGACTGCAAGGAGATCTAACAAGTCCATCCTAAAGGAGATAAGTCCTGGGTGTTCACTGGAG
>NW_011495080.1:1297103-1315154 GCF_000754665.1 Bison bison bison
AAGACTCTTGAGAGTCCCTTGGACTACAAGGAGATCCAACAAGTCCATCCTAAAGGAGATCAGTCCTGGGTGTACACTGGAGGGACTGATGCTGAAGCTGAAACTCCAATACTTTGGCCACCTGATGCGGAGAGCTGACTCATTGGAAAAGACCCTGATGCTGGGAAAGACTGAGAGCAGGAGGAGAAGGGGACGACAGAGGATGAGGTGCTTGGATGGCATCACCGACTCAATGGACATCGGTTTGGGTGGACTCCGGGAGTTGGTGATGGACAGGGAGGCCTGGCGTGCTGCAGCTCATGGGGTCGCGAAGAGTAGGACACGACTCAGTGACTGAACTGAAGGACAGTTTAGAGAAATTTTGAAATTATCTTGCAAAGCTTTTACTTGTATTTCTAACATACATATTTGTCATTTGTTGTTCTCCTTGTATATATAGATTAGACAATTTCCCAACACCACTGCAAGTTTCTATAAAGAGTTTTCATCTATCCATCCATTCATTAATCCATCAATTCATTAAATACATATACACAGACACACACACCTATACACACACATTCACACACACAAAGTAGGAGAGAAAGCAAGCATTAACAAATATTATGAACAAAAATAAACCGATCCCTGCCCTTGAGCAACTTACAATCTAGTGGAGAAGGAAGATGTTAATGAAAAAATCAGATAAATGTAAAACTGCAATGCAGTGAGGATATGATAAGAGGATTTCACCTTGCCAGGGAGATCAGAAAGAACTTCTCTTGGAAAGGAATGATGGAACCAAGATTTATTCAACAGATAAATAGAAATTAACAAAGGAAAACCTGGAGAGAGTTGTTAAGTCTTGGTCAAAAACCTGAGGATAGAGCATGGCCTGTACACAAGAGAGAAACTTAGCCGGTAGATGTGGAATGAAGAAAGCTTGAATGAGAGGATGAAGCCAGGTTGAGAGATCACGAGGGGCCTTTTAAAAATTCATTTTGGGAAGTGACAGGGAAGGAAAGGAAGAATTCAGATAATGAATCCAGGTGAGGAAGAGAGGTTTGAAAAGTACAGAAGTTAAAAAATAATTCAGGCTTATATCCAGAGACACCAGGGGACAAAGAATGGGGCCTGGACTTGCAGGTTGGAAAGGTGAGCTGGAGACAGTGTCCTGGAGATCGAGAAGTCCTCAGAAACAGCAGTGAAGAGAGTTAGCCTCTCAGGGGTGGCTGCCTGGGGGTTTCTCTCCTACTTTGTGTTGTCAGTGAGTACAGGATACCCATGGACTAAAGGAGATTTAGAACCACAGAGCGGTCAGAGAACTGCAGTGAAGCCCTGCCATCACTACAACTGCTTTGCTGTAGACCTTGAACCTTGCACACACTAATCCAGAGAAGATCTCTAATCCCCAAATTCACAAGCTTGGAGAAATCCTCTGGTTTCCCAGGTATCTCACTTCCTCCTGAATTAAGTTTATTTCAGGCATCACACTTTTTTGCTTAGATGTTCACACTACAAGTAATTCTCTTTTTTTAAACTTTACTAGAATATTGCCTCTCAGTGAATGGCAAGTTAAAAAAAAAAAAGAAACTAATATTATGTAACTTCTGAAAATGTTTGCTTTTCACAAACAACAAAAGCAAAAATCAACAAATGGGACTACATCAAGTTCAAAAGCTTTGGCATAGCAAAAGAATCAACAAAATGAAAAGGCAGCCTACAGAATGGGAGAAAATTTTCACAAACCATATGTCAGATAAGGGGCTAATATCCAAACTGTATAAAGACGTAACACAACTTAATAACAAAAACAGTCTGTTTTAAAATAGGTGAAAAACTAAATGGAAAATTTTTCCAAAGATGTATCAAAATGGCCCTCAGGCACATGAAACAATGCTCAACATCACTAATTATCAGGAAAATGCAAATAAAAATCACAGTGTGCTATTATCTCACATTTGTTAGAATGGCTGTCATCAAGGAGACAAGAAGCAATAGGTGCTACTGAAGAGGTAGTGAAAATAAACCCTTTCCCACTGCTCCTGGGGAATATAAACTGGTCTAACCACTATGGAAAGCAATATGGAGGTTCCTATACAAGTCAAAATAGACCTACCTTACAATCCACAATTCCATTTCTGTGAATATACACAAAAGGAAATGATAACTATAATTCGACCATGTATACATGCCTATGCTTATGGCAGCGCTATTCACAGTAGTCAAGATATGGGGACAACTCAAATGCTCATTGAATGCTGAATGGATAAAAAAGATGTGGTATATATACAAAACAGAATATTATTCAACCATGAAAAGGAGGCTAACCCGCCACTTAGAACAACATGGATGAGAGTGTTATGCTGAGTGAGATAAGCCAGGCAAAGGAAGATAGATACTGCATGATGTCACCTATATGTGGGATCTTAAAAAAGCAAAAATGTAAAAGAAAAATCAGAGTAAAATGGTAGTTACCAGGGGATGGGGGGTGTTTAGGGGACAAATTTTTAAAACACTAAAATAGTCATAGAAATTTAATGCACAGCTTATTGAACATAGACAACATCGAACTGTATGTTTTATGATAAATATTGTTACAGTGGCAATAATATTATAATTTATAAATGTTTCAAAATAACATGAAGCCTTAGATTTGTACAGTGTTATATGTCCAATTAATAAATAAAAATAATAAACAAATAAAAACTATTACTTTTGAAAGAAAAAAACAACAGAGCAACCCAGAGAGGCAAAAGTTGAGGGTCAGCTGCTGCCACCACTAGCTGGGTGATACTCTTGGAGCATGAGCAAGCCAGACTCACACTTCAGCCAAATTACTGGTGACTTCATGTACATCTTCAGGGGTGCTGCCATAAGCATAGGTGTGTATACATGGTCGAATTATAGTTATCATTTCCTTTTGTGTATATTCACAGAAATGAACTGTGGATTGTAAGGTAGGTCTATTTTGACTTTTTTACCTTGTTGCCCTCTTATAAGGATGTGAGTAGGTTAAGAAGGCCTGCAAAACTGAGGTGTTTATATTCCCTCTGGTCTTTCTAGAAATTATTACAAATTCTTAAAATATTAAGCATAACAAAAATTAGCTTTTTTGCCTCAGAGAAGTCGTTTTAAATTGCCTATTATTGCTTTGACCTAACTGACCTCAATAATTAACCTAAAAATACTACAATATTTAACCTAGAAAATACTACCTCCACAAAATGAAATAAACAATCAAGAAAGAGGAAGCAAAGTTTAAAAAAAAAAAAAAGGAAGAAAAGACCAAAGTAGCACACTAAAAAAATAGTTCTCAGATCAAAGGCTCAGAGAGTGAGATTTATTGTGGGCACAAAATAGCTAGTCAGGAGAGCCTATGTCAAGTGGACAAATTAAATCATCTAATATGTAAGTGAAGACACAGGCCATAATGTCTAAATTAAAACTGCGCATATCAATCATGTGCTAATTATGACCAGTATAGTCAACCTCATTAGGTAGACACGTTGTGGTTTTACTTTTAAATTTAAATAGCTGGACAGAAAAATCATCAGAAAGAATAACATGATAATTATACAGTAACAAGCTATCATTTGAAATAGGATATTGATCACTGGGACGATGCACATTTGTTATGCACTAATGCACTTCAACATACCTAAGTGGGATGATAGATCTGGAGTAATTATACAAAAATAGACAGCACATTTATCACTGTTTGTGGTTATTTCATAGCATTGGCATTTCCATGAATTACAACATGTCATCTCACATGTATACAAATGTTAAATCACTTATGGCAACAATTAACCATAACAGATGTTGAAGGGTGGCTCCTGTAAGACATTCAATTAAAGAAATGAATTTGGTGTTTAGGCTGTGCAATTAATTTGACAGGCATGCTGTAAGTTTTAAAGGTGATTCATATTTCATTCATTTTGTTGTTTCCATCTATAAAATGTTACTGACACGAGATAAATAAGCATGCTGAGAGTATGAAGTATTTTTCAATTCAGAAATAGGCTGTGATGTAATATTTGTGCTGGGGAATACCAATTAACCTAATCTCTGGGAGGAACAGAGCTATCACTTCATCTCCCAAGACATATTGCTATCCAAGTGTCTGAGCAGCTAGTAAGATTATTTACTAATTACTCTGGGACTAACCTGGAGAAGGAAATGGTGACCCACTCCAGTATCCTTGCCTGGAAAATCTTATGGACAGAGGAGTCTGGTGGGCTGCAGATGATGGGGTCGCAAAGAGTCAGGCACAACGGAGCAACTAACACTTACTTACACACTGGGACTAAAGTAAGGAAAAATAAAAGGATGGGGGGGGAAAGCAAGGTAAGACACAGAAATACGCATATACAAAGAATAATCAAAGAGAATGGACAATAATCTGAGAAAGAACAGAGAGGAAGAAAAAGAATTAAATTTGTAAACAAAAGTTTCATTCAAATTTTATTTAATTCAACAAATATTTAAAGAGCATCTACTAAAAGATAAATCACTTTGACCTTCTTTGTCAATATCAAAATCAAAGTCTTCACTAAAAGGTTCTTTAACTCATTTCTTCCTTTTTATTTATACCACCATCACTTAAGTTCAAATTCTTCATTTTTATTCCAGAATTTTTTTAAGAGGGTCATACAAATTTTCTGTCTCTCAGCTTGCATTTTCAATGTATCAATGTCAGATTAATATGTCTAAAACTGTTTTTGAAAGAATTATTCTTCATTTCAAAAGTTTTCAGTTGCCTACAGAAAAAGTTCAACTTGATTCAATGTTTTATACTGTCAGTAAGAGTAGTATAAATGGGGTCAGTAGTAGTAAATTAGGCTCTCAAAAAAAAAAAAGAAAAGAAAAAGCCCTAATTTTTACATTAGCTGATTTCTGTGGTGTAAATGCTTCCACCATAGCTGATTTCTAAGTATCATCTGATGCCACTAAACCAGCTGGAATTCTGAGACCAGATAAGGTGTACAGTGCAGGGCTGCCAAAAGGAATAAATTACTCATTTTATCCTACAGAGTGGATGCCAAATGCTTCCCCCAAAATTGTTAGGTTCAAAACAGCTGTGCATAATACACGTATGTCAAAAATAAAATAAAAATTATAAACCATAATTAAATAATATCAAATCCCTTATTTGGAAATAAAGAGGGTTTACAACTTGTATCTTCCTCCACTAAGTGCTAAACAAAAACTTAATACACAAAAATAAAGAAGAACCAGCTAGGAACTTAACTAGTGGTCCAGTGGCTAAGACTCTAAGCTCCAAATGCAGGCAGCTTGAGTTATATCCCCAGTCAGGGAACTAGATCCCACATGCCACACACCCAAGAGTTAACATCCTGCAACTAAAAAAAAAAAAAAAAAAAAAAAAAACTCACAGGCCACAACTAAAAGATTTCTCATTGTACAACTTGCCCCTCACAACCAGCACACCACAACCTGCCCACAGCAACAAAAATGGAAGATCCCATGCACCACAAGTAACACCAGCACAGCCAAATAAATACTACAAAAAAAACAGGTTTAGTTTTTTGTTATTTTTTTTGTTTGTTTAGTTAAAAAAGAAGAAGAAGATCCACCACCTAGATGGCTGTATGTCTCTGTGGAGTCCTAGGTCACATTCATAGGCCAAAAAGTATTTTTGCATATTCAACCCCGCTTTAGAAATTCCACTGCTCTTCAAATCTCTCCCAGGTGATTCTGGAAATCGTGAACAGTTTTTGGTGTGTTTTGTGAATCAGCCCCCTTGCCTGCCACACAGTGTAAGCCATTTCATTTCTCCCTTGGCCCTGCTCTCCATGGGTCCAGTCCCCTGTCTCTGCCAAGACCAAAGGCAGGAAGTCTGCTGCTGGCACCCTCCAAAAGCACAGACTCCACACCTGCCCTACCGAGACACCGCAGAGTGCCAGCACCTGCCAGCATCTCCACCAGGCTGCCAATGCTCTATGTCAAGGACTGACACTTGAGCAGAGGGCAACTGTGCCTGATGTCATCAACCTTGTTATCTGCACTCAATTCCTTGTCTCTCAGCCTAACAAAAGCTGCTGGCATTGTCTTCTGTTGCTGTGAAATTGTTGGCATGAATGCTGCTGATGCTTTGCATCCTCCGTGGTCCAACCCTGTTAATGTTTTCTTGGTCTTCCACTGCTGCTTTATCCTGCAAGCTTTTGACACAAGTCCATGAGACTAGTCAGAAGATGCCCAAGGGGAGGAAACCATGTTTTCCAAAGAACCACACATACAACCAACAAACCTGACTATGCCCTTTCATTTCCCGTTAGGTAGAGGTTTGCCCAAACAGTGTAAACAGGGGTAAAGATTCTGATTTGGCCTGAAGATGAAGACTGGCAAGGCTTTCTGGCCTGCTAGAGAGCAATGGCACCCCACTCCAGTGCTCTTGCCTGGAGAATCCCAGGGACGGGGGAGCCTGGTGGGCTGCCGTCTATGGGGTCGCACAGAGTCAGACACGACTGAAGTGACTTAGCAGCAGCAGAGAGCTGGAGACAGAGACACCATTCAGACCCCCTGGCCTTGAGTCTTTTTCCTCCCTCCTGAAAGGAGGTGGCCATGCAGATACTAAATCAGTAGAGTCAAATCATGGTAAGCTCTCCCTTATGACTGTTAATGCAGATTTTTTTGGGAATAGAAACACAGGCAGAGTATAGAATAATTTGTTTCCTTTATGAGTTCTGGTGTATATTTCCTGTACTAAAATTATCATAGGCACCAATGTACCCCAGAGAAGACTACAGACAAAAGTGGAAGTGCTAGTCACTCAGTCATGTTTGACTCTTTGCAACCCCACGGACTATAACCCACCATGCCCTTCTGT
This sequence comes from Bison bison bison, assembly GCF_000754665.1. Classification (NCBI taxonomy): domain Eukaryota; kingdom Metazoa; phylum Chordata; class Mammalia; order Artiodactyla; family Bovidae; genus Bison; species Bison bison. The sequence continues at coordinate 1,303,936 of NW_011495080.1, forward strand.
CCGTGGAATTCTGCAGGCAAGAATACTTGAGTGGGTAGTCATTCCTTTTTCCAGGGGATCTGCCTGACCCAGGGATCGAACCTGAGTCTCCTGAATTGTAAGCAGATTCCTTACCATCTGAGCCATCAGCAAAGCCCACTATAGACAAAGGAAATACACAAATATATTGCCTTGATTCCTGCCACCATCAGTATTATAGGCAAAGTAAATCAAGAACTTATAGCATGCCGGTCGGTGTGTGGTCTCTTGCCACTAATCTGACCCACAGCAGCCGTGTTAAGAGAAGGCAGCAGCACCCCAACAAAGGCAGAATTGAAAACCAAAGGGACACTCCAAGGCATCAATTCCAAGGGGATAAGCATAAGCTAAACCAAGGCCAAAGTATCAGTTTTGTAAGCAGCCGGTAGAATAACCAGCTTAAGTCTCTAAGCAGTTCCTTGGAGCTCCTGGCTCAGCCATGTCACCCCCATAACGCAGAACTGTCCTTCAAACTATACGGCACAGACACGTGGGGCTCACTAAACACCCATGTGCTTTCCCCCACACCTTGCAAAGAGCAACTATTTAGCTGATTCTGGCCAATGGACAGTGATGGAAAGGACTTGGCTCTCATCTCAGCCAAAGCATTTAAGAATTGACGAGCAGCTCTCCAGCCTTCTCAGCCATGGTGAATGCAGAAGACACACACAGATATTCTTGCTTCCCCGTGCCCGGGTAGAAGAAGGACCATATAGGGCCCAGCCCCCCACCACTGTTGGACTTTAATGAGTGAACAAACATTTGTAAAGTCATTAAGATTAGAGGACTGGTTTTTTACATCATTATGTCCCAACTATCAAAGTATCACCAGCAAAGCCCACTGGGGTCCCGGGGGAAATCAGACAAAATTCAGGTGATGAGGTCTAACCTCTTCCTTTGTGCTTAGTCTAATTTCACTTGCCTCTTGGGGGGCTATGAGCAGAGGACTCTCGCACCCACACTTCAGTCCAGAGTTCCCAGTGTAAACGGCTGAGCGACACCTCAAGCTATGTGAGCTGCATCTGGAAGTGCTGTTGTGGCACCTCAGCCCAAGAGGCCAGGTATGTGCAGAGACGGTGCCCCAACCTGGCACAGAGATCTGGAGCATGCGCAGAGCGGCTGCACCAGCCTCGCGAGAGCTCCGCCCCCTCCCTGCAGACCAGATGCCTCTAAAGCAGCCCCACCCACCATCTCTGCCTAAAGGGTGGGTAGGAAGTGCGGGGGCTTCCACAGTAGCCCAGTGGCAAAGAATCCACCTGCAATGCAGGAACCATACAAGATGAAGGTTTGATCCCTGAGTGGGGAATATACCCTGAAAGAGGGTACAGCGTCCCACTCCAGTATTCTTGCCTGGAGAATCCCAAGGACAGAGAAGCAGGGTGGGCTACAGTCCATGGGATCGCAAAGAGTCAGACATGACTGAGGCAACTTAGCGATCCCCCGCCCCCACCACACACACACACATGCACGCGCGCGCGCAAAAAGGGATGGGGGAAACAGTGAGTGTGTGCCCTATAGCAGCGCAGCTCACACCTCTCCATTCTTTGATTAAAGAATACAACTTTGCTTCTGGACTAACTTCATCTTATTCTACTGACTTGAACACCACTCATTGGAGAAGACCCTGATGCTGGGAGGAATTGGGGGCAAGAGGAAAAAGGGATGACAGAGGATAAGATGGCTGGATGGCATCACGGACTCGATGGACGTGAGTCTGAGTGAACTCGGGGAGATGGTGATGAACAGGGAGTCCTGGCGGGCTGTGATTCATGGGGTCGCAGAGAGTCAGACACGACTGAGCGGCTGAACTGAGCTGAACTGAACTGAACACCTCAGCAGAAGGACTCTTGTCAGTGCCTGACTCAAAAAAGTTAGTAACAAAATCTTTTACATCAGATCTTGCCAGTCTCTACTAATGACCCCATTTCCCTGGTTTGTCTATTCTTTACTTAAGATCCCATATCTTATTTCTAGTTGATCCTTTGGATATTCCTGTATTTCTTGGACTACCTGTACTCAGACTATGAACTTGACTCCCTTTGATGAAACCAAGTGTTGTTGTTCAGTCGCTTAATCGTGTCTGAATCTTTGCAAACCCCATGGACTGCAGCATGCCACACTTCCCTCCCTTTCAATATCTCCCAAAGTTTGCTCAAACTCATGTCCACTGAGTCAATGCTTCCATGCAACCATCTCATCCTCTGTTGTCCCCTTCTTCTGCCCTCAATCTTTTCCAGCATCAGGTCTCTTCACATCAGGTGGCCAAAGAAGTGGAGCTTCAGCTTCAGCATCAGTCCTTCCAATGAATATTCAGGACTGATTTCCTTTAGGATTGATTGATTTGATCTCCTTGCTGTCCAAGGGACTCTCAGGAGTCTTCTCCAACACCACAGTTCAAAAGCATCAATTCTTCGGCACTCAGCCTTCTTTATGGTCTAACGTTCACATCAGTACGTGACTACTGGGAAAACCGTAACCTTGACTATATGAACCTGTGCTGGCAAAGTGATGTTTCTGCTTTTTAATAAGCTGTCTAGGATTGTCACAGCTTTTCTTCCGAGGAGCAAGCGTTTTTTAATTTAATGGCTGCAGTCACCATCTGGAGTGATTTTGGAACCCAAGAAAATAAAGTCACTGTTTCCCCATACGTTTGTCATGAAGTGATGAAACTGAATGCCATGATCTTAGTTCTTGAAATGTTGAGTTTTAAGCCAGTTTTTTCACTCTTCTCATTCACCTTCAGCAAGAGGCCCCTTAGTTCCTCTTTACTTTCTGCCATTAGTGTAGTGTCATCTGCATATCTGAAGTTACTGATATTTCTCCCAGAAATCTTGATTTCAGCTTGTGATTCATCCAGTCTGGCATATTTGCATGATTCACTCTACATATAAGTTAAATACAAAGGGTGACAATATACAGCCTTGATATACTCCTTTCCCAATTTGGAACCAGTTAGTTGTTTTATGTCTGGTTCTAACTGTTGCTTCTTGACCTTTTTCTCAGGAGGCAGGTAAGGTGTTCTGGTATTCCCATCTCTTTAATAATTTTCCACAGCTTGTTGTGATCCACACGGTGGTGGTCTACTAGCTAAGTCATGTCTGACTCTTGGAACCCATGGACTGTGGCCCGCCAGGCTCCTTCATCCATGGCATTTTTCTGGCAAGACTACCGGAGTGGGTTGCCATTTCCTTCTCCAGGGGATTTTCCCAACCCATGGATCAAACTCTGGTCTCCTGCATTGCAGGCAGATACTTTACCAACTGAGTCAAAGGCTTAGTGTAGTCAGTGAAGCACAAGTAGATGTTTTTCTGGAATTCCCTTGCATTTTGTATGATCAAATGGATATTAGCAATTTGAACACTGGGTCCTCTGCCTTTTCTAAATACAGCTTGTACATCTGGAAGTTCTTGGTTCACGTACTATTGAAGCCTGGCTTGAAGGATTTTGAGCATTATCTTGCTAGCATGTGAAATGAGTGCAATTATATGGTAGTTTGAACATTTTTTGGCTTTGCCCTTCTTTAGGATTGCAATTAAAACTGAAATTCTCCAGTCCTGTGGCCATTGCTGGCATGTTGAGTGCAGCACTTTAACAGCATCATCTTTTAGGATTTGAAACAGCTTAGCTGGAATTCCATCAACTCCACTGGCTTTATCTGTAGTAATGCTTATTAAGACTCACTTAACTTCACACCCCAGGATGTCTGGCTCTAGGTTATGACCACACCATTGTGGTTATCTGGCTCATTAAGAGCTTTTTTGTATAGTTCTTGTGTGTATTCTTGCCACCTCTTCTTAATATCTTCTGCTTCTGTTATTTCCATACCATTTCTGTCCTTTATTGTGCTCATCTTTGCATGAAATGTTCCCTTAGTATCTCTAATTTTCTTGAAGAGATCTCTAGTCTTTCCCATCCTATTCTTTTCCTCTATTTCTTTGCATTGTTCATGTAAGAAGGCTTTCTATCTCTCCTTGCTACTCTTTGGAATTCTGCATTCAGAAACCAAGTGACTCAGGGGCAAAAAAAGAGGAGGACCAGGAGAGAGCCTTAAGACACTGTGTGCAGAGGTAGAGAATATTTTTTTTAGGAAACGTGTTCCTCTTCTACACCTAAACATTGCCAGAACAAGCTCTGTTTGATCTCAAACCAGAACCTTCACTATATATTTGAAAAAAACAGCACATTATTTCTGTGTTAAAACTACATTCACAATGACCAACTCTTTGCAAAGCTACATTTGACTACTTTTTCAGAGCTAGAACCTCAGTAGAGCACCACACAATTCTTATCTGTGTGTAACCACTACTAGAATCAACATAGTTATGATACACAAGAGTTAGTTGATGTTGTTAATAATCTAACATTTAGAAATAGGAAATGTTCCCACTTCTACCTAAATGTCATGTGTAAATGATTCTGGACAGATACCTGTGATGAGAAGAAAATGATTATGGATTAAAAAAAAAAATACCCTGTACTACTCTCTCACCATTTGAAAGGCATATAAAAAATATTTATGAGATACTTTAAAGAGCTTATTTTGCTAGTGTCAACTCTAAATGACCATTTCCAGTGTTCTCTAGAGTATATTTTTATAACAGTATCAATTTATTATAAAGGTCAATATTTTTTTCTCTTTCAAATTCTTTCAAGTAGATTTTTAAAGTCTATTTTCTGAAGTATTTAAAATTCTAATAAACCACTGCAAAATTACCAGGAAAGTCCTATGGGGTTCTTTTCTAAAAACATACCATTTGATGCAACATGAACCTGGGTTACAGTAAAACATCATTAAGAAAAGGTCAGCTCTGAAAAACAAAGAACAAAGATAAAAAAAAAAATCAGGCATCTTGGAAACACTAGGGTCAACAGAGTTTATTCAATGTAGCCTTTCAGAGTATAAAGCTTGAAGTTCTTAAGTGATAGTTTTCCAAGGAGATGAAAACTCCCATTTTGTGTTAAAACTGATCTGCTATTCTCTCTTTATCCCATCATTTTGATGAATAGTCATTTGGTTGGATTTTTTTTCCCCCTGGATACTGTGTCTCTCAAATATGAAAGGAGATTTTCATTGTTAAGACCACTTTTTAGTGATCTTTGCAGCCACAAATTCTATTTTGGTATGTAGTGCTCAAATACAGAGATTTGCTGAATGAATAAATGAGTCTTCTCTGGGTCCCAGGAGAGGTATAAAAGTGAAAAATACTGTCAGTTAGGTCACTTATCTACAAAGCACCACTAACTGGTTTGATGCTGAGTTTTCTAAACAGACCAACTATCTCATTAATGAACAAGCAGGCTTGGGTGGTTTTCGCCCCACACCCAGCCCTCAACTGTCTACTGAGAATGGGTCAGGGCCAAGGAAAAGAACATTCTATTTATAGGCTGTGCCCGGGTGTAGAGCTCTGTCTGCAGTGAGCCTGGCTGAGTGCATCCTTTCTTCTTGGCAAGACTTCTTTGATGCCACACTTGGTAGACGGCTCCTCTTGAGGGCAGCCTGCCCGACCAAGCAGAACTCTAGATATTGAGGTCATTGCTTTCTTGTTCTTGCTCCTCTCTGGTTTGTTTGTTTTCTCATGGAGGGATGAAATTCCTACATGCACTTAGGAGGAAAGGGGCAATGCTCATATGTTTTGAGAACACAGATCTATTTCTAGCTTGGATTAAAGCTGCCGCCTGCAATCCAGCCAAGATCACTATTCATATTGCAATTTGTGCCCAAAGCCCCAGCGAATAACCTCGGATTCCTTGTCCTGCCTTTATCCTTCACACACTTTCTTTTCTTTCTCAGAAGCCTTGATGGCTCAGATGGTAAAGAATCTGCCTGCAATGTGGGAGACCTGGGTTTGATCCCTGGGTCAGGAAGACCCCTGGAGAAGAGTATGACAATCCACTCCAGTATTCTTGCCTGGAGAATTCCATGGACAGAGGGGCCTGACGGGCTACAGTACATGGAGTCACAAAGAATTGGACATGATTGAGTGATCAGTACTTTCTCACCCTCAAAAAAGTAGTAACTGTTGTATAATAAACTTTTACACACTTCTGAGATTCTGTCATTTCTCTTTTTACCTAGGAAATTATATTTCCACAGCACTCCCCTTAGCATAGCTCAGATCTGCTTCACTTCTGACAACTCAACAGCATTGTTTCATATCTACAAACTCCAACCAGTATAGAGTTATAAGGAAGCCCAATAACTGATCATCTTATTCACCATCTTGACTTCCCTAGCCCTTTGTTAAAAGAAAAGGAAATATGACAAATAAAAATAAGGTGAGTTTAGTATTTATTCATTGTAAGTTTTACAAAGGAAAATATTAAAACCTGGAAATTTTTATCTAGTTTAAAAATAATAGAAATGTTGCCTTTCATATATTCTTAAAAATATATTCAGGCCAACATTGTTCATGATGAAAGATCATCTTGAAGGACAGTGTCACATCTATCTCAGCCAGCAAGGAGATGTAAGGGGAGTTTTATTTTTTTAACCTCTGCTAGGATACCTTCTGAATTGCCATAGTAATGTTTCAGTATTGTTTCTGAATTGATACCACCTGTACAGCAACCAATTAGGCATACATAAAGGGAAATGGCTGAATCACTATGGCCAAATAAACCCATGCAGAAAGGTCCTTTGGGGCATTTTACACTACAAAGTCCCTCTTAACACTGTAAAATGGATTTGTGTAGAAAGGCCCCTGAGCCTACTTTGGCCCACTGTGGGGTCGATTAGAAACACCTAAGCAATAGTCCTTTCCTGGTGGCTCAGAGGTTAAAGCATCTGCCTGCGATGCTGGAGACCTGGGTTCTATCCCTGGATCGGGAAGATGCCCTGGATGAAGGAAATGGCAACCCACTCCAGTATTCTTGCCTGGAGAATCCCATGGATGGAGGAGCCTGGTGAGCTACAGTCCTCGGGTCGCAAAGAGTTGGACATGACTGAGTGACTTCACTTTCACTTTCAAGCAATAGATTAAAAAGCACCAGATTCTTGAGGAGAGATCATTGCAACAAAATCCTATCTTTTCTGTCCATCTACAGAAGCCAACAGCAACTGTACCTTCCATCTGTTGCCTAAAATCCACTCCTTTGCTGTCACTTTGATAAGACACTATGTATGGAACAAATTTCAATCCTTTAAACAGAGAGTTGGGAGAATGAAGTCAGTCTGGTACATGGGAACTAGATCAGAACATGGATTCTAACCCAGAGTCTGCCACTTATGTGTGTTACCACAGGCAAAGTGCCTAACCCCCTAAGCTTCAGTTCAACTTTCATACATAAACTGGGTACATTCTGAACCTCTTAACTAGCTTTCAGAGCTGCTGTAAGGATTGTTGCTGCTGTTGTTCAGTTGCTAAATGATGTCTGACACTGCAACCCCCTGAATTGCAGCAGGCCAGGCTTCCCTGTCTTCCACTGTCTCCTGGAGTTTGCTCAAATTCATGTCCATTGAGTCAGTGATGCTAGCTAACCACCTCATCCTCTGTTGCCCCCTTCTCCTTTTGCCTTCAATGTCTCCAGTATCAGGGTCTTTTCCAATGAGTTGATTCTTTGCATCAGGTGGCCAAGGGATTGGATTGCTACAAGGATTAAAGGTCTTCCCAGGTGGCTCCCTGGTGGTTCAGTCGGTAAAGAATCCACCTGCAATGCTGGAGACACGAGTTCAATCCCTGGGTTGAGAAGATCCCCTAGAGGAGGGCATGGCAACACACTCCAGTATTCTTGTCTGGAGAATCCTATGGACAGAGGAGCCTGGTGCCCTACAGTCCATAGGATGCAAAGAGTCAAGACATGATTGAAGTGACTGAGTATGCACACGTAAGGATTAAAGCTGTGATTCTCAAGCTTTAGCATACACCAGGATCACTTGAAGGGATTGTTACAACAGGTGGCTAGACCCCAGAGTTTCTGATTTAGTAGATCTGGGTTGAGGGGTGGGCAAGAGTTTCTAACAAGTTTCCAGATGCCATTGATGCTGCTGGTCCAAAGACCACAGGTTGAGAACCATCGAATTAAAGGAAAAGAGATAGATGTCCTTCTGTATAAGAAAAGCTCCAACATCTGTGCTTCAAGTCCTATCTTATTCTGCCTTCCCAAATGTCTGTCATCCTAAAAAATCCATCCCATTTCCTTCCCAGTGAATTATCACTACTTCCTCAGATCTAGCTCTTTAGGCTGACCCCATGTTAGGCCTTCAATTTTTTTTTTAATCAATGAAATGAAGTAATATATTTTAAAGTGTTTAACAATAGTAAATCAGTATATACACATGGGAATATGTGTTAATCATTGAATAGACTATCCTGTTACAAAGATACCCAAGAGTGAGCCATGGTAGGGCAATCATGACCTATGAGGTCCTTCAAGAATCCAAGTGTCTTCCAATTTGTTGTTCTACCATCTTTTGAGGGTATTGTCTTCATCTATATGGTTAAAAACAGTTCATCACTATACTCATAAAAACAGTTCACAATTATGACCATATTCCAGGCCCTCTGCAAAGGGAAGAGGAAATTTGGGCAAGGGAAATGACCCATCCCCTAAGACATCCACTGGCCTACATTTTGACACCTATCTGCAAGTGAGGCTGGGAGATGAAGTCTCTATATGGTCATTCATGTGCCCAACTACTGTTAAAAGATAAAAGGAAAAATGTATACTAAAAGTAGAAATATTCATACAAGATCCTTTTTGGTCACCACAATCTTCCTGCACACAGAACACACTTAATGCTCCTTCCCAAAATTTATACCCTAAAGACCCATCTTAAAAGGTCTTAAAGACCCTTTCAGCCTTAAGCTCAAAGGTCAGGATCTCTGACTTGTGCACAAGAAGATGAAAAACAAATTCCAGGAAGAGCGTTCATATTTAAGAATATTATCTTGAAGTTGTGCATTTCACTTTTCACATTCATTGACCCTAACTTAGTCAAGCTCTATGCAAAGAAGACCAGAAAATACAGTTTCCAGCAGGGGTAGAGAGTTGGGAGGAAGAATGTATTCTGCTAACTCATAGGTTTTTATTGATTTTTTTTTTCAATTTGGAGGAGGAAGGAAAATTAGTTGTAATTAATCTCTATACAGGTATGTTTTTTATCTGTCACATTGTCTTCCTCATTGTGGATGTTTAACAATTCTTTGCTGAATTGTCATATTCTAAATATAAAAATCAATACCAGGAAACTAGATGTGTAGACCAGAACACTTTCACCCTTTTGAAATAATTCATCAATTAGTTTAATGTGTCCAATATGTCATACTATTTCTTGAACATTATGGAAATGGACAACTAGTTATGTTAGTTGAGATTTTAGCATGATTAGATTTTTAATGACTACTATTGTGAACAGAGTCCTTTATGATATGTTACAGGTGAAAAATGGTGATGTCATTAACTATAAGCCATCTTTCGAAATTCAAAATCAGAAACAGAAGGGCCAGAATTTATTTTTCTTCTGATGATCTGCCATATAAGCATACACAAACAATATCTACAAATAGGCATAAATAGTTATATCATTTATTAAATATCACATTGATTTATGTGTAATTTTCTATGCCTCCCAACAATTCTACAAAGGTGGTACCTTTGTCCTTAGTCTTAGAATAACAAAATTCAGAGAGGTTAAAAGAATAATAGTAAAATTCAGAAAGGTTTGGTAACATTTATTGACACTGATATCCCACAAGTTTGGTAATATCAAGAACTGATTTTCTGAGTGTTTAATGATTGAGTAGACAGCATGTAGGTGCAGTCTCCCCGAATCGAACATTTGGGGCAACAAAGACTTGGTGTAAAAAAATAAGCCATTTTTCTCTTATTAAAGTGTATGATGCACAGACCTGACAACTTTGACTATTACTGAGAAACAGTTCTGTCATGGTATTATACCTCCCATATTGAATTATATTTTTCTTTATAACTGGGGGCATTAACATGAAAACAAGACTTTGTTTCCAAGAGTGTAGCTGTTTATGTATTGCCTGAAGTCATGATTCTTCCTTTGGGTATGACAATTACTTCCATCATAACCAATTGAGAAATGAAATATAAAAGCAAAATTGTTTCTAAATTAATGGTTTTTAAAAGTTTCCCAGGGAGTTGTCAGACAACTCTAAATATCTCTATGCTCCATATCAATTTCCAACCTGGAAAAATGGTAAAACTATACTAAAAAGAAAGTGGAACCATTGTAAATAAAATTAGTTTTGCCCCCGGACTTCCCTTTCACTTTTCACTTTCATGCACTGGAGAAGGAAATGGCAACCCAATCCAGTATTCTTGCCTGGAGAATCCCAGGGACGGGGGAGCCTGGTGGGCTGCCATCTATGGGGTCGCACAGACTCAGACATGACTGAAGTGACTTAGCAGCAGCTGCATAAAGGAACAAGTTTCTAAATTACAGAAAAGAATTTAAAGTAGAATTTATGCTAATATTTGTTGCAGATATTGTTTTACACAAGCAAAGGGTCTGTTTCCAACTTAACATCTCCAACTGAGATGTCCTTTCATATGAAGTCACTATCATTGGGGCCACAGACATTGTGACTAAGCTGATGTGAGAGGAAGATTTACATGCACAGACCTCTGAGGAATCACAACTGATCAAAGTAAACTCATGTACACACACATGTTCCTCTGTGATCGAGGCTCCCCTCCCTTGCAATTGTAGAGGACCAAATATTCTCTGCCATCTGTAAAGTACCTAGTGTTCAGAGTGGGTGGCACTTAGTAGCTCTGAATTGATATTATTTGGAATGGAAACGTTCTTGAACCATTTAGTCACTATTGCTGAGTGCATATGTATGCATTCATAACAGAGCCTTTTCAGAGATCATCTTATCATGATTGGCCCCACCCAATGTCTAAACACATGTACACCTTCACATTTTGCTGTTGTTATTGTCGTCCTTACTACAAACAGTCATTCTATGCATGTTTAATGAATGGGGAAATATGAATGTTAATGTTATAAAGAACCAGGTATTAACAAGAAAACAGATCAATGAATAGACCATAAATAGGATGTTCAGTTCAGTTCAGTCACTCAGTCGTGTCTGATTCTGTGCGACCCCATGCATTGCAGCACGCCAGGCCTCCCTGTTCATCACCAACTCCTGGAGTTCACTCAAACTCACATCCATCAGGTCGGTGATGCCATCCAACCATCTCATCCTCTGTCATCCCCTTCTCCT
>NW_011495080.1:1315364-1315787 GCF_000754665.1 Bison bison bison
CCCCTTCTCCTCCTGCCCCCAATCCCTCCCAGCATCAGAGTCTTTTCCAATGAGTCAACTCTTCGCATGAGGTGGCCAAAGTATTGGAGTTTCAGCTTTAGCATCATTCCTTCCAAAGAACACCCAGGGCTGATCTCCTTTAGAATGGACTGGTTGGATCTCCTTGCAGTCCAAGGGACTCTCAAGAGTCTTCTCCAACACCACAGTTCAAAAGCATTAATTCTTTGGCACTCAGCTTTCTTCACAGTCCAACCCTTACATCCATACATGACCACTGGAAAAACCATAGCCTTGACTAGACGGACCTTTGTTGGCAAAGTAATCTCTCTGCTTTTCATTATGCTATCTAGGTTGGTCATAACTTTCCTTCCAAGGAGTAAGCGTCTTTTAATTTCATGGCTGCAGTCACCATCTGCAGTGATT
>NW_011495080.1:1315887-1321366 GCF_000754665.1 Bison bison bison
CTCATGATGTACTCTGCTGCTGCTGCTGCTGCTGCTAAATCCCTTCAGTCGTGTCTGACTCTGTGCGACCCCATAGAGGGCAGCCCACCAGGCTCCTCCATCCATGGGATTTTCCAGGCAAGAGTACTGGAGTGAGGTGCCATTGCTCTGCATATAAGTTAAATAAGCAGGGTGACAATATACAGCCTTGACATACTCCTTTTCCTATTTGGAACCAGTCTGTTGTTCCATGTCCAGTTCTAACTGTTGCTTCCTGACCTGCATATAGGGTTCTCAAGAGGCAGGTCAGGTGATCTGGTATTCCCATCTCTTGAAGAATTTTCCACAGATTATTGTGATCCACACAGTCAAAGGCTTTGGCATAGTCAAAAAAGCAGAAGTAGATGTTTTTCTGGAACTCCCTTGCTTTTTCCATGATCCGGCAGATGTTGGCAATTTGATCTCTGGTTCCTCTGCCTTTTCTAAAACCAGCTTGAACATCTGGAAGTTCATGGTTCATGTATTGCTGAAGCCTGGCTTGGAAAATTTTGAGGCCAGGGGTGGTGGCCAGGAGGAGCTACCGCATGTCCAAGGAGCGATGGCTGCGCGGGTGCAGGAGGGCCTAGAGGATCTACTCCATGTTCAAGGTCAGGAGGGGCAGTGGTGAGGAGATACCCCTCATCCAAGGTAAGGAGCAGCAGCTGCACTGTGCTGGAACAGCTGTGAAGAGATACCCCACACCCAAGGTAAGAGAAACCCAAGTAAGATGCTAGGTGTTGCAAGAGGGCATCAGAGCGCAGACACACTGAAACCATAGTCACAGAAAACTAGTCAATCTAATCACACTAGGACCACAGCCTTGTCTAACTCATTGAAACTAAGCCATGCCCGTGGGGCCACCCAAGACAGGCAGGTCATGGTGGAGAGGTCTGACAGAATGTGGTCCACTGGAGAAGGGAATGGCAAACCACGTCAGTATTCTTGCCTTGAGAACCTCATGAACAGTATGAAAAAATAGGATGTAGATGTCTTAAAAAAGGAAATTAGAGGAGATTAGGTTAGCCAAGATTTGATACATGATCCTGGGACTGTGGTTTATATACCCTGTCCTAGATTCACAGATCAGAAAGGTCCAGAAGACCTTGAATGTTAAGGTGCAGAGCCTAGAGCAGTCAAGAAGTATAGGTGATTAAGATTTTATGTTTAATAATTACACGTGCAATAATTTTTATGAACTGATGATGAGTCATAAGAAGTTTACAATGTTTTGCAAAAACTGGAACAGAATTCTGAAAGAGTGACTGGCATGTATAAAAACCACAAGAGGGAGTAAATTTCAAGCTCTGACCCTCTGCCATAAGAGAGGAAGGATTTGCTCAGTGCTTGGCATGACCCCTGACACATACTAAATATCCAACAATCTTGGTGACATACATATAGGATGTCACCAGAAGGATGACATCAGGATGAATATGTGATCATTCACGTGACTGGTGAGAAACAGTGTCACTTACAGAACTGAGAAATCAGACAAAGGTCTCCTTCTCTTGAAAGTGGAATCTGACAGACCAGCAGTGAAATGGAAAAGCAACCCTAGCATTTTTGAACCTCTCATTGGCCCAGTTCAGAATTCTCAGCTAGGGATGTAGCCCTAGGAGACATTTGACACTGCCATGACTAGGAAGGGGGTAGGGTGCATTTAATGGGTTGAGTATAAGGATGCTGTTAGCATTCTGCAATGCACAATGCAATCCCTCCAAGGAAAGAACTGTCAAGCCCAAAATGTCAATAGTGTCAGGTTTGGGAAACCTTGACCCAACTGAATGGACTCCTCCACTCTTTCTGACTCCTATCTATCTTTTAAAGCCCAGCTGTTGCCTCTTACCTGGAGTTTAACTGAACCATTCTTCTCCATACTTCTCAAGAGAACTGAGTACCTCTTCACCTGGGGTTCCTTTTCCCAAAGTACATTTTACCTATCTCTAGCCTTGAACATATCACAAAGCATTGTAATCACAGTTATGCATCACTTTGGCTGAACTAAAATATAAAAATCACTACTATGAATTAAGCATAAGGTCATATACTATAGGTCGATTTCACTGTGGCATGTGTCCTTTGAGTACAAAGGTAAGAAGTATTAGATGGAGGATTACCATCTTAGCAATTTTGAATCAGAGAAAGTGAAAACATTCAAGACCAGTCTGTAGACCCACCTACTAAGATGAACAGGGATAAGGGAAACAGGCCTATGTGTAGAGACTGACAGTGGATGTCCTGGGGATACTCAAGTGTTCAAGCGGTTTAGAAATACTCAATCAAAATTCAACCAAATAGGGATAGGTAAGTTTAAATGATGTGGTAGTGGTTTAGTCACTACCCAACTTTTGATACATGGACTGTAGCCTGCCAGGCTTCTCTGTCCATGGGATTCTCCAGGCAAGAATACTGGAATGGGTTGCCATTTCCTTCTCCAAATTTACTCATTTGGCTGCATGAGGTCTTAGTCGCAGCACAGGAGCTCTCTAGTTGTTAGTTGCCCAGTAGCATGTGGGATCTTAGTTTCCCTGCTACTGCTGCTAAGTCACTTCAGTCGTGTCCGACTCCGTGCGACCCCATGGACTGCAGCCTACCAGGCTTCTCCATCCATGGGATTCTCCAGGCAAGAACACTGGAGTGGGTTGCCATTTCCTTCTCCAATGCATCAAAGTGGAAAGTGAAAGTGAAGTCGCTCAGTCGTGTATCAGGGATCAAACCTTTGTCCCCTGCATTGCAAGGCAGATTCTTAACCACTGGACCACCAGGGAAATCCTGAGTATTTCATTAAATAAATGAATGAAATGAAAAGACAGATAAATATGCTCGTAATCAAGTGTTCTGGCATGTAAACAAAAACCCTGAACAGGCTATTGGCAGTGGGGGCAGGGGGAGTGATGTGGATAGAATATCTAGGGATGGGAGGCCTATTCTTACTCTATGATTCAAGAAGAGGTTTGATGAGAGGGTCTGGGGGAAATTATGCAAGGCCCTGGACCAGGAGGAGGCAGCAGTGGGGGTCACTTACCAAAAGCAGATCTAATGATGTGAGCTGAGAGATGGGTGACAGGAAGAGTAGGCAGGAATTGAGTCTGGCAGGAATTGCTACCTTGGGAGACCTGGTACCAGTTTTGAGTGAAACATGAAACAGAGATGGTAAACTCTGCAGCCAGGTGAAACTGATAAGGATCTTACCTCTGAAAATGGTGGGATCAGTCTTGTTCTCCAAGGCAGAGTCATCACGTCATTCACAGAAAAAAGATTATATTACAGATAAATATATATTATATTATAGACAAAAATTATAGAGACTGAGAGGAATAATAGTTAATTTAACATGGTAAGATGTTAACATTTTCCCAAATGCAACAAAAAAATTTTTGTAATATTTGGGGAACATTGCTCCGGATTTGAAATGACTTCAAAAAAAAAGTCCTCTGTGATCTGCCCCTACATGGGATGGGAGAAGTGCTGTCCTCTGTAAGTTTCAACCAGGAGAGGAACTTCCTGAGTATCTCACCCAGTGGGTTGACCAGGTTGATGAGATGGTGGTTCAGAGGAGGTCCCACCATCCAAGAGGACCCTAAATTCTCTCACTGTCTGATTATTTCCTCAAAACAGTGCAAGCAACAGGCTCCCATTTCTATTATAATGACACAAGTTGTGCCCATTTAAATTGACAGATACTGCATTAACCGGGAGACTAGTTACCCACAGAAAAACAAAACCCTTCAGTGGTCCTCACTAAGTAATCCCTTCCCTAATCTCTCAGCAAGAATCTCCCTCACAAACTTTTTAAAAAATTCCTCCTATGAATTAACTCTATGTGCTTTAAAATACAGAGAAGTATGCTCAAATTCCATTTCATGTGTCATTAGGGGCACTTCCAAGGTAAGAGCCTCTCTCTTCCCAAGTGTTTCTAAGCACAGTGAACAAGCCAGCTGTCTATATGGAGGACTGAATCTGCCTATTTTTCATGTGGCCTGGAAACCCCACTTGTATTAGGACATTAGAGGCAGTTACGGATGCTCTTAAACAATACATCTGTTAATTCTCTCATCTGATGCATTTCCAGCCAACTCTAAGTAGAAAGGAGGAAAAAGCTGATTACACATAGCCAGTAGCTAGAATCACTTAAGCTAAATTAATAGTCTATAAATAACTTTGTCCTTCCTTTAAAAAAAAAAAAAAGAGAGAGAGTGACATGATGAGGTTAGTGAACAATCAGAGGAATGGCCTATTTCAGGTTAGGCTGTCAGAACCTGAAGAAATTTCAAATTAAATTCAAGGAAAATGTAACCACCTAGTGTCATATGCTGCTTGCAGAGAAGATGCAATAAAAGTCTATTAACTAAAATTCCAGTACCACTCCTTTATCAGCACACTTGACAGTCCTTCTTTCTGTAGCAGCTAATATTGCATTATTTGGTTTTAATGTAATTTTTTATGCAGTGAATTAGATTTTAGACTTCTCAGGGACCTTCCACCCCCAAATTTGTCATCTGAAATGCAAAAAAGGAATCCATTCATTTGGGTGAGTCGTAAGCCAACTGTGGATAATTTACAGCATACTAGGAAGTAATGTATTAAGATACCTTGCCCAGAGCTTGGCAAGGTGAAGGGGGAATAAATTTCATGGTATGAGTGGGTGGCCAAAATAAGTTTGGATCTTGATGCCTTGGCCCTTCCACCACCAAGAGATCAGGCACCTGATGCCCTATGGAAGTGCAGTCAATAACTCCAATGGTGACACAGAGGAAGAAGACATGGAAGAAGCTGGACACTGCACAAAACAAACTCTACTTCATTTATTCCTTCAGTCAGTCAAATAAGAAACATTTATAGCATCTCTAATAAATGCAAACTGCAAGCTTTGGTGTGTCTTCCAGTTTTGACCCACATCTGTCTTGCATTAAAGACACAGATGATTGCCCCATAATTCCATGACAACTACTCTTTCTTTCAAATCTTAACCTTCAATATTTCAAGGGTAGAAAGGCTAAAAAAGCATATGAGCAAGTATTTTCTTTCATCCCTTACCTACATTAACAAAGCATTTCCTAGGGCAAATCATGATATCAAATGTACAGTATACCCAGGATTATTCATCTGTAGCTTTAAAATTCTTTGAAATCAGGACTTTGAGAATTTTAGTGACACTGCAAGCTTTCCACCAAATTAAATTTGCATCACAATATGTCTGAGATCCTCCACTACAGGACAAATGCAGCTTGTATTAATGGGAATTAAGGTTATTCATCCAAACAGCTGAAAATTGCCCTGGTTTAACTCTGAAAGACTTTGATGGGTATCCTTTTTAGTTATTTCTTCTAGAAATGACCAAGCATTGAAAAAAATTAGGCACTTTGTTATTT
This sequence comes from Bison bison bison, assembly GCF_000754665.1. NCBI lineage: Eukaryota > Metazoa > Chordata > Mammalia > Artiodactyla > Bovidae > Bison > Bison bison. Next base: position 1,321,278 of record NW_011495080.1, read on the forward strand.
TTTCCTTTGCCAACTCAGAAACTAGGTTATTGCTTCCCAAATTCCAAATCAGAAATACCCACCGAATTTTTTTTTTTTTTTTTTTTAGA
>NW_011495080.1:1321466-1357780 GCF_000754665.1 Bison bison bison
TTTTTTTTTTGAGATGCTTCTTTCTTCCCTTCACTGTACTATCTACATCATGGGTGCTGTGCTGGATACAGGCCACCTCCACAGCCAGCTGAACAAATGATTAAACACGGCATAGGGTGTGCTGCATTGTGAAGTGAGCCCCCTGCTCACAGTGCCAATTAAGAGCCTGGGATTTGTCTGTTCTGTTTTCCTGCGCCCTGGCCACTTGTTACGGCCTGCGTTCATGTCACCTTGCTGTTTGGGGCCCTGGACAGGCTCTCTTGCTCACCACAGTCTTGGCTCACCAGCAGTTGACAAACAGATCCTTCTCAGCCTTGGTTATCTCTTTGAAATCATCTCTAGGTAGCGTCTCGGAAAACATTCTTTTTTCCCCTCAAAATCTTTTTCTCTAAGTTGTGTTCTGCAGTGTTGATACAGACTAAAATAGTTAAATTAGCTCTAAGTCTGTGTATTTGTCTCTGAAGTCACCTGAAAAGCTCTGGCTACACTTTCAATTTAAAATTTTTAAATACCCATGAGCGGTCATTACCTTTTAAACCTTTTAAAATTTAGGTTTCTTATTTCAACTATGGTGAACATGGAAATAGAGGATGGAGCCTCTGATTGGCTGAGGAGGCTGCCTCGGGGCAGGAATGTGGATGGTACCCCTATGATGGCAGCCACTGGATGATGCACTTGTGAGTTACACTCTGAGGGTGTGCGCCAGCTTGGAGGGGACATATGCGCCCACCTGTATTAACCCTGAAAAGCTAGGGTTGATCCCTCAGGTGAGTTGGCAGAACTCCAAAAGGGTAATTGATTCAAGTAGTTAATCATCCCAACCCAATGACAAAGATATAGACAGGATATATTTCTCAAGCTGTTTAAAAACTAGCAAATCAGCAAACATATGCTAAACTTTGACCATTATCCACATATGCAAAGTAGTCTTGATGTACATTAATTAAGATCTCATCAATCTAGGGAAACTGGTAAATAAGATGACAGAGTTTTGGACAAGCATTCTTAGTAGGTTTTTTTTTTTTTTTTCCAGCAATCATCCTGTTCATTTGATACCAAACAGATGGCTGGACAAAGGTACTTGAGACCACATCCCAAGGATTATTTGCCAACTGCTGGGTTCTGTGTGCCAAGGCTTACAGTCAAGAAATTAAATTCCTTTGACAAAAAAGAAGAAATAAAAATCCTCCTAGAGTAAACACACAGAGAACTCATATCTAAATCCTGCAAGGCTGGCTAAATTCTAATTTTATCCTTTTCTACTACCAACACTACTCTTTAGAGTGGGGTCAGGGGTATTTATTACTTTAGTTTATGTGCAAACTTTAATTCCAATATGAAATCAAGTGAAGTTATTTAAAAATCAAAGCTGATGTTAACAAGATGATCTTTTTCATCCTCCCAAAAGAAACTAATGAATCATTGTGAATTTATTGTGGTAGAAAGACAGTGGCTGCTGGCAATTATACTGATGAGCAGAAATCCTCACAAGTGGGTACTTTAAAGCAATTATTTTCCATTTGGTTCTAAAAAAGCCTCTGAGTACAACTAAGCTTTGATTACCTGGCATCTGAAAATATACATTCTCAGAGGGATATTTGTGATGATTATTTTAGTGGAAAGAAAGTAAACAGCTACTGTTTGTGAAACCTCAGTTGTGAGCCTCTTTAAAGTTTAAATATGAATTGTGCAAAAGATGGAGCTCTGACTTAACAGACTAGCACAATACTATTACATTATGTTCCCAACTAGAAAGAGTCAAGAATTTATTGGGTTTCTGAGGATCAAAACGCTGTTTGAAATGCATTCTCTCAAGAACATACTTCTTCCAACTCAAAAGCCAATGGCATTTTTAATAACAGACTCTCCAGCCTTAGGACCAAAACTCATTCCTCCATTTTTTCCTTCTTGGCCCCAGGTTCATGAAGAATGTTGTATCAAAAAGTGACAACGCAGAGGTCACTGGAACAAAAATTGATCCCTCCAAGAGACAGAAGCCAAAGGCCATCCAAAGAGGGAATCAGGTGGAGTATTTTGTACTTGATTTATTTTTCAAGTACAGAAAGGTTGTGGGTTCTTATGAAGAGGTATTACCTTCCTTTCTGTCTAATTCAAGTTCATTGGTATTCAACGGAAGCCAAAAGACCACTTTTTAAAAGGAGAGGAGAATGTGTACCCAAGGTTCAAAACCATAAGAATGAGTATTCAGATTTGTAAACTCAGCTCATAACTCCAGGTCTGGAGATTGTGAGTACAAATACAGATTGAAATAATGAACTTTTTCACTTGTCTTTTCCCCAAATAAGAGAAATATTAAAGAAAATACTGATGATGCAATTCAGTAGAATACAGAGAGACAAGAAAAGGGGAGATGTACTGGATTGTGTAACCAGCAGTTACCAAAACCAGAATCACCATTTTCATAACCATTTATATTTGCCAGACCCATCATGGTTTAATGTAGTACCAACAAAACTGTTAAAATTCAACATTCAGAAAACTAAGATCATGGCATCTGGTCCCATCACTTCATGGCAAATAAATGGGGAAACAATGGAAACAGTGAGAGACCTTATTTTGGGGGGCTCCAAAATCACTGCAGATGGTGACTGCAGCCATTAAATTAAAAGACATTTGCTTCTTGGAAGAAAAGCTAAGACCAACCTAGACAGCATATTAAAAAGCTGAAGCATTCCTTTGCCAACAAAGGTCCATCTAACCAAAGCTATGGTATTTCCAGTAGTCATGTGTGGATGTGAGAGTTGGACTCTCACAGAAAGCTGAGTGCCGAAGAATTGATGCTTTTAAACTTCGGTGTTGGAGAAGACTCTTGAGAGTCCCTTGGACTGCAAGGAGATCAAACCAGTCAATCCTGAAGGAAATTAGTCCTGGATATTCATTGGAAGGACTGATGGTAAAGCTGAAACTCCAATACTTTGCCACCTGATATGAAGAACTGACTCATTAGAAAAGACACTGATGCTGGGCAAGATTGAAGGCAGGGAGAGAAGGGGATGACAGAGGATGAGACGGTTGGATGGTATCACAGATTCGATGGACATGAGTTTGAGCAAGCTCCAGAAGTTGGTGGACAGGGAAACCTGCCATGCTGCAGTCCATGGGGTTGCAAAGAGTCAGACACGACTGAGCGACTAAACTGAACAAAGCTGTTACTGTGATGATGGCCCTATGAAAGGGGCCAATTACCTAGGCTCTCACAGTGAACAAATCATGGATCTTGAAATAGGTGCCAAGTGTTCATTTCTTTGTATTTTGTTCTCAATATGAGAACAATACATAATCATTTCAGAGAAAGTAGAAAAAATATTGAAAGTGTTTTAAAAAACCATGACTTCAATCCCTAGAGAAAATGTTAAAACGTTATCATTCGTGCATATGTAGGAAGTTAATTCATCGTGTCCAACTCTTTGCTACCCTATGGACTGTAGCCCATGGCTCCTCTGTCCATGGGATTCTCCAGGCAAGTGTACTGGAGTCTGTTGCCAAGACTTCTTCCAGGAGATCTTCCCAACCTGTCTCAAGTCTCCTGCAATGGCAGGCAGGTTCTTTGCCACTAGCACCACTTGAGAAGCCCAAATGTTATCATAATTTCTCAGTTTTTCTATATGTTGTTTTGCCTACTAAATACTAATTTGTGTTTTTCTTTAAAATGTTATCATAAGCATTTTCCATATTTGTAAAACCTAAACATGAACACCCTATATAATGTCTGCATAGTATTTAAAAACACTATTTCTCACTTTTAAGTTCCTAATGGCTAAACAGTTTGAAAGTCATAACTTGATGGGGAACACATGTATACCCATGGCTGTTTCATGTCAATGTATGGCAAAAACCACTACAATATGGTAAAGTAATTAGCCTCCAATTAAAATAAATTAACTAATTTTTTAAAAGTCTTAACTTTTGCACTGTTATAAATTATCTTATAAAAACATCAGCAATTGAATTTCTGACCTTAAAGATACGAACATCTTTAAAACTCTACACATATTCCCAAACCACCTTCTTGATAAGTTAAAATAATTTGTACTCTCAGCAGTGTCTGCAGTGCCCACTTCATATTTGCCAACACTGGGAATTCCCTTTAAGAATAACTTTGTATATTTAATTAATGCAGTTTATATCTCATATTTATTTGTAAGCTTTGACTATGTAGTAACCCAAATGATTGTCTAATGCCTACTAATTATTTTATTGTTTCTTTGGTGAAATAAGCATACATGGTCTTCACCTGTTTATTTATTGGAATCTCAGGGGTTTTTCTCACTGATTTTTAAGACCACGCCTAGCATGCTTAGTGGTAGAACCCTAGCACTGCATGAAAAGAAATAAAAATTAATTGAATTACTTTTTTATAAATCAATGTTATTAAATATTTTTATATTTGTCACAATAATTTTTCTTTGCCATCTTTTAAGTTAACATGCACAGTTTAAACTTTCAAAAGTAGCTGAATCTGCTTTTTATTTTTTGCAAATTCTTATTTGTTTTAAATATAAAGGGTCTTACCCAAAGTAGAGCTCAGATAAAATGTCTGAGTTTCTTTCTAAGCATTTTATGGCTTAATATTTATAAGTTAATTATGATCTGGAATTTATTTTAGTATTGGATAAGAGTTGAAGACAACAGTTTTACTTAAAAGTAAATGACCTAAACCTACTTATTAAATAACCCTTGCCTTTCCCAAAGATCTGTTAATAGGGTTACGGTTAGGGGCGAATTCATATATGCACTATCTTTTTTAGTATTGTTCTGTTTCTTTGATCCTTCTAAAGGTGCCTATGACTGTATCCCATTGATTAATGTGATACTATAGGTTTACACTGATTTAATATCTTACAGCAGCAATTTAAATCAATCATCTTTTCACATTAAATAATATATTCTTGTATATTTATATATTCCCACATAATTTTTAAATATATTTAAATAATAAAAGTTTAAAATTTTGTTAGAGAAATAAATGCACATGTTTTTTAAAAACATGCGCAAGGAATATGCACAATCATCCCCCAGTTCATCTATCCCTACTCTTTGTTCCTACAAAAACCTAGGTTTCACTCTTCTAAGGGTTTATGTTTTAAATTCATCTGGCTCCAAGACTCTAAATAATATGCTCAAATTTATCTATTTCAAATATTTTTTTCCAACAAAACAAGTTAAGATTCAAAAATGTGACTCTGTAAATCCCTCCCTGATTCTTTCTACTACAGTTAATCCACTATTACAATTCATCACTGTTACTTTTGGAACTTTAAATCATATATTTTAATATTATTCTTGTTCAAACAACTAGAGATTTTCTCTGGATTCCTTACTCCACACAGTATTTATCGTCCCTGTCTATTTCATCACCAATTTTTTTGTCACTACTTCCAAACTTCTTTCTTGCACACATTTATTTTAGATTGACTAGTTTGATAAAATTTATGTTCTTTTCCTGCAACCAAAGTTACACAGATTTTTCACTAACTTATAGTGTGATTCCATAATACTCACTATGACTGTCCTAACAGTTCTTCTCCTACCCAGATAAAAAGTCAAAAATGTTTCACCCTAAAGTTTTCACTCACTAAAATGAGGCAGTGAGTTCTCTCTCTCTCTAGGGAAAGTGGACTCAACAGGACCACTCAGAGAGCTGATGAGTGTGCCCTGTATGTAGGGAGACCTAATGAGCTGGTGTCTGACTCCTACCTAGAAATCCCAAAGAGCAAGACACGGGGTTGCCGGCTGCTTTGATAGAGAAATAAATGAGACTTGGCTGTGCTGGAACTGGTCAGTATTCTCAGAGTTTGTTGGAGTGTGAGTATATCTGGAGGACAAGAAAGACAGAAAGTGAGAAACCAGAGAGAAAAAGAATTGGGTATTGTTTGATGTAAAGGGTCTAAGGAAGAATCAAGCAACCAGTGGAAATAGAGATGCACTAGCCAGTCTCCAGAGAACTTCAGCTGGGTGATCCCAGCAATGGAGAGAGTCTCTGAAGAATCCTTTAAAAAGCATCACTGGATATGAAGAAAAGTGAGCTTCCATACCTGGCCAGGTCTAGAGAACACAGGAACTAGATCACAAGGGTACCAAAAGTTTCCTGCACTTTCCTCTCCTCCCTCCCCTTTTCTGATCTGTGAGAGCTGGAAACTACTCATCAAGGGAGAAAAATTCTCTTACAGGAAGAAATAGAAGAAGCCTTAATATTAAAGCAAAACAAAAAAGACTTTTAAATATTTCATACTAAGACTACATCTTGTGATTTGTAATGAGAAAAACTTCTAGCATTCCATAAAAGCTACCACAACCTGCCAGACTTTCCATCCACGAAGTGGAATAATTAGCTCTGAAGATCGATTTCAATGGAAAGAGAACAGAAAAAAGTTATTTTCCGTCTACTCATTTTCTGCTCATTTAAAGCAACAATCATTCAAAGGTTAAAACTCAGATGAGATTTTGGGGTAAATAATTTTTCAAAGAAATTTTTACCCTACAGTTCTGATTCTCATTTTTCATCTTTTACTGGTATCTACATTATCTCAAGAGTACAGACAGGACTAGATGCAAAAATAAATGTAATTTTGAAAGGTTGCATGCAAATATATTTTAATTGCTTCATAATTACTTCCTGTTTCCACTGAAATTATTTTAGTTTCACGTCTAAAGTTTTTCAGATAGCCAAAGATTTCGAGTCTATATATCCTTTGGAAAAAAAATTGAGACATGTAAAACCAAAAGCAGACAGCTGTTTCCCACTAGCTATTTAATACATGGTAATGAGTGTATATGAGGGGGTAAGTGAGAAGCTCAAGAGGGAGGGGATATATATCACTGATTCACAAGGCTGTACAGCAGAAACAAATACTACATGGTAAAGTAATTATATTCCAATAAAAAAGAAAGGAAAAAAAAGCCAATACAAGAAATTTAAGAGAAGCTAATGTTTTGAATCCTCATGAAAGTGAAGGTGTTGGTAGTCACTCAGTCGTGTCCAACTCTTTGTAACCCCATAGACTGTAGCCAGCCAGGCTCCTATGTTCATAGAATTCTCCAGATAAGAATAGTAGAGTGGGTTGCCATTTCCTTCTCCAAGGGATATTCCCAACAACACAGATTCTTTACCGTCTGAACCACCAGGAAAGCCCTTTGAATCCTCATGGTGTTTCCATTTTGATACAGATATTTGGTCCACTTATTTATTTCATAATCTTTTGTTAAAGGATCCTATATAAAGAATTTTAAATCCACATATAATTAATCATATTCATTATCTCTCTCAATCAATAGAGTCCACATAAAAGTAGTATATGATAAGGCCACAACTTGCTAAGTCTCACTATAAATGACCATTGTTGACTGGAGTTACTCTAGCAGTAAAATGATGATCAAAAATACCATTTGCCTTTTATGTTTCTACAGTTTATAGAAGTTTATAGAATCATTATTCTCTGCCCTTCTCAGCAGCCCTTTTTATCCTACCCTTAACAGTCCGTTTATAGTTTCTGCTTTTCATAGGGATTTAAAGCACCTTAAAATAAAATGCATGTATACAGCAAAGTTCTGGGGGTGGAAATAATGTATCAAAGATATAAGAAGGAGTAGAAGAAAGCAAAAATGCTAAGCATAAGCTATGATGTAATTATTGTGATTGCCTATTCAATTTTGCTCTGAATTTCCTCAGGAGCAAGAAAAATAACAACAGCAAAAAACCCAGGCTAAAAACTTTCTGTTATTTGATTGAAGAAAGCAAAGCAATTTTATAAGGGAATAAAAGAGATAGAGAGAGAGAAAGAGAGAAAATGGGCACATGCATTTCTTCCCAGGTTATAAATTCTAAATGGACTTACCAAATGAGACTATATACAGAAGTAATAGGCAATATGCCTTTGACCAAAATTATCTACCAAATACAGACAAAACCAAAGATAAAGCATTTAAATCTGATTTAGACACGGTGGTTGTTCAGGCGATATGATAATGTGAAACAGTTATGTAATTTTCTAGAGCTATGCCCTGATTCAAGGGTAGGCCTGATGATTAGCCAGAGCAGTGAGTTGATATCCTGTTTCTCCAACAGTTTTACTCATAAGGGACTGACCTCCATTGAGTTTGAAGCAGAAGTTGGTTGGCAGATGGTTTGAGGTCAAGCACCTCAGCAACAGTCTATGAGAGCAGCATCATTTATCACAGGACAACCACATGCTCAATATCACACTGGTGGATAGCAATGCCAAAGCATTGGACCAGAGATCATGCCTTGAGAGACATGGCCAGAGTGGCAAATGTTCACCTTTCTTCAGAAATGGAAATTCTATCATCGTCCATGTGTCTCCGAAAATATATTGACTTCTTTCTAAGGTTTAAGTCAAGAGTAGCATTAGACAACAACAGGTTTCCAACAGTATCCTGTGAAAAGGCTTGAAACTTCGGATTCCTAGGAATGAAAAGCATTCTTTTCAGAAGCAAGGTTATGTCTATTCAAACTTCAAAATATTTTTCACATGTGCTGGTCTTTCTCTAAAAAAAATGCCCCTCAACTCCTTGGTATTTCACAGTTTCAAAGCTTTTAAACTAAAACCCCTAACATAACCTGCTTTATTTTTTTAAAAAGAATTCATTTTTTAAAGTGTTTTGATCATGCTAATATATTTTAAAAGTCAATTAAACATAATCTAAACATCTCAAGAGAGAGGAAGATTTATTTCTTCTTTTATCTAAAACCAAAGACACAAAGCCCTTGGTAAATGCATTTTCATGCTGTGCTGGGAATACATAACATCCAGGCTAACTGCTTAAATGTCATCCAGCAAAGTGCAAATCCAGTGTGTAGTTTGGAGGAACAATGTTTGAAAATCTAATACACCCAGATTAATGACGAGTCATAGTTATATACAATGATGTTCTTGTGCCAAGAAAGAATGCTAGCCAGATGAACTTGAGAATAGCTTAGAAAACTTGATTGGACAGTTTCTCGTCTAAGAATGGAATGTACAGTCTATTAGAACTCTCTTAAAAATTAATCAAAGTCCAGAAAAATGTTTTATACTAAACTCTAAAAGAAGGTCAGATTCATGTTTTGACAGCTGAATAAAAATCAGATAAAGCCAAATTGTTTATTAGCTCCAATATGCCCTCAGCTGTCAAAATAGTCCCAACAGGGAGAGGAAAGTAAAAATGCAAGCTCACCAAACAGGGTCATCCTAACAAATGAAGACCGCTGGACCCATTAAATCTGTTAAACATTTTATTCCATGAAAGTAAAAATACCTCTGTAAGCAAAACATCATATCCCCCTCATCAGTCTCTTCTCTGACCATCTTGGCTCCTGAAACCTGACTAAAATGTCAGAGGCATCTTTTGCAAATCTATCTCCTACTTAAGGAAGGCCCAAGCAGATGGAGAATCTCTATTCAATGTCTGCAATATATCCTAACACAGAATCAAAATTCATTATGAGACATATTTGTACCTCAAATAACAATCTGGGTGAATAACTACAAATATCAGGAACGCCACCATGAAGGACAAAATCAAAAAAGTGGGGGAAATGAACAGACTGCAATTAAATACATAAGAAATTGATAATTGTTATAATCTAGGATTATGGATTATCTTTTACTTTCCCCAAAATTCTATACTGAGAATGTATTGACTTTTGTATAAAAGAGAACATCTTAAAGATTGTCTTATAAAATAGTTGGGAGAAGAAAAACAAAAATACACAAAACGTATCAAGGAAAAAAATTCAGAAGTAGTATATCAACATGTGAAAAGAATATGTTGTCAAATGAACATAAAACTGTTAAGAAACAAGCAGAGCGCTGAAGCTGGTTCAGGGTGGCTTCCTGAAGGAAGTGACTTTCTTGGCTCTAGGAAACAAAGTTATTATGCAGCAGAGCATAATAAATTTATGAGGATACCAGAAACCCTGGAACAGATGTCATATGCATTCATAAGACTGCTGAGTCTGCAATAAAGAAGACAATTGCCTGCACATTGCAAGACTATTTAGAAGAAAAAAAAAAGACTTTTTTTTCAAAAGCAATTGGGAGGCAGGAAATCTTTTTACTAGGAATTAAATGACCTAAGTTTTTGTGCTGGCCTTGCCATTTTCTTGACTTTTAAGTAATTCACATGAATTTTCAGAGTCTCAATTTCCTCATCTGAAAAATAATGACAATAATTATACAGATTCCCACCTTCCTTTGTTACCATAAAGGTCAAATGATATGATGTCTCTGAATATGAAAATGGAAAGTGCTACTTGTGTAAAAAGGATTTTTATGAAGGACATGCTAATATACATCTGTCAAAATTTCCCCATGGCCCAGTCTTCACCTCTAGACTTCTCATACACTCTCCTAAAAGAACCTCATTCACATGCATGGCTTCAACCACCATCCATATCCTGACGACTCTCAAATCAATATTTCTAACTCAGCTCTGACTACTTATTAGCTATTTCCACAAATGATCCAAATGCACTTAAAATCAACACGTCCAAAGTGAACTGATTTCTTCTTCCTCTAAAGTCTGCTCCACATACGGTAAGTTCTATCTGAGCAAAATGCAAGGTCCACAAGAGCGCTGTCTTAGGTCAGGTTCCACAGAAGCAGACTCTGAGATGAATATTCATGTGAGGGGCAGAGAGAGAAGTGTGCTCCCAGGAGAACACTGTAAGGGAGTAAGGAAGAGAAAACTGAAGGGAAAAAGTGGAAGCCAAGAAACAGTGTGATTGCAGCAAAAATTCTAGCTTCAGCCTGATCCTGTGGGGGAGCCCTGGGGTGTATTTTACATCTCCAGTTTGTTCCATCTCAAGGAAGGGGAGCTGAGCTTTCATATTCTGGGACAGTCAGTCTCTGGCTAAAAGCCATCTCACGGTTGAGCTGGGGAAACATAAATTCCCAGGTACTTGCAGTCTCTGCACAAGTGAGCCATCAAGTCATCTCCCAAAGAAGCGAAATAGCACAGAAGCCTGGAGAGGGAACAGAGATCTGAGAGGGTGTGAGCACAGTGCGTGCTGTTAGCATCCCCTGAATTACGTGACCCAGGAGCCTGCAGCACTCCGGAGTCCTCACTTCCATTCATTCTGTGCACTGCTCCAGTCCCTAAGTCCTACAGAGATCCAGGAGTCCCCTCAAAGTGATTCCCACCGCTCCTTTGCTCTCCTTTGAGACTGCATCACATTGAGCTTGAACCACTAGGACAGCCTCCTACCTGGTCACTGTGCCTTCTCTCAAAGCCACCCCTCAGCTAAACCACAAAGCAAGCCTCCAAAGGACAGGCTGGCTGATATTTCCCAACACAGAAATATATAGATTCGATTTGCCCTCCCCTATTTAAAAATCTTTCACTTATCTCCCCATCATTTTAAAGATGAAATTAGAATCATTTTGCATACAAAGGTCCATGTTGTCAAAGCTATGATTTTTCCAGTAGTCATGTACGAATATGAGAGTTGGACCATAAAGAAGGCTGAGCATCAAAGAATTGAGGCTTTTGAACTGTGGGGCTGGAGAAGACTCTTGAGAGTCCCTTGGACTGCAAGGAGACCAAACCACTCAATCCTAAAGGAAATCAACCCTGAATATTCACTGGGAGGACTGATGCTGAAGCTGAAGTTCCACTACTCTGGCCACTTGATGCAAAGAGCCAACTTATTGGAAAAGACCCTGATGCTGGCAAAGATTGAGGGCAAGAGGAGAAGGGGGCAACAGAGGATGAGATGGTTGCATGGCATCACCGACTCAATGGACATGAGTTTGAGAAAACTCCCGGAGATAGTGAAGGACAGAGAAGCCTGGCGTGCCACAGTTCACGGGGTATCAAAGAGTCAGACACAACTTAGCGACTGAACAACAGGAGAATGTCTTAGCTTCATACACCCAGCCACTTGTGCTTTCATCTCTGTCTCAACAGCTCAGCGGTTTATACCTTTTTGGTCTTAGGACCTCTTACACCCTAAACATTTATGTAAAGACTCAAAAGGCTTTGAATTATGTGAATTCTAGCTACTAGCACAGCAACAAAGATTCAGCACAGCCAAAAATAAACAAATAAAAAAATTTTTTTTAACTAATGAGATAGAATATGGAAGAAATATTAGAGGCCTAAAGGAGGTTAGTGAAAAAGAAGAAAAGAAAATAAAGCAATTGAGAGGGGCCTAGGAGGTAGATTAGATAGGACTTTATTCTTAAATGTGGTGGTCAAAAGAAACAGAAGAATGAAGAGCGACACACGTTTTCAAGACATGAATTTGATTAGAAAGAACATAGAGCTTCATTTAAAATCTGGTTTCCCCATTTAAAAGATGCGTGGTCTCAGAGAAATTTCTTAGACTAAAGTTATAGTTTTTTTTCAGGAAAAAAAATGTAAAAAAGGTAAAAGCTTTAACTAAACCTCAGAAGTTGTTGTGAAACTAGATATTGTATAAATAACAGCTATTGTGGTGCCAGACACCTAATAAAGTATGCTTATTTGCTCCTTCCCTATTTGTTCTTTTGCCCTATTTCTTTACTTTTTTTTTTTCTCAATTTCTTTGATGTCTGCATGCTTTTGAACTTGGACTAGAGAATTGGTAGAGACTACTGTTAGAAACTTGAGTGTTTTTTCAAAAATGTTTGATGGTGCATTTACATGAACACAAAATAAAAATGAGGGGCTTTGCTAAATTATAGGTGACCGTGTGCCTCCAACCCTTTCACACATATTCTCGCCTTCGGTTCTTCTCCTCCTTCTAAGACCTGCTTACATTTCAAACTGGACCATGAATTATTCCTTAGGGTAAAGACCCTAGCCAGTTCAAGGAAACAGCAGAGTTGCACTTCCAGATGATTATGAGGAAGAGAAATTAATATTTATTTTTTTCCTTAATTTGTTTCTTTTTCCCCCCAAGGCTAAGAGTAAGGCTCAAGATGCGAAAGGGAGTCATCCACCTCCCCAACATAATATTTTTCCACTGCCCTCCTCAGAGGCTCTATCTGACCCCTCATGAATCATTTACAACCAGTTGTCCTTCTCACTTCCCAACAATAGAAAATAACCCACAGGGTTGTATAACGATGTTGTCCATCCTTTTCCAGCTCTCATTTATCTCTCCCTCACTTCATCTCTCTCACACACTCAGTCATCCACACCTACCAAAATAGCTACCACTCCACTCTCAAATGACTGCACTTCTGATTTGCACGAATGTACACATGTCCTCGTGTGTTTCTCTATCTAAGGATGTGGATTGGTGTCCTAAAAAGTAATTCCATTTTTTAAATCTTTACATCAATAATAACCATGGAGATACATTTCTTTCCATGATCACAGTTTGAACTGTTGTTTTCTTCTCTATCAGTTCCTTTTGGTAATTCTGACTTTCTCGAATACCATTTTAATTTTAAGATCTAAAAAAAAAGAGGAAACACATCATTTTTTACAATGTGGAACACAGATTCCCTTTCACATCCCCAGAAGGTGTGCCTAGAGAATGATCTTTGCCTGGAATTACTTTTACCAAAAATAGTTAATGGTGTCAATAATTTAGCTTTAAGGCAGCTTTAAGGCTTTAAAGCTCCTTCCAGATTGCTGGACATTTAGCCAAATGAGTGGTACAACCTTGTTGGTGTGACTTTGGACATCAGAGCACTATATACATACCATGGCTATAAGCAATGAATGGCTATTACTCAATTTCAAAACACTCTTTTTTGTTAAAAGTAGTGACATGTATAGGAAGCTAACTCCCCAAGTCTTACTTCAAGGTATTCATTCTCTGAAATATACCACTTGAAAGGCTCTCATACAACTCAAGTACTTATATCTACTATTAAATAAAAGAAATAAAGGTTCTAACAACTAAGAGGACTTCAATTTAGTAAATTATTTGAGTTTCCAGCAAAAGTTTAATTGTAATTTTGATAATTTGACCATTATTCATTGCCTACGTGTTTAGTATGAGTTAGACTCCATACAAGATTCAAGCATTCTCTACTATTTAAATGGTATTAATTTAAAAGAAAGGACAGATCAAAACATCTTCACTTCTCCTGAAGGCATGATACTTATAGGATGGCCAAAAGCCTCCCCTGCCCACTAACTATAACCACTTCAATTTTTAGGTTCAGTTTTGCTGACTGTATTAAAAATGCCTGCTGTTACCTAAGTACAGTACTGTCCCACTGCCTCTCTTGGCTGAATTCTATTATCACTAAGCATCCTATTGAAGCCTATTTCTCCTGCTTGAGTATCTTCTAATTTATCATTTCTGCCTTACTTGAGTAGCAATATTCCTTGAGACAACAACTATCTTTCACTTTACTCATCACTTCCTTTTTCTGAAATACTATGTTAGTGACCAGGAAAACTGGGGCTACTTATCCACTTCTGGAGTACCACCTGCACTCGAGCAATTATGTGGTAGACTGGACAAGTTCAAAGACCCTGTGCTGAAATGATTCTAACAGGAGGGAAAGAGGAAAGTCTGATCATCTAACCCAGGGTTTCTGTAGGTCTAGAGAACTGTAATGCTCTGAGTCACAGAGGGCATCTGAGAACCCACTCAAGAACAGATTGAAATCCTGAGTCATGGCACTAGAATGGAGGCCAACCATTTCACCTCCCTCATTCGGCAGTGGGAGAGCTTGCTTAGATCCAGACATCCTCGTTCAGCTTCAGATTATAGCTGGGAAGCCTAGAAAAACTGGAGCAGTCGGCTGACTCCATGCGCTACTGAAGGGCCTGTTGTCCTCTCGTCTATTTGGCAATGCTGTAAAACAAACAGGGCAAAGCCTGCTTCACCTGTAGTCTCCTCAATGTGTTATATACCACTGGGTCAGACAAGCATCTTTGCATGGCTAAAACACAATGTGGTAGAAACAAGAGGAAACCAGGTCATCAGTGAGACCAAAAACAGACCGTTTCAACAGATCAATCAATAAATCTGATAAATGTCTAATCCAGCTAATTATACAAATGTAAACTCATCCAATTATCTGACTATTGGAAGGATCTTTAGACTTTGTGACCTTAGATCTTTGGACTTTATAACTCTCTACTTCCATCTAATGTCAGAGTATAGACAATGCAGAAACTTGCTTTTAAAGGGGGAGATTTCTCCCCCCAAAATGTTCAAATTTCAATATAGCTTTATGGCTGCTTATGACACTTGAGCAACAAACGTCTCCAGTAACACTTCTTTTTAAGACAAGGAGCTGAATCACAACTAAATGGCATGCATGTGAAGAGTAATCTGTGGAGAACTCATGTCTTAATTCTTGTTAGCATCTCCACTGGAACTTTCCCTCTGGCCTCCTTCCAGAATCTATAGCTTTGCTTCCCAAAACAGGATCTCAACACCTGCACTATAATAAAGTTACCTGAAAAGCAAAATTTATTTGGTCAAGACTCCTTTACTTAAGAAGGAGCTTTGCAATTTTCCTGATGTGTTTTTTAAGATTTGAACTTTTTATAATTATTCCAAACCTAGGGCACTTCTGTTGATGAAAAACTCCAGTCATTCAGTAGCTATGTAGACCTATGCCCTCAAGGAATGTGCAATTAAGTAGGGAGATCACAAAATAAATACACATAGAAAAGCAAGGAATTTAGGACTGTAAGTGATGCTAAGATGCCTGTGGTACCAGCTGTGACCCCAGAAGTTTAGAGAAAGGGGAGATGAGGACCTCAGTGAGAACTGGAGCAGCCTTCACTTATGAGGGTGTAGTTAGAGAAAGATAAAGGGTGCTTGGAAAAAAGGGAACCACGTGGTTAAAGGCACAGAAATAAGAACATCCAAGTGTCAGGAAAGAGACCAATGTGACCAGAGTACAGAATGCATACATGAGATGAAATATGGTCTGAGAGACTTGAAACCAAGCAGAAGAATTCCAACAGAAAACCACGGCAAATAGGTTCAGTGAAGTGATCGACTTGAAGAAAGTGGTCTTTGGGGAAGGTGAGTGAGGCAGAAGTGTGCACAATTCTTCAGGAGGAGATTGTCTGACATGAGACAGCCCACCAAGAGTTGTACCTGAACGGCAGCCCTGAAGAAAGTAAAAGAGAGACGTGCAATATTTTCAAAGGTGGAACCCACTGTACTTAGTGAGTGGAAGCAGGAGATCAAGAAGCATTTTAGTTTCTTGGAGAATGTGAGAGATAAATTAAGAGAGTGGCAAAAAAAGAGACAGAAAATAAAGGAACATGGAAGAAATGATAACAGGATAAAATCCTTGAAAACATTACATATGACATGATGGCAACAGTCTTGAGTGGTAATGTACACACCAGAAGTTAGAGCGATAGAACAGGATCAGAGACAAAAATTTCTGAATTGTCCAAATAGACATAATAGTTAAATTTACACACACACAATGATGTCTTAGGGAAAAGTGTCAGTGAGAGAGGTAGGCTAAGGATCATAGCTGAAATTTTCCATGTATCCAGTTAGGAAGGAAGGGGGAAAAAAACAAGTTTCCTCTCCTTGGGGAGCAGAGAAGCAGCTGGAAGCAACAGAGAAGTCAAAGAACAAAAACAAAAAAAAAAACACAGAGCTTTTCAAAAAGCCACAGTTGGTCAATGGTGTCCAGTGCTACGGAGAGGTAAAGGACCACAAGAACTGAAAGAAGGCAGCTGAACTTGAGAACTGAAAGTTTTGGTCAGCAGCGACCAGGGTCTAGGGGGTGCAGGGAACGGAGTCAATGAGGAGAGAGTTTCAAGTCTGAACTAAGAAGTGTTCTAGAGATGGATGGTGATAATGATCACATAATGGTATCAATGTACTTAGTGTCACTGAACCGTATACTTAAAAATGTTCAAGATGGTACTTATGTTATTTTACCACAAATAAAAGTGAAAGGAAAAAAGGCTTTGGCCATTGCGTATACAAAAATCTACATCTCACTGTGTGTAGTTTGGAGAGGGCACTATTTTCTTGTCCATTTCAGAAGCACATTCTTTTTTTCTGCCTACAGATAAGATAATGGGGCTTCCCAGGTGGTGCTACTGGTAAAGAATCCACCTGCCAAGGCAGGAGATGCAACACATGGGCAGAGGAGCCCGGCAGGCTAGAGTCTGTCGGGCTGCAAAGAGTAGGACATGACTGAGCAACTGAGCATTCACCCACTCACATATAAGAAAACAGTCAGTTCATAACACAGGAATCTTCAGCAGTTCCCAATGGTCAACACTGCTCAATATTTATTCAGATATACTTTTATCAGAGAAATACTTCCTTTGGAAACAATTGCTCATGAAGACTTTTGCTGCAAAAAAGGAAAGAAATAGCATATGCTTGTCATCAAATCCAGACAACTACATCTTTTGTCTGCAAACTTCTGAGTATGTAGATCATATTCATCCTAGACTCTAAATGTTAGAATTAAAGGGAACTTACATCACAGTTCTAATGTCCTCACACTGAAGATGCAGAAAGGGCTTCTCAGGTGGCACTAGTGGTAAAGAACTGCCAGTGCAGGAGACATAAGAGACTCGAGTTCGATCACTAGACAGGAAGATCCCCTGCAGGAGGGCATGGCAACCCACTCAAGTATTCTTGCCTGGAGAATCCCATGGACAGAGGAGCCTGGCAGGCTACAGTTCATGGGGTCACAAAGAGTCGGACACGACTGAAGTGACTTAGCACACATGCATAAAGATGAAGAAACCAAGGTGCAAAGAGGCTGAATGATGTGCACAGAATCACCCACAAACCGATGTAAGAGCTGGAACAGGAACCCAGGTCTTCCCAGCCCTGCTCAGAACCCCCTCAACCAGGTAACCCTCTTCTGAAGCAGAGTTTTCTTCTGCTTGATAATAATCCAGTAAACCTGTGTAGGAGTCTCATGGAGGACTCACACTGATAACAGTCTCTGTAGGGAAAATAATTCTTTATTTCAGAAAGAGGACATAAACTACATTTGTGTACATTTCAAATTAATTGCTGTATTAGATTATTTTTTTATTGTTACTGTCTTTTCTTCTTTTTTTTAATTTTTCTAATTTTATTTTATTTTTAAACTTTACATAATTGTATTAGTTTTGCCAAATATCAAAATGAATCCGCCACAGGTATACATGTGTTCCCCATCCCGAACCCTCTTCCCTCCTCCCTCCCCATACCATCCCTCTGGGCCGTCCCAGTGCACCAGCCCCAAGCATCCAGCATCGTGCATCGGACCTGGACTGGCAACTCGTTTCCTACATGATATTTTACATATTTCAATATTAGATTATTATGCATTCCTATTAGTCTATCAGTCTGCAAATGACTGAAAGACATGGTTACAATGCTGTGCTCAGTAGATACTCATAAATAGAATTAATCACTTAATTAGGTATTTTACCAGAATTATCAGTTCAGTTCAGTTCAGCTGCTCAGTCGTGTCTGACTCTTTTCGACCCCATGAACTGCAGCACACCAGGCCTCCCTGTCCATCACCAGCTCCCGGAGTCCACCCAAACCCATGTCCATCGAGTCGATGATGCCATCCAACCATCTCATCTTCTGTTGTCCCCTTCTCCTCCTGCCCTCAATCTTTCTCAGCATTAGGGTCTTTTCCAATGAGTCAGCTCTTCACATCAGGTGGCCAAAGTACTGGAGTTTCAGTCTCAACATCACTCCTTCCAATGAACACCCAGGACTGATCTCCTTCAGGATGGACTGGTTGTACCATAAGCTAATATTATTCCTGAAACTAGAAAACCATATGATTTATAACCTGAAAACTGGTTTTGCCCCTAAATCATTTGCAAGATGGGAGTGGGAAAAAAGGTGAAAAATAAAAGAAGTGAGGGTCACCCTAACCATTCTTCATGTTTCTGAATCTGTTCCTTTCTCACAAACCCATCTCTTGGTAATTTTCTTTTTGATGCTTAAAAAATTTTAGTATGTTTGACTGTGCTAGGTCTTTGCTGCTGTGAGGGCTTTTCTCTAGCTGTGGTGGATGGGCTTCTCACTGCAGTGGTTTCTCCTTATGGAGCATGAGCTCTATGGTGCACGGGGGTCAGCAGTTACCAGGAGTGGGCTCAGTAGCTATGGCTTCCTGGCTCTGAGCACAGGCTCATCAGTTGCAGGCACACGTGGGTTAGTTGCTCCACGACATATGGGATCTTCCCGGATCAAGGATCGAACTTGGGTCTCCTACACTGGCAGGTAGATTCTTTACCACTGAGCTACCAGGGAAGCCCTTACTTGGTAATTTCAAAATTACAGACTTACTGAAGGTTATTCAGCAACATAAGAATGCTGTTTTCCCCTATGGATTCACAAATTACCATGTCTTCTATAAAGAGAAAGGATACTTGGGGTTTACTTTCATCTCTTGGGTATAACTAATAACAAATAAATGCTTGAGAACTGCAGAGTGACATCCCTCTGAGCAGGGTCCACTCAGAACCTGAATATGGCACACTTTCCTCATAATTGGATGTACTCCATCTGAGGTAAGTATAGCAAATAGGCAGCTTTGACTTGGCAGAAGGGGATCCGCACATCCACAACGGGACTGATGGACATCTGAAAAGTCAGCCTTAATATTTCAGCCAAGTCACTTCTGGCCACTTTTGTAGCTTGCTTTAAATGAAACAACTGCACTTGGAATTCTAGGGAGAATGGAAGTGGAATTCTTAAGTTATAGGGTGAGAAAAATCACCTCAAATCATGAACAAAGTACATACTGAAATGCGAGAGTACAAAGGCTCTAACTGCCTTTCAAAGTGGATGTTTTTCATCAAGAAGGAAATTTCTTTTGAGTTATCCAAGATAAAAATTGGATTTATGAATCTCACAAATATGGCAGTAAACACCAATTACTAGTTTGTGATAAGTAATAGTAAGCCTTCAGTGCTGATGGCTTGAAAATGTACAATTTACCTCTATGGTGTCCTCACTGTTACTGGTTAGATTGCTGGTCACATTTCCTAGATCTTGGTACCTTCTTTTCCAGAGGGTATAATTCTGATAGCTGGTGATCACAGGGCTAGGTTTAGAGTAAGGGACGGAAAGATTTCTTCAGGCACTATCAGCTGAGACTCAGCATACAGCATGACTTCCATATGAAATGTGATTTTCTCCCCCTAAAAATATTCCATTGCTAAAATAATAACTTGAATGACCCTATAAATAAGAAAGTGAAGTTGCTCAGTTGCTCAGTTGTATCTCACTCTTTGTGACCCTGTGGACTGTAGACTGCCAGGCTCCTCTGTCCGTGGGATTCTCCAGGCAAGAATACTCGAGTGGGTTGCCATTTCCTTCTCCAGCGGATCTTCCCAACTCAGGGATCGAACCCGGGTCTCCTATGCTGTAGGTAGATGCTCCAGGGAAGTCCATAAATAAGAACTCATGCCATATTTTAATAGCCAAAACATCATTAAAAAAAACAACAACAACAACTTTTATCTCCTTGAGGATGAAAAACGCTTTTTTGAATTAAGAAGAAATAAGCAAAGTTCACCCACTGGTGGCTCAGTGCTAAAATATCCACCTACCAATGCAGGAGATGTGGGTTCAAACCCTGGGTTGGGAAGATCCCCTGGAGAAGGAAATGGCAACCCTCTCCAGTATTCTTGCCTGGGAAATACCATGGACAGAAGAGCCTAGTGGGCTGCATAGTCCATGGGGTTGCAAAGAATCAGATACAACTTAGCAACTTAACAACAAGCAAACCTGAAATTTCACAATATTATAGAAATTAGACAATGAGGCTAAGATATGGAAATATTTTTGTGAAAGAAATCAGAGAAACATTCAAGTCAAAACTGCCTTTATTATTGAAGAAGAAAAAATAAAAATTAATTAGGATAAGCAATTAACTCAAAAAGCTTGGAGAGCAAACCAAACTCTCAAATATTCAGTTCAGTTCAGTTCAAAAACTCAGTTGTGTCCGACTCTTTCCGATCCCATGGACTGTAGCATGCCAGACTTCCCTGTCCTGGAGTTTGCTCAAACTCATGTCCATCAAGTCGGTGATGCCATCCAACCATCTCATCCTCTGTCATCCCCTTCTTCTCCCGTCTTCAATCTTTCCCAGCATCAGGGTCTTTTCCAATGAGTCAGTTCTTTGCATCAGGTGACCAAAGTATTAGAGCCTCAGCTTCAGCATCAGTCCTTCCAATGAATATCCAGGACTCATTTCCTTCAGGATTGACTGATTTGATCTCCTTGCAGTCCAAGGGACTCTCAAGAGTCTTCTTCAACATCACAGCTCAAAAGCATCAATTCTTCAGTGCTCATCTTTCTTTATATTCCAACTCTCACAACCATAAATGACTACTGGAAAAATGATAGCTTTGGTTAGATGAAACTTTGTTGGCAAACTTTTTAATATGTTGTCTAGGTTGGTCATAGCTTTTCTTCCAAGGGGCAAGTGTCTTTTAATTTCATGGCTGCAGTCACCATATGCAGTTATTTGGGAGCTCCTCAAAATAGTTAGGCACCATTTCCACTGTTTCCCCATCTATTTCCCATGAAGTGATGGGACCAGATGCCATGATCTTAGTTTTCTGAATGTTGAGTTTTAAGCCAACTTTTCCACTCTCCTCTTTCACTTTCATCAGGAGGCTCTTTAGTTCTTCTTCTCTTTCTGACATAACGGTGGTGTCATCTGCACATCTGAGGTTATTGATATTTCTCCCAGCAATCTTGACTCCAGCCTGTGCTTCATCCAGCCCAGCATTTCTCATGATGTACTCTACATATAAGTTAAATAAGCAGGTGACAATATACAGCCTTGATGTACTCCTTTCCCAATTTGGAACCAGTCTGTTGTTCCATGTCCAGTTCTAATTGTTGCTTCTTGACCTACATACAGATTTCTCAGGAGGCAGGTAAAGTGGTCTGGTATTCCTATCTCTTGAAGACTTTGCAAAAGTTTGCTGTGATCCACACAGTCAAAGGATTTGACATAGTCAATAAAGCAGAAGTAGATGTTTTCTGTAACTCTCTCGCTTTTTTGATAATCCAACAGATGTGGCAATTTGAGCTCTGGTTCCTCTGCCTTTTCTAAATCCAGCTTGAACATCTGGAAGTTCATGGTTCACATACTGTTGAAGTCTGGCTTGGAAAATTTTGAGCATTGCTTTGCTAGCATGTGAGATGAGTGCAATTGTGCAGTAGTTTGAACATTCTTTGGCATTGCCTTTCTTTGGGATTGGAATGTAAACTGACCTTTTCCAGTCCTGTGGCCACTGCTGAGTTTTCCAAATTTGCTGGCGTATTGAGTACGGCACTTTCACAGCATCATCTTTTAGGATAAAATAGCTCAACTGGAATTCCATCATTTCCACTAGCTTTGTTTGTAGTGATGCTTCCTAAAGCCCACTTGACTTTACATTCCAGGATGTCTGGCTCTAGGTAAGCGATCACACCATTGTGGTTATCTGGGTCTAAAAGATCTTTTTTGTATAGTTCTTCTGTGTATTTTGCCACCTCTTCTTAATATCTTCTGCTTCTGTTAGGCCCATACTGTTTCTGTCCTTTATTGTGCCCATCTTTGCATAAAATGTTCCCTTGGTATCTCTAATTTTCTTGAAGAGCTCTCTAGTCTTTCCCATTCTATTGTTTTCCTCTATTTCTTTGCATTGATCACTGAGGAAGGTTTTCTTATCTCTCCTTGCTATTCTTTGGAACTCTTAATCCAAATGGGTATATCTTTCAAATATTAAAACAGCAAAATCTGTCAGCAATATTAAAATGTCGCTCCATGTTGCAGAGCAATCTAAGGCATATCCATATAATAGAATGTTCTGGAGCATTTTGTGTAATGAGGTATTTTCTATAAGTATTCATATGGCACATATCCCAAAGGATGTTAAATGAAGAAGTTTCTGAATCACTAATGTTGTCTCTAATCATTTGTTTCCTTTTTTTCTTTTTTTCTTTTCTGGGTGAAAACACACGTCTATTCCTAGATAAACTCTAAATGAAGCAAGAAATGGATAAGGGAAGTGGGGAATTGAAAATCAGTAATGGGGAATGGAGAGTAACTTACTTTTTACACTTTGTATGTTATTTTCTTTTTCACGAGAATGTTTTATTTATTCAAATAAATAAATTTAAAATAAAAGTGGTCCAGGAAATACCTTCACCTACCAGCTCATTTTTTATTCTCTTTGAAGACAGAAAAGTTTCTTCCTGGTCATCAGCTCTCCATTTCCAGCTCTTTTTATCTCACTCTGCTTCAAAGATGAGCCCTTCTAACCTGTTCTCATTCTCTGCTGCCCTCTTCTCCTCTTACCTTCTACCTTTCCCAGCATCAGTGTCTTTTCCAATGGGTCAGCTCTTTGCATCAGGTGGTCAAAGTATTAGAGCTTCAGCTTCAGCATCAGTCCTTCAAATGAATATTCTGGGTTGATTTCCTTTAGGATTGACTGGTTTGATCTCCTTGCAGTCCAAGGGACTCTCAAGAGTCTTCTACAACACCACAGTTCAAAGCATCAATTCTTCCATGCTCATCCTTCTTTATGGTCCAACTCTCCAATCCACACATGACTAATGGAAAAACCATAGCTTTGACTAGGTGGACCTTTGTCACCAAAGTGATTGCTTTTTAATATGCTATCTAGGTTTGTCATAGCTTTCCTTCCAAGGAGCAAGCATCTTTTAATTTCATGGTTGCAGCAACCCTTTAAGTTGGCTAAAAATTGAATCTACTCAAAGGCAGAAAAAAAAAATTCAGTGATATTGCAACTCAGAAAAAAACAATGTTTCCTGCAGTTTGAACTTTAAGTCCTTTTGTGTGATTCTTCAATTGACACTTTCTATTCACACTTTTCATCTCACATTCCGGGCATACCTGAGCCTTTGCCAGCTTCTGAAGAGGTCATTTCCCTAGCTCTTGGCACCCCAGATTTCTACCCAGCTTCAATTTCCTTCAAAAATTGTTGGATACATTGACATGTTGATGGAAGTTGACATGTTGAAACCACTGATAGGTTTTTTAAGAGTAACCTCCCTAAGAAGTGGGATGTGTGTGTTCAGTCACTCAGTGTCCAACTCTTTGTGACCCCATGGGCTGTAGCCTGCCAGGCTCCTCTGTCCATGGAATTTTTCAAGCAAGAATATTGGAGTGGGTTTCACTCTAGGGGATCTTCCTGACACAGGGATCAAACCCATGTCTCCTGCACTGGCAGGTGGATTCTTTACTGCTGAGCCACTAGGGAAGCCAGAAGTGGGACAACACAGCCAAAATGACTTCTGTTCCTATGAAAATGTAGAGGTGATTTTCTTTCCTTGCACAAATGTTGAATGAGAATTGCCTCTAAGTGCAAAGCTGAGCTGAGTTCCCACTTACTAGATGAAGAATCCAACTCTTTTACGTTTATAGACGAAATAATTATAGCTTGCCTTTCCCATAATATCCTCAAATAAAGAGAAGTGATTATTCTCTGCCTGGGAATTTCCT
Source organism: Bison bison bison (assembly GCF_000754665.1). Lineage (NCBI taxonomy): Eukaryota > Metazoa > Chordata > Mammalia > Artiodactyla > Bovidae > Bison > Bison bison. Next base: position 1,345,862 of record NW_011495080.1, read on the forward strand.
TTGCTTTTCTGGATACTATGTGAACCACAACACTCCATGTTTATGTTCATCATTTTCTAAGGAATCCATAAGTCTTAGGATAATACAGGATAAAACCCAGAGCTCTCAGAGTTAGCCCCAAAATAAATCGAACCTACAAAGAAACAGAGAATGAATGGCCCTGGAATAAAGCCTTCATCCATCTGACATAAATATCTGCCTCCTGGAATAGCTGAACAGAATTCATACCTGGACTTCCTGCTTCCAGGGCCAGGAATATAGAATATATTTATAGATGTATAGAATGTAGAATATATTCTATAGCCAGCTACAGAATAGCTCCACTACACCTTGCCATCAGCTATTATTACTCCATCAGTCACCCTGATGACTGTCTACACCTGACACCCTTCTCAGTCTGTTGTAGCTCACTCCAGGTGCAACTTTTCATTAAAAATATTCATCAACTGTTGGGTACCAGAGAGCAAACATACAGGAGACAGTGTTTATCCTAAAGGAACACACAGAGCTGTGAGAATTCAAACAAATAAGAAAATAAGAATAATTTAAGTAAATAAGTTTTATAAGTTAACATATAATGTTATATAACCTTACTTTCCCCCCCAAAAGCCTCAATCCTATCTTCTCAATTGCATTATAATCTATTTTTGTGCAGGAATCACAAAAAACCTAAAACAGTTTTCTTGAACAACTTTTGAAAGAACAGATGAAATGCAATTTTCTTTGGCATTATTATTAATATTTTAGTACAATGCTGGGTAGAAAAGAATCATTCCTTTAACTACTGAATGCAGTATACTATATGTAATTTAATTGACTTATAATTTGAGCATATGTACTGTATTGGTTTGCTAGGGCCACCATAACAAAATACCACAGACTAGGTGGCTTAAGGGCTTCCCAGATGGCACAAGTGGTAAAGAATCCTCCTGCCAGCTCAAGAGATGCAAGAGACTTGAGTTTGACCCCTGGGTCAGGAAGATATCCTAGAGAAGGAAATGGCAACCCATGCCAGTATTTCTTGCTTGGAAAATTCCATGGACAGAAGAGCCTGGTGAGCTATAGTCCATGGGGACACAAAGAGTTGGACACAGCTAAGCATGCACACACCACACCAGGTGGCTTAAACATGGAGATTTATCTTCTCACAGTGCTGGCAGCTGGAAAGTCCCAAATCAAGGAGTCAGCAGGTTTGGGTTTTTTTGAGGCCTCTCTCCTAGGTTGTGGATGGTCACTGTGTTGCCCATGACCTCTGCTCTGCACACACGTCTGTGTCCTGATCTCCCTTCCGTGTAAGAACATCAATCATACTGAAGTCGTCGTGGTGGTTTAGTCGCTAAGTCGTGTCTGACTCTTTGTGACCTCGGGGACTGTAGCCCACCAGGCTCCTCTGTCCATGGGATTGATTCTCCAGGCAAGAATACTGGAGTGGGTTGCCATTTCCTTCTCCAGGGGATCTTCTTGACCCAGGAATTGAACCTGGGTCTCCTGCATTGCAGGCAGATTCTTCACCAACTGAGCATATATAGACCCCATATGACCTCATTTTTACTTTCATTAACTCTTTAAAGGTGATACAGGTAAACTTGTATCTCCAAATACAGGTAATGAGAATTCATTTTAAGGTACTAGGAGTCAGAACTTCAACATGAATTTGGAGGGGGCATGGTTAAGTCCATAAAATTTACTGAAATACACTAGACTCTCACTATAACACTGTTCTTTAGGACTATGTTATGGAATAACTAGGTGAAACTTTGCAATAAATTTCTTCAGAGACTAAAATAAAAATCCTCCCAAAGTCAACTGATACCGTAGTAAGTCAGCTACATGATGGCAAAGACATATTAGCGTCAGGCACAGGCAGAGAATGCTATCAAAATGATGTCAGAATAACTCAAAAAAGAACATTAAGGCAGATGGAGTCAAATCACAGCTGCTACAGTGAAACATAACCCCGTGCTGTAGGATTCCTTTGTGAAATGAGATAAATTAAAACTAATTTGGGTGAAGACTAATATAGTTCAGTGTAGAAATTGTGCTGTGCTGTCACTTCAATTGTGTCCGACTCTTTGAGACCCCATGGACTGTAGCCCACCAGGCTCCTCTGTCCATGGGATTCTCCAGGCAAGAATACTGCAGTGGGTTGCCATGCCCTCCTCCAGGGGATCTTCCCAACACAGGGATCGAACCTATGTCTCCTTCGACTTCTGCATTGCAGGCAAATTCTTTACTGCTGAGCCACCAGGGAAGCCTGGTGGTAGAAATTAATTATAGGCTATTTGAGAAGAGAATATCATAGCATTTTAAGCCATGGTATCAGTGGAAAACAAATCAGTTTTAAGAAAAGACTTTGTAAAACCAACTATAATTGATAAGCAAAATGATTTGCTATTGATTCCTGAAGGATATGCCAATGAGGCACAAGCATGCTGAAAAAAAACAAAGTAAGTACTTTTTTAAAAAAGGAAAAGAATTTAAAAAAAGAAAGAAATTTCATTTCAGCCTAGACTAGCAGTCCTGTTAACAAACATCAAGGAATTCATTTGGCAGAAGAGGAAGAGGCGGAGAGAGATGAGGAGTTTTCAAATATTGAAGGCTGTGGGTTCTAGGCTGATGACTCAGCTTTCTGAAGCAGGCAATTCCCTGTGCAAAGCCCAGCTCAGCAGCTCTAAGGAGGCGAATTGTTAATTACTCATTCATCTCACCAAGATAAATTAGCCTGCCTGTCCTGGTGTAAGAAGATAGTGGCTGCAAAGCCCACACTGGAGTTCGATGGCCAGATGTGACCATTTGTAATGAGGGCTTCCTGGGACCCACTAAGAGTGTAAGGCCACCTGAGACCACTCACCAGCAGGGATAAAAACTGGGAAGCACAGGGTTGATGACAAACGAGCAAGAATGACAGCATGCAGGCTTACCAGTAAGGGTGACAGTATAGTATATTGTCCAAACTGAAAAAAAACTGGGGGAACAAAAGGAGGTTCCATTAATAATTACTCTGAGACCACAGGGGTGGAGTGAACTGGAGCTGCCCCAACTAGACCCGAGTTGGCAGACTCTTTATTATATATAAGTATGTATCATAATCAAAGAAAATCAAAAGGATTTTTCATTTCAAATCTCTTAAAAAGTACAAGGGCACCAAGAGGAAATTGGTAAAAGATTGTGACTTAGCAAGAAATGACAAGACAGTCCTGAGTGATCCTCTTGGGAAGAGGCAGCCCATACTTGCTACATCCAGGAGGAAACAGCCAAGAAAGATCCAGAAACCAATCAACCGCCTCAGGAGAAGAGATGCATCGTGGGGGCTGGTGACTCACTGCTGAGAAACATGACTGCTTATGAAACAACAAAGCTGAGCAGACAGTAAGCAATATTCCTGGTGCAGATATTTAAGAAAGAAGCTTTTAGAGGTATAGTATCTGTTCATTTTTAACAAGTGTTTACTGCTACTGCTACTGCTAAGTCACTTCAGTCGTGTCCGACTCTGTGCAACCCCATAGATGGCAGCCCACCAGGCTCCCCCATCCCTGGGATTCTCCAGGCGAGAACACTGGAGTGGGTTGCCATTTCCTTCTCCAATGCATGAAAGTGAAAAGTGAAAGTGAAGTCACTCAGTTGTGTCCGACCCTCAGCAACCCCATGGACTGCAGCCCACCAGGCTCATCCATCCATGGGATTTTCCAGGCAAGAGTACTGGAGTGGGGTGCCATTGCCTTCTCCGTAAAGCAACTCTGCTAAACATTCCTATAGGTATGAGTAACTAGACAGACACGGTCCCTACTCTCAGGAGCTTACTTTCAGGTGGGAGACACACAATAAAACACATAAACTTATGTCCTTATAATCGAGGTAAGAGCTATGAGGGTAATGAGAACAATGCTGTAATAGACAATGTCCATTCGTGGTGAGTGAAGTGATAAATAATCAATAAGGAAAGGCCTGAGACAATGACTTCTGAGCTGAAGTTCAGAATGGAACTCGTCATGCAAAGATCTTGGGGAGAAGAACATTTCATACAGAAGAAAAGAGCTGCTACAACAAGTTCTACAATCAAAATTAGCCAGTGTAGCTGAAACAAAGGAAGGGAGGGAGACAGTGATAGAAAAGGGGATGGAGAGTCTGAGAGGGACCAGATAATGTAAGAATTTGGGGTTTTCTTTGCATGGGCCAAAAAGTCATTAAAGGTTCTCTGCAGGAAAAGACACAATCCAATTTACCTTTGAAACTAAGCACTTACAAAACTGAAAGAGACTTACAGACTTAGAAAACAAACTTATGGTTGTCAGGGGGAAGGGATAGTTAGGGAATTTGGGAAGGTCATGTACACACTGCTATATTTTAAATGGATAACCAATTAAGATTTATTGTATAGCACAAGGAACTCTGCTCAATATTATGTACCAGCCTGCATAGGAGGGGATTTGGGGGAGAGTGGATACATGTGTATGTATGGCTGAGCCCCTTTGCTGTTCACCTGAAGATGCCACAACATTGTTAATCAGCTAGACTCCAATACAAGATGTTTTTGGTGTTAAAAAAAATAAAAAATGTTTAAATAAACAAATAAACTGAGCACTCTGGCTGATCCCTGGGGACCAGGTTCTAACCAGATAGGAGAATATGGAGGAGTCAGTGGACTGACTGGAAAGGGTCACTTTTCATTCCAATCCCAAAGAAAGGCAATGCCAAAGAATGCAACTACCACATAACTGCACTCATCTCACATGCTAGCAAAGTATTGCTCAAAATTCTCCAAGCCAGGCTTCAACAGTACATGAACTGTGAACTTCCAGAAGTTCAAGCTGGATTTAGAAAGGGCAGAGGAACAAGAGAGCAAATTGCCAACATCTGTTGGATCATCAAAAAAGCAAGAGAGTGCCAGAAAAACATCAATTTCTGCTTCATTGACTACACTAAAGCCTTTGACTGTGTGGATCACAACAAACTGTGGAAATTCTTCAAGAAATGGAAATACCACACCATCTTACCTGCCTCCTAAGAAATCTGTATGCAGGTCAAGAAAGAACAGTTAGAACTGGACATGGAACAACAGACTGGTGTTCCAAATCAGGAAAGGAGTATGTCAAGGCTGTATATTGTCACCCTACTTATTTAAGTTCTATGCAGAGCACATCATGCAAAATGTCAGGCTGGATGAAGCACAAGTTGGAATCAAGATTGCCAGGAGAAATATCAATAACCTCAGGTACACAGATGACACCACCCTTATGGCAGAAAGCCAAGAAGAACTAAACAGCCTCTTGATGAAAGTGAAAGAGGAGAGTGAAAGGGTTGGCTTAAAATTTGACATTCAGAAAACTAAGATCATGGCATCCAGGTCCATCACTTCATGGCAAATAGATGGGGAAACAATGGAAACAGTGAGAGAGTTTATTTTCTTGGGCTCCAAAATCACTGCAGATGGTGACTGCAGCCATGAAATTAAAAGATGCTTGCTCCTTGGAAGAAAAGTTATGACCAACCTAGACAGCATATTAAAAAGCATAGACATTACTTTGCTGACAAAGGTCCGTCTAGTCAAAGTCTTGGTTTTTCCAGTAGTCATGTATGGATGTGAGAGTTGAACTATAAAGAAAGCTGAGTGCCAAAGTATTGATGCTTTTGAGCTGTGGAGAAGACTTTTGAGAGTCTCTTGGACTGCAAGGAGATACAACCAGTCAATCCTAAAGGAAATCAGTCTTGACTATTCATTGGAAGGACTGATGCTGTAGCTGAAACTCCAATACTTTGGCCACCTCATGTGAAGAGCTGACTCATGTGAAAATACCCTGTTGCTGGGAAAGACTGATGGCGGGAGGAGAAGAGGATGACAAAGGATGAGATGGTTGGATGGATCACTGACTCGATTGACATGAGTTTGAGCAAGCTCCGGGAGTTGGTGAAGGACAGGGAAGCCTGGCGTGCTGCAGTCCATGGGGTCAAAAAGAGTCAAACATGACTGAGTGACTGAACTGAACTGAAGTGGACAGTTACAGATATCAAGCAAAGAAGTGATTTGCATAAGCAGAGATGGAGAGAAGCTGTTTAGTTTGGGCTCTGTTCTGCTTGTGGTTCTGAAGTAGAGCTTGTGAGAGAGAGAAATGGAGACCAAGGTGGGCTTTTACTTGGTGAGCTGAAGGGATGGTGCCATACACTGAGATACTGAAAACTGGGGAAAAATACAGGTTTACTTCTTCCTTGTAAATATTAAACTTGTTGTTCAGTCACCAAGTCATGGCAAACTATTTGCAATCCTATGGACTATAGTACACTGGGCTCCTCTATCCTCCACTATTTCCCAGAGTTTGCTCAAATTCATGTTCATTGAGTCAGTGATGCCATCTGACCATCTTCTCCTTTGTCTCCTGCTTCTCCTTTTGTCTTCAATCTTTCCCAGCATCAGGGTTTTTCCAGTGAACCAGCTCTCCCCATCAGGAGGCCAAAGTATTGAAGCTTTAGCTTCAACATCAGTCCTTCCATTGAATATCCAGGGTTGATTTCCTTTAGGATTGACTGGTTTGATCTCTTTGCAGTCCAAGGGGTTAAACATCAAGAATACAATTTTATATAAGACTCTAAATGAAAGGAAATGCCAGAAGTTGAATTATAAATTTTGTAATCATTGAATATAAATGCCATTTAAACCGAAGGACTAAATGAAATTAGCAATGGAGGAAGAACAAATAGAGAAGAGCATGTGCCCAAAACCCAGCTATGTGACACTCAAACATTTAGATGATGTGCTGATGCAGCCAACTCAGACAAATAGGAAGGAGTAGCCAATGAAGTAGAAGGAAAATGCAGAAAATGCCCTGTCATAGAAGCCAAGAGAAGCCAGTACATTACGAAAGACAAAGCAGTCAGCTATATATACACTGCAGAGTGATTGGATAAGGAGAGACAGAGAGCCATCTTTGGATTTTATAACATGGAGACAGATAATGACCTTTTCAAAAAGCACAGTGGGCAGAGAGTCTCTACTGAAATTGAGAAAGTAAAGAACTGGAGACTGCAATTTCAGAAAGGTCTTTCTAGAAATGTTGCTAGGAGTCCTATCTTCTCCTGTAGATTCACGAGAAATTAATAACAGTGCTCCTAGAGTCTAGTTCTGGAGGTTCATTCCAGACTGCTTTTGTAGCTTAGCAGAGCTGACTCAGTCAGTCAGAGTTAGGTCAGTAAAAGAACAGGCTGGCACAACAGGTATTAAGTTCCAAGAGTTCTCCCTTTCTGTTAAGACCACTTTTGAATAGAAAGTGCTCATTGTTATCTAGATAAATGGTTAGTAAACGGGCCTCACATCAGACGCACCACCTCCTGTGTAAATAAAGTTTTACTGATACACAGCCATGCCCATTAATATACAGATTGGCTCTGTCTGCTTTTGCACTACAGTAGAGAGTTGGGTAGTTGTGACAGAACCTATGTCTCACAGAGCTAAAAATACTTTTTAGTCCTTTAGAGAGAAATGTTTCCAATCCTGATCTAACAAATTCCTACAAATATATGGTACCTATAAACATACAGATCCTATAGAAATAAATTTATAAATAGAATGTATATATATATATATATGTATAACTGCTTCAATTAAAAAGGGAAAAATAGAAATTTAGTTTCTATAAACATGGAGAGTTTTACAGGGGCATTGGGTACAGTGCATCCTGTCCAGCTATGCCCAGCTTGAGTCAAAACTCTCTAGCAAAAGAAGTGCTTCAGGGAGCATGCATGCTCTGCTACTTCTCTGCTTGCACATTTTCCCCACCTATTGTTGCTGAGTCAGTCAGTCGTGTCTGATTCTTCCACAACTCCATGGACTATAACCTACCAGGTTTCTCTGTCCATGGGGATTCTCCAGGCAAGAATACTGGAGTGGGTTGCCATTTCCTTCTCCACAGCATCTTTCCAACCCAGGGATTGAACCTGTCTCTCCTGCACTGCACATGGACTCTTTACCACTGTGCCACCTACAAAGTATTTTCCATTACATCCCATTTTATATCTTCTCCACCCTAACTATAGTGGGCCAAGGACTAGGACCCCTTTACCACATGACACGTAATGACTTGACCATTTTTTTCCACATTGTACTGCAGCTTTAAAATAATAGTATATGGGAAGTAGATTATAGATTATTAGAAAATGGGGGATAATATAGATATGTTTTCATTTTCCAGACCAAAACCTAAAGTTTCAAAAAGGATAGGATTTTGGCTAGGTATGCTGATTATCACTGATGGAGAGAGATATTTGACTGGAATCCTAGGTCGCTGAATCCTTGACTAGCTGACTCTGGAACAGGTCACACTGTATAAGGAGAGACATATATCCAGAGAATAAATTCCAGGAACATGCAAAGCTCTTTTCCTAGCTAATTCTGTGTTATTGCAGTGGGATCTACTTCCATGGTGAACTGGGTGCTGAAAGTTCAGTGTGGGATTTGGTATCCAAATTAACAATTTTCTCTTGTCCTCCTCAGGGTACAAACACAAATAGCTAGCTAAATCAGCACCAAACCATCAGCTCAAATAGGAATCAGAGGCCATTGCAAGGCTTCCTTTACCACTCCTCAAACCTAGAGTTTGGGCTTCCCTGGTGGCTCAGCAGTGAAGAATCCATCTGCAATGAGGGAGACATGGGTTTGATCCCTGGTTCAGGAGGATCCCCTAGAGAAGGAAATAGCTACAGTCCATAGAGTCTCAATGAAAGCCATGGACTGTGGTCCACCAGGCTCCTCTCTCCATAGGGTTCTAGGCAAGAACACTGGTGTGGGTTGCCATGCCCTTCTCTAGGGGATCTTCCCAACCCAGGGATCGAACCCAAGTCTCTTGTGTTTCCTGCACTGGCAAGCAAGTTCTTTACCATTGCACCGCCTGGGAAGCCCACTGACCCGTAGATCTAGATAAATAGACAGGTATCAGTACACATCTTCTTCCTTGACTTTGGAAAGAGGGAGTAGGGCATGCATCCTTGAGTTCCACCTAGAGGTTATAGAATGTCTCTGGCAAAAGATATATCATGATTACTAATAAGAAAATAATTTGTTATTCTGATTAAAAGGACTTTTAATTTGAAATTGAAAAGGAAGATGAAATATTCTCAGTTAAAATGGGAAAAAGTATTGACAGTCCACATTGCTTTTGACATTGAAAAAAAAAAAGATTAACAGTGGATGAAGTGCCAAGTAATTCAAAGGAGAACATAGCTGAAAGCACAAGAATCTACATATGTTTCAATAGATATACCAATGCATTCGATCTAGGTTAGGGGGAAAAAGTCAAGGTGAACTTGAGGCTTAGCAAAGAAGATCAATTTTACCTCATAAGCATGGTTGAGACCCGATGGTACAGAATTCATTATGAAGTCAGTGATCAAAAGGTATATCTTGTTCAAAAGAAATCAATCAGATGGAAATGGAAGCAAAATGAAACTGCAGCTTAAGGAATTTGTAACTGAATGTAAATCTACAAATATGAGGATGTCAGTGCCTAGGAACTGTTAGGATGAAGGAAAAAAAGGAGATTTGCAGGCAGACTAACATAGTGGGTGTGTTGCCACATGAGAATATATTAATGTATTTCTGAAATGGATAACAAACCTAGACTGGAGTTATGACAGAGATATATAGGATGTTAGAAGGGATTCTACTCTCCTGGCTTCAAGTGTCGGTGAAATAACTTTCATCCCAGGAAGGCCAGCATGACTGTAAAACTTCTCTTTTTCCCACCTCTCCTTGACTTCCCAGCATTGGAAGAGGAGGAAATTATCCATCTGATTAAGTAGAAAGATTCTGAAATCAGTTGATTTGCTTTTCTGATAGGAAAAAGACAATGATACAAAAGTCAGGTGTCACCTGTTGTCTTAATCTCTCTGACCCAATTCTCAGGGCTCGGTACAGTTAAGACAGTGATTCCTCCCCTGGATGGATAATCATCTACCTGGTTAGGAGCTCCACCTTGAAGTTACAGACTACTACTGAGAACAAGAATATCGTGGTGACTGCCTTAAGGGCTCCTCTCCCCACAAAGATTCCCGAGATCCAATCAGGAAGTGCAGTGATGGTTGCAGATCCAAACCACCTGCTCCAATCGAAGTCTAGTAATAATAGTAATGGAGATAGATCTAGATACAGTAACCTCATTTGTCTGTTTTGATATCTATTTCTCACTTGGAAATTTCTAAATTTCCAATTTCTATTTCTCCTAAAATTCTAATAATGGGGTGTGTGTGGGTATGTGTCTGTGTGTGTGTGCCCTCAATCACTCAGTCATGTCCAACTCTTTGTGACCCCATGGACAGTAAGCCTACCAGGCTCCTCTGCCCATGGCATTTTCCAAACAAGAATATTGGAGTGGGTTGTCATTTCCTACTCCAGGAGATCTTCCCCACTCAGGGATTGAACCTGGGTTTCTTGTGTCTCCTGCATTGGCAAGCAGATTCTTTACCATTGTGCTACCTGGGACCCTCAGGAGTTATTTCCATTTTTTAACTATTTAAATAATCAAGAAAAATAGTTCTATGAAAAATTTTATTTTCAGAGCTCATGGCACTGGGCTCACCTTGGTCTTATGTATCGTTTTATCTTGAAAGTGAAAGTCGCTCAGTCTTGTCCAACTCTGTGACTCCACGGACTGTATAGTTCATGGAATTCTCCAGGCCAGAATACTGGAGTGGGTAGCCCTTCCCTTATCCAGAGGATCTTCCCAATGCAGGGATTTAACCCAGGTCTCCTGCATTGCAGGCAAACTGTTTACCAACTGAGCCACAAGGGAAGCCCAGGAATATTGGAGTGGGTAGCCTATCCCTTCTCCAGCGGATCTTCCCAACCCAGGAATAGAACCAGGATTCTTTACCAACCAAGCTTGCTGGAGATCTAAATCCTGCATTTTCTTGTGATCCAGCTCAGATCTCATTTGTCTATCACAGCCTAGAAAAGTTGAGTTTTCTCTTTTTTTTTTTTTATTTTTAAACTTTACAAAATTGTATTAGTTTTGTCAAATATCAAAATGAATCTGCCACAGGTATACATGTGTTCCCCATCCTGAACCCTCCTCCCTCCTCCCTCCCCATACCATCCCTCTGGGTCGTCCCAGTGCACTAGCCCCAAGCATCCAGTATCATGCATTGAACCTGGACTGGAAACTCGTTTCATACATGACATTTTACATGTTTCAATGCCATTCTCCCAAATCTTCCCACCCTCTCCCTCACCCACAGAGTCCATAAGACTGTTCTATACATCAGTGTCTCTTTTGCTGTCTCGTACACAGGGTTATTGTTACCATCTTTCTAAATTCCATATATATGCATTAGTATACTGTATTGGTGTTTTTCTTTCTGGCTTACTTCACTCTGTATAATAGGCTCCAGTTTCATCCACCTCATTAGAACTGATTCAAATGTATTCTTTTTAATGGCTGAGTAATACTCCATTGTGTATATGTACCACCGCTTTCTTATCCATTCATCTGCTGATGGACATCTAGGTTGCTTCCATGTCCTGGCTATTATAAACAGTGCTGCGATGAACATTGGGGTACACATGTCTCTTTCCCTTCTGGTTTCCTCAGTATGTATGCCCAGCAGTGGGATTGCTGGATCATAAGGCAGTTCTATTTCCAGTTTTTTAAGGAATCTCCACACTGTTCTCCATAGTGGCTGTACTAGTTTGCATTCCCACCAACAGGGTAAGAAGGTTCCCTTTTCTCCACACCCTCTCCAGTATTTATTACTTGTAGACTTTTGGATCGCAGCCATTCTGACTGGTGTGAAATGGTACCTCATAGTGGTTTTGATTTGCATTTCTCTGATAATGAGTGATGTTGAGCATCTTTTCATGTGTTTGTTAGCCATCTGTATGTCTTCTTTGGAGAAATGTCTATTTAGTTCTTTGGCCCATTTTTTGATTGGGTCATT
>NW_011495080.1:1358466-1362807 GCF_000754665.1 Bison bison bison
TTGGCTATTCGAGGTTTTTTGTTTTTCCATACAAATTGTGAAATTATTTGTTCTAGCTCTGTGAAGAATACCTTGGTAGCTTGATAGGGATTGCATTGAATCTATAAATTGCTTTGGGTAGTATACTCATTTTCACTATATTGATTCTTCCAATCCATTAACATGGTATATTTCTCCATCTATTAGTGTCCTCTTTGATTTCTTTCACCAGTGTTTTATAGTTTTCTATGTATAGGTCTTTAGTTTCTCTAGGTAGATATATTCCTAAGTATTTTATTCTTTCCATTGCAATGGTGAATGGAATTGTTTCCTTAATTTCTCTTACTGTTTTCTCATTATTAGTGTATAGGAATGCAAGGGATTTAGAACACCCTAAACACTCCACCAGAAAATTACTAGAACTAATCAATAACTATAGTAAAGTTGCAGGATATAAAATCAACACACAGAAATCCCTTGAGTTTTCTCTTGACTGTAAATTTCTTAGAGCAGAAAGCAACAAATCACAAACTTCTTTGTACATAATCATCTTCACTTTTAAACCTGCTCCCACCTCTGTCAATTAGTTAGGAGCCTCAGGGCCACTCTAGGCTCCTCTTCAATTCACACTCCTTTATGTCTTCTCTGACAATATGCTCCATTTGCCCTGTACCATTCCAGTTAATGCCAGATGCCCCTGGTGTAATTATCAAAATGCCAGCTTTCACTCTCCAAAGTACCCTTGATAGATGATAAATTATATGGTTATCCTAGACCCATATCCAACTCTGCTTTCTTCCTATGTTTTAAATTGAGTCTCCCTTTTTCTCCAACCTTAAAATATAAGTTTTAGTTCAAATGCCCATCAAGTCTCAAAATTGTTAACAGCCTAATTACTCTTGCAGAGGCAATACTTCAAATCCATCTTTCACAGCTGCCAGAGTTTCTGTCTGAAACTCAAATGTGTCCATGCTACCTCCTTATTGAAGACCATTCCATAGTTCCCAAGAGAGGCTCAAACTGCAATGTCTGGCTTCCAATTATATCTAATATCTCACTCATTTCTATTGTAAATCCTCTTTTGGTCTCTGCCCATCTATCTCCTCTACCTGGAAGACCCTTTCCTTCACTGCCTCCTTTCCTCAACCTTTATGACAAATTGTTGTTAATCAGAACTCAGTAGAAGCAGCGTGTTTTACCTCATCACCTCTGATCACCCCTGGTTTAGATTATAGGGCCTTTCTCTACATAACAACTTGTATTCATCACTATTGAATTTATAGTACCATGTTTTTATTATTTACATCTTTGTTTCTCTCACTGGATTAGGAGATCCTTGAGAATGAAGAATTGCTTCTTCCTGATTTGGGGGACAACAGTTAGAAATACCAGTCTATGTAGACAGTCCAGATTTTTTCTCACAATATTTATTACAAAACATCAAACAGAGAGAGAAAAATAATACTAGAAGCATGTTAAGAGCTGCCACTTGGATTTGATCATTATCATTTACTAATCTGCTTCATCAAATCTCTATTCATTTCAAAGCTATGACAAACCTAGACAGCATATTAAAAAGTAGGGACATCACTTTGCTGACAAAGGTCCATATAGTCAAAGCTTTGGTCTTTCCAGTAGTCATGTATGGATGTGAGAGTTCAACCACAAATAAGGCTGAATGACAAAAACTTGATGCTTTCAAGTTGTGGTGCTGGAGAAGACCCTTGAGAGTCTCTTGGACAGCAAGGAGATTAAACCAGTCAATCCTAAGGGAAATCAACCCTTAATATTCATTGGAAGGACTGATGCTGAACCTGAAGCTCCAATACTTTAGCCACCTGATGCAAAAAGATGACTCACTGGAAAAGACCCTGATGCTAGGAAAAACTGAGGGCAGGAAGAGAAAGGAGACAACAGAGAATGAGACGGTGTAATGATATCATGGGCTCAATGGACATGAGTTTGAGCAAACTCTGGGAGCTAGTCAAGGACAGGGAAGCCTGGAGTGCAGCAATTCATGGGGTTGTAAAGAGTCGGACATGACTTAGCAACTGAACAACAACAGTAAATTGAAGACACTGATACATTTCACTCCTAAATCTGTCAATATGCAAATCATTAATTAAAGTTCATTATTTTTTCTTTTAAACATGCATTCATACAATGAAATGCATAAATCTTAAGTGTGTAGTTACAGAGTTTTGATAAACATATTTATGTAACTTATTTTTTGTCCATTGAATTATGTTTGCATCTCTGTCAAAAATCAGCTGACTAAATTTGTGTGGATCTATTCCTGAGTTCTTTATTCTATTATACCAACTGATGTGTCTATTCTTTCACCAATACTATGCTGTCTTGATCACTATATCTTTATGATAACTCTCAAAATAGGACATTTTTAGCTGATATCATTTCCTTTCAGCTTGAAGAACTTATTTCTATACAATATAGTTCTAGTTCAGGTATACTGGTAACAAATATTCTTAGTTTGACCTAAAAATGTCTTCATTTTGCTTTTATTCTTGAAGGATATTTTTTCTCGACAGAAAATTCTGGATTAACAGTTCTCCCTTTCAAGCTCTTTAAATATTTTTGTTCTAATGTATTCTAGACTCCATTTTACTCTAATAAGAGATCAATAACAATTTGGATTTTCATTCACATTTATAAAATCTGTTAATTTTCTCTGGCTACATTCAAGACTTTCTCTTGATCACTGATTTTCAGAAGTTTGACTATGTTTTGTATGGCTTTCTTTGTATACATTCTGCTAAGGTTTTCTAATCCTCTCAGATTTAAAAATCTATCAAATTTCGTGGTGATGGCCTCCACCAAAGTAAAAAAAAAGGCCATTATTTGTGTAGGGCAAACTGAGGCCTTTACTCAGTTTATAAACCATACCAATAGGAACTTACCTAGAGCCATCTGCTTTTTCTAAGTGTTGATTCCCCTTCAGAAACTACCTGCATTTTGTTGCTCTCCAGCACTTTCTGGCCATTGGTTTTGATTTTTAGTTTTGTCTTGATTTTGTCTAGACTTTACAGTTGTTATCTGCAGAAGAGTCAGTCAGATAGAATCTTACTCAGACATTATAAGAAACAAGACTCAACAATTCATAAATACTTATTGAATTAAACTTTAGTCTGGCACCTCAAGGACAGAGATCTTTATCTACTTATTTATTAGTATATCACAAATGCCGAGAATTGTGCATGGTATATTTTAAGTATTCAATAAGCCTTTGTTGAATAAATGAACAGATAAATGGTTATTACTGTAATGCCTTATACACAATTGACATTTACATTTCCCATGTACCTTAACTAACTTTCTGAGAAATTGAGCATATACTAAAAAGCAGTATAACCCATAATCTCTTTCCAAAATTAACAACTGTTAACATCTTGTCATACTTGTTTTATGTATCTTTTTAAATGAGAGATTCATAAAATTAAATATAAAGTAGAAGATCCCTTAATATATTAACTTTTTGCCCTAACTTTGGGCTCCCATGTACATATCTTTTAATCTCAGTTACACAGGATTCATTAATCTTTCAATTTTCCAAAGGAAGGAAGGAACATAAAACTCAGAATATAAGTGATTCTTCTAAAAGAGTTTAATAGGCAAATACGTTAGAAAAAAGTGCAATATGCAACAAAATAAAACTTTATGTCAAGTCTTCTCAGAGCTGTTCGGCTGGCCAAAAAGTTTATTCATGTTTTTCCTTAAGATATTACAGAAAATTTTGAACTTTGGCCAATCCAATAATATTAATCCATGTTGTAAACCACTGAAGATCATGTGCAATGCCGCAGTGCATAGCACTTCCCAAACCTACCCAACCTTGGAACACTATCCTAGAACACCTCACAGGACGACTGTTCCCTGAAACTCACTTTGGGGAAAGCAAATATGGAAGACTGCAGATGGTGATTGCAGCCATGAAATTAAAAGATGCTTACTCCTTGGAAGGAAAGTTATGACCAACCTACATAGTATATTGAAAACCAGAGATATTACTTTGCCAACGAAGGTCCATCTAGTCAAGGCTATGGTTTCTCCAGTGGTCAAGTATGGATGTGAGAGTTGGACTGTGAAGAAAGCTGAGTGCCAAAGAATTGATGCTTTTGAACTGTGGTGTTGGAGAAGACTCTTGAGAGTCCCTTGGACTGCAAGGAGATCCAACCAGTCCATTCTAAAGGAGAACAGTCCTGGGTGTTCATTGGAAGGACTGATGCTGAAGCTGAAACTCCAATACTTTGGCCACCTCATGTGAAGAGCTGACTCATTGGAAAAGACTCTGATGCTGGGAGGGATTGGGGGCAGGAGGAGAAGGGACGACAGAGGATGAGATGG
>NW_011495080.1:1362907-1370413 GCF_000754665.1 Bison bison bison
GGATGAGATGGCTGGATGGCATCACTGACTCGATGGATGTGAGTTTGAGTGAACTCCAGGAGTTGGTGATGGACAAGGAGGCCTGGCGTGCTGTGATTCATGGGATCGCAAAGAGTCGGACACAACTGAGTAACTAAACTGCTGAATATGGAAGAATCCCATATTCCTGATGCAAAAACTTGGGACATGAAAAGTCATCCTTTGATCAAATGGATCAGCTTCCTACTCTTTTGTTCCCCAAATTATCCTTCCTCCACTGAGCCTGGACTTCATTCCTACCTTTCCATTACATTTGCCTTAAGTCAAGTCAGCCATCGTCCTCAGTTATTTACATGTTGATCCAAACATAAAAGAGAATAAAACAGCTGAGCAGACTGAAGGAGCGATTAAGAACCTGGAGATATAAAAGGCAATTGCTTTCAAGAGGATTCACCCAGCACACAGAGCTTTCTTTCATGATTAAATTCTTTTTGAAATCCTAAATCAAAGGTACAGCCTATCAGAGAGCTAGGAAATCCATAATAAAAAAAAGTCATTGATGAGAGCCATTTTGTTATTATACTGAGTGCTTTTGACAGCATTTGCTGCCTAAGCACATGCGGGAAATGGCAATACACGCTGAACGCTTTCTTTATATACAAAATTCTACAATAAAGTGCCCAATGATAAAGAAAAAAAGAAATCAAACACAGTTGGCAAGTCAAAGCAAGCAGAATTAATGCCTCCGAACCACAGCCCAGGCATCTCCAGCTCCCCAAGGAGACTGGCTGGAAACTATAGCTTTCATTCAGTCCTTTCAGAACTCTATTAATTTTTTCTGCTCGGCTGAGTCAGGACTATATAGGAGACAGGCAAGGGGCAGGACAATCCTTTTTTAAAAGTCTTCAAACCAATCCTGAATAGGCATCAGTAATATTCAAGAAGTAACAAGCATGAGTCATAAGTATCCTTGGGGACCCAGAAACATTTTCTAATCAAGGACGGAAGAGTCCCAAACTGGGACAGAACATACAAGCCAGGTTAATCGGTTATGCTGTTTCTCTTGATAAATATGTCTTCCATTGTGGTATTTTCATTTCTTATTTTCCCTTTGGAGACACTGATGTCAAAAGCAGTTTAGGGAAGGGTATAAGGAAGTGAGGCTTCCCAGGTGGCAAGAGTGATAAGGAACCTTCCTCACAATGTAAGGGAGATAAGAGACACAGATTCAGTCCCTGAGCTGGGAAGATCCCTTGGAGGAGGGCAAAGCAACCCACTCCAGTATTCTTGCCTGGAAAATCCCCACGGACAGAGGAGCCTGCTGGGCTACAGTCCATGGGGTCACAGAGTCAGACGTGACTGAGACTGAACAACAACAACAAAATGCAGAAGGAAGTGACAGTCAGAGTGATGGGTCCTTAGACCTGCCCTAGTTTGGCAGACAAGAAAGTAAATTGGTAAAACCAAGTAAGCCTTTTTATGTGGAAACCCAGAAATCCACCCCGTGTGATTAGGGGGATCAGGTGAAAAGCAGAATGCTTTCTGGCCACAGCGTTCATCGTGGACTAAGAACTTATCATTTTCTTTCCTTTTTAAAAAGTGAAAGCAATAATTTTCTGATTGCCATAGAAATGTTTTCCCATTGATTTCATCATACCAAAAAGAGAGGTAAAGTGAAGCAAGGAAAAATCCCCCCAAGTTCCAATATGCCTAGATCAGTGCTGTTAACAGCTTGGTTCATATTCGTCTAGATTCCATGATACACAGATCACACACTTACAGTATGTTATAAAAATGGATTCCTCCTTTGTACACTATTTTATAACTTTATTCCGCTTAACTGTATATCATGATCATCTTTCTGTATCAATAATTTCAACATCATTTCGAATAACTACAAAATATTCCTTTAATTGGCTATATCACAATTCACCTGCCTAAGCTCATGCTGAATATTTAATTTTTCACTATTATAAATGTACTTACTTACACAGCTTTGTTTATTTCATATTTATCCAGGAGAAAAAAAATCTATATATACAACTGCTAGGTCCAGAGCATACACAGATGAAATCTGTATACATTTTGCCAGGTTTCCCTGATGGCTCAGCGGGTAAAGAATTCACCTGCATTGCAAGAGATGCAGGAGATGTCTGTTGGGAAGATTCCCTGAAGAAGAAAATGGCAACCCACTCCAGTATTCTTGCCTGGGAAATCCCACTGGACAGAGGAGCTTGGTGGGCTACAGTCCATGAAGTCACAAACAGTCAGATACAACCAAGCACACGAGCACATACATTTTGCCAGCAGGGGAGTGGAGAGTATATTAGTTTACACTCACACCAACAGTATGTTAGAGTCAGCACTGAGCTTCCGTACTTGGGATCTGAGATGCTTCTCACCCAAACTGGGGCTTCCCCCACATGATAGAATCTGAACTCTCAAGAGAATCTGAACTCAAGGACAGAGTCTGACACTTTACCTTTATATCCTCCAATGCACTAAATGGCATTGGTTCTACACTGGATACCCAAACAAGGTTCTGATAAACAGGCCAAGTTCCTATCATGACCTCCAGACCCTACAGTTCTGTTCACCCCCATCACCTTTCCAGCTCCCTCTCCCATAACTCTTCCCCTTTGCTGGCTCCAACCACATTGATAGCATTTATGTCCCTCCAACATACTTAGCACACTCCCATCAGAGCCTCAGCATCTGCCTTCTCCTCTCTCTGGAACTTTCTTCCCCTGATACCCACGAGACTCATTCCCTTAGGATGCTGCTGAAAGGCCCCTTTTTTTATCAGTGAGGTTTTCCTATCTTAAATTCCAACTCCCTCAACCTTCTCTATCCTCCTTCCATTATATCTACTTTCTCCAGTGTCTTTGTTACCATTGGTGCTAGTGGTAAAAAACAAACAAAAAACCCTGCCTGCACAGCATAGCACAGACCTGATGTATGTCTCTTGCTTACCTTGTTTCCCTTCTGCCTCTGCCCACTAGGGCAGGAATTTTTTCTGTTTTGTTCACTGTTGTATCACTGGTACCTAGAAGAGGTGCTCAGTGAATATCTATTAAATGAAGAAGTTAATTTATGAAAATAAAGAATGAATGAAGATATCAGCAAGCAGAAAGTTAATTGCTGGAATTATAAAGGAGGGCACAATGAAAGCATACTTGTAGGTGAACAGAATAAGCTAAATAGAGCTGATAATGTCTGCATCATCTGAGTTATACAGCCATTCAATGACTGCCCAAAGTTGGAAGTAGAAGAATACAGATAATCTATGAAAAGCTTATAGTCCTTTTGGGAACATAAAACTCGTGATAGTTTTTACAAACTATCATAAAGTAATTGTTGTCTGTTTTTTAGTCTATAAGTCGTGTCCAACTCTCTGAGACCCCATGGACTGTATCCCATCAGGCTCCTCTCTCCATGGGATTTTCTGGGTAAGAATACTGCAGTGGGTTGCCATTTCCTAATCCAGGGAAATAAAACTCAGACCTTGCCCTCAAGGACTCTATAAGCCAGCCATGTTGATTACCACTTAATACCAGTTAGGGGGTGCTATTTGTAGCAGACATGAGAGGCCCTTGACCCAGATGAGTCTATAAGGGAGGATGGGGGCACTGCCAGGAAACGTGGTCCCCAAGTCCAGATGTGAAGAACATATCAAATAGGAATCAGCCAGACAGTACAAAGGAATGCTTGCAAGAAGGAGAGAGCCACCTGTGCAAAAGCACAAAGGCAAAGAGAAACTGTGGAACTGCAGGGAGGGGACCACCGCCCACCGAGGCAGAGAGCCTGAGACAGAAGCGGGACATTTGGCTGGAGAGGTGAGCAAGCCCAGCGGAGGGGAGGGAGGGGGGTTCTCTTCCGGGTCCATCTCTGCCTCAGAGACACTGGGCTCCACGGGAGGAATTAAGAAGGACAAGTCAGTCCAAATCTTTAATAAACTCATTTCACTACATTTCAGACATACGGAATGGGCTAAAAGAGAGCAAGAATTCATTTAATAGGATCTGAAGCCTCTGCCAGAACCTGCAGACTAAAGCAAAAAGATAAAAGGAGAGATTCAGATCTCAGCCCTCCTTAGGGCTGCAGAAACAGGTGCCCTGGGCGGCAGAGTGGGCAGGGTAGCCAAGTGCCCTGCATTCCCGCGGTGGTCCTGGCTGCTGCCTCTGGAGAAGCGGAAGCACTGTGAACAGAAATCTGAGATATACAGGGGGAGTTGGCTTATTTTCCCATCATTTCCTTCCCTCTTGTAGCTCCATCTGTTCTCTCACGGCTAGTGATTCATAGGGTGCTTGTCTGATCAAAATTGACATTCATTTAATAAAGAACTGAATCTATGACGAACTACAAAAGCCTTTCTACTTTGTGTTGTTTATCATCATTTTCCCTCCATTTTGACAAATAATTGGGGAAATGAACACAATTGGCCTCTAGCCTGAGTGTATGTACTAAAAAAAAAAAAAGTAGTTTCATTACAGTAGCATTTCTGCATGCCAGCCTCACCAGGAAAATTTAAAAATTCTGATGCTTTAATCTCACCCTCAGACATTCCCATTAAGTGGGTTTGGGAAGGTTGCACGATATAGTGATTATGCTGCTGCTGCTGCTAAATTGCTTCAGTCATGTCCGACTCTGTGCGACCCCATACACGGCAGCCCACTAGGCTCCTCTGTCCTTGGGATTCTCCAGGCAAGAACACTGGAGTGGGTTGCCATTTCCTTCTCCAATGCATGAAAGTGAAAAGTGAAAGTAAAGTCGCCCAGTCCTGCCTGACTCTTAGCGACCCCATGGACTGCAGCCTACCAGGCTCCTCCGTCCATGGGATTTTCCAAACAAGAGTACTGGAGTGGGGTGCCATTGCCTTCTCCGATAGTGATTATAACATACCTAGAGTCCCTTGGACTGCAAGGAGATCCAACCAGTCCATTCTGAAGGAGATCAGCCCTGGGATTTCTTTGGAAGGAATGATGCTAAAGCTGAAACTCCAGTACTTTGGCCACCTCATGCGAAGAGTTGACTCATTGGAAAAGACTGTGATGCTGGGAGGGATTGGGGGCAGGAGGAGAAGGGGACGACAGAGGATGAGATGGCTGGATGGCATCACTGACTCGATGGACGTGAGTCTCAGTGAACTCCGGGAGTTGGTGATGGACAGGGAGGCCTGGTGTGCTGCGATTCATGGGGTCGAAAAGAGTCAGACACGACTGAGCGACTGATCTGATCTGATCTGATTAAATCTTCTAAGAAGTCCAATTATAAAGATCATATTTGACAGTGTATCATCTCAAATCTTCCAAATTTATTTCACCATGGGACCAACTATTTTTTGGCAGATCTTTTTGTTTGTTTGTTCTTGGCCATGCTGAGTGGCATGGAGGAACTTCCCTGACCAGGGATCGAACTCTCACCCACTGTTGTAGAAGCACAGAGTCTTAACCACTTGACCACCAGGGAAATCCCTGGCAGAACCATTATTAACATCTAACAAAACACTAATCTTCAGCAAAAAATAATTTGAGAAGTGCTAGTCTTTCTAAGGAAACAAATTCCCAGGAATAATTCCGTATATTATTACCATTTCTTATTTATTATCAATCATATTTGAATAAAACCCTAGAGAGAGGAGAGAGGCCTGGGCTTTCATTAATCCTCCTCATTTAGGTATAATTATTTTAAGACAAATGATAAGCAAATAAACAAGCATGAAGACTTTGCTCTTCTACAAAAGACCACTTTTTAAACAGAGTATGAAGGGCTTTCCAGGAGGCTCAGTAGATGAACAATCTGCCTGCAATGCAAGAGACTCCGGTTCAACCCCTGGGTCAGGAAGGTCCCCTGGAGGAGGAAATGGCAACCCATTATAGTATTCTTGCCTGGGAAATGTGGTGGACAGAGGAGCTGGTGGACTACAGTCCATGGGGTCACGAAGAGTCCCACACGACTGAAGTGACTGAGCACACACAAGAAGCCCATTACCCACTGATTCTGTCTTTCGCTCATCCAGTTGAGCTACAGTAAAATCTGCTCCAAGATAGCAAATAATATTTTCTCAAAGCAAATGTATCAATAATTTACAACTCTGCCTCATTTTTATTATGACCTCTGGGCATAGGTTTGTGATCCACAAAATAACTAGTCCATGTAAGTAACGTAATAAATATTAAATAAACCCTTTGGAGGCAATCCATAGCAGTGAAAACAGCACACCCTCTTGAAGCAGACAACCTGAGTTTAAAGCACATCACCAGTACTTATTCCAGAGAAGGCAATGGCACCCCATTCCAGTACTCTTGCCTGGAAAATCCCATGGATGGAGGAGCCTGGTGGGCTGCAGTCCATGGGGTCGCTAAGAGTTGGACACGACTGAGCGACTTCACTTTCACTTTTTCACTTTCATGCATTGGAGAAGGAAATGGCAACCCACTCCAGTTTTCTTGCCTGGAGAATCCCAGGGGCAGGAGAGCCTGGTGGGCTGATGTCTATGGGGTCACACAGAGTCGGACACGACTGAAGTGACTTAGCAGCAGTAGCAGCAGCCAGTACTTATTAGTTTTGTGTCTTCTGGCAACCTTACCTCTCAGATCTCAAGTCTGGCCACTAAAGTGAAGATACCAGAAATACCTAATTTTCAGGACTCTCGGAGGACTAATTTATATACAGAAGCTAATGGACTTAAATACGGTACTCCTTGAGCTATTTCAAATCCTGAAAGACAATGCTCTGAAAATGCTGCACTCAATATGCCAGCAAATTTGGAAAACTCAGCAGTGGCCACAGGACTGGAAAAGATCAGTTTTCATTCCAATCCCAAAGAAAGGCAATGCCAAAGAATGCTCAAACTACCACACAATTGCAGTCAACTCACACGCTAGTAATGCTTAAAATTCTCCAAGCCAGGCTTCCGAAATATGTGAACCGTGAACTTCCAGATGTTCAAGCTGGTTTTAGAAAATGCAGAGGAACCAGAAATCAAATTGCCAATATCCGCCGGATCATCAAAAAAGCAAGAGAGTTCCAGAAAAACATCTACTTCTGCTTTATTGACTATGCCAAAGCCTTTGACTGTGTGAATCACAATAAACTGTGAAAAATTCCAAAAGAGATGGGCATACCAGACCACCTGACTGCCTCTTGAGAAACTTATATGCAGGTCAGGAAGCAACAGTTAAAAATGGACATGGAATAACAGACTGGTTCCAAATAGGAAAAGGAGTCCATCAAGGTTGTATATTGCACCCTCTTATTTAACTTCTATGCAGAGTACATCATGAGAAACACTGGGCTGGAAGAAGCACAAGCTGGAATCAAGATTGCCAGGAGAAATCTCAATAACCTCAGATATGCAGATGACACCACCCTTATGGCAGAAAGTAAAGAAGAACTAAAGAGCCTATTGATGAAAGTGAAAGAGGAGAGTGAAAATGTTGGCTTAAAGCTCAACATTCAGAAAACGAAGATCATGGCATCCGGTCCCATCACTTCATGGGAAATAGATGGGGAAACACTGGCTGA
>NW_011495080.1:1370513-1376047 GCF_000754665.1 Bison bison bison
TAGTTTTTCTGGGCTCCAAAATCACTGCAGATGGTGATTGCAGCCATGAAATTAAAAGACGCTTACTCCTTGGAAGGAAAGTTATGACCAACCTAGAGAGCTTATTAAAAAGCAGAGACATCACTTTGCCAACAAAGGTCCATCTAGTCAAGGCTATGGTTTTTCCAGTGGTCATGTATAGATGTGAGAGTGGACTATAAAGAAGGCTGAGCACCGAAGAATTGATGCTTTTGAACTGTGGTGTTGGAGAAGACTCTTTAGAGTCCCTTGGACGCAAGGAGATCCAACCAGTCCATCCTAAAGGAAATCAGTCCTGGATGTTCATTAGAAGGACTGATGTTGAAGCTGAAACTCCAATACTTTGGCCACGTGATGCGGAGAGCTGACTCATTTGAAAAGACCCTGATGTTGGGAAAGATTGAGGGCAGGAGGAGAAGGGGATGACAGAGGATGAGATGGTTGGATGGCAACATCAACTCAATGGACATGGGTTTGGGTGGACTCTGGGAGTTGGTGATGGACAGGGAGGCCTGGCGTGCTGCAGTTCATGGGGTTGCAAAGAGTCAGACATGACTGAGTGACTGAACTGAACTGAACTGAAATAATTTCTAAAGTAATGACAGTTATTTTTATTAGAAATTGCTTCAAAATTTTTTCCAGGTATAATGTGAGGTAACGTTTTAAAATAAAGGCATCTTTCTTTGTTCAGGAGTATTTTTGAAAGAATGAGCATTCTGCTGGAAACTCAAACATATATAGCCCTCTGGTATAGTTGAGGTCACAGTCATTCTCATAAATCCTCAATTTTCTATTCCTGAGCAGATACTAACAATGAACTCCTTTACATTTGTCTGCACAAGCATCTTATGGCCAAAGGACAGGTTAATGGGCAGCCGAATTTGGAGTTATTGACAAAAACAAACATACTTTATGTCTACTCTCAGGCTATATTTTTGAGTAAGAATATTGAAAGACTGAAGAAATTGTAGGAAAAACTCCTGCAAATATCTATTCCAAATCAGATCTAAAATACTCAGAATGCTCCAATCCCAGAAACTCACTTCTTTGAGCCAATGACAATGCTGTTTTATTTGTGTTCTTAGAGACCAAATGTAAAGTAACCTGGAAATGTAAATATAATGAGTAAGGTATTCCATCTCACAAGGTAATCTACATCGCTATTTATTACAGATTTCTGAACTGTGACCACTCTTATCTTTACAAATGGATTCCCACTCTAGGACACTTTATGAAGGAACAAAGAAGAAATGGTTGTCTTCTTCTCTCATTCAAACTCCCTGACACTGAAGAATCCTTGAGTTGCTTCCTTTGGGTTAGAGCTTAAAGTTAAAAATTCTTTAATTCTCTCCTTTTTTAACAGTTTTATTGAGGAATGATTGACATACAGAAAGCTATAGATAGTTAATGTACACAACTTGTGAGTTTGGAGATAAGTTTCCCCGGTGGCTCACTGAAAAAGAAACGGGTTCGATCCCTGGGTCAGAAGATCCCCTGGAGAAGGAGATGGCAATCCACTCCAGTATTCTTGCCTGGAGAATCCCGTGAACAGAGGAGGCTGATGGGCTACAGTTCATGGTATCACAAAGAGTCAGATATGACTTAGCAACTAAACAACAACAACAACAATACATCCCTGAAACTCCCATCATTATCAATGCCACAAGCTTGCCCAAAAGTTTCCACTTGCCCCCTTACATATTGAGGGGTTTCTTTTCCCTTTTGTAGTAAGAGCACTTAACATAAGATCTACTCTCTTAGCATTCAATACAAAATTATTCATCATGAGCCCTATTTTGTACAGTAGCTCATCACAAACTATTTTGCAAAGTGGAAACAATCTATCTTTTGACCAACATTTTCCCATTGCCCCATTCCCTGCCCTCCTCCCTGGCAATCACCATTCTACCCTCCACTTTTATGTGTTTGACTATTTTGAGTCCTCATATAGGTGAAATCATGCAGTATTTGTCTTTCTGTATTTGGCTTATTTCACTTAGCATGATGTCCTGCTGATCCATCCCCAATGTGGCAAATGGGAGGATTGCCATCTTTTTTCAGGCTAAGTAAGATTCCGTTGTATGTATATGCCACAATTTTTAAAACTGGAGGATAATTACAAGATTGTCTACATTTTTTAAAATCCATTCATCTGTTGATGGACACTTTGATTGCTTCCCTGGTTTGGCTATTGTCAATAATGATGCAATGAACATGGAAGTAGAGATACTCTTTGAGATTCAGATTTCAACTCTTTTGGATATATGCCCCAAAGTCAGATTGCTGAAAATTTTTCACATGACCTAGAAAACCAACTTGTCTGTCTGGTTGCCATTCACCCTCTGCTCATTTCTAAGTCTTCATACTCCAGTCATATTACACTACCCTTTCCTCCAATTCTCCTGTTAGTCTAACTACTTATTCAGTCCCCTTTCATCATCTTTTTGCCATATCCAGCTGGGTTTTTGTCCCTATTAGTCATTATGAAACTTACCATTACTTCAGTTCAGTTCAGTTCAGTTGCTCAGTCGTGTCCGACTCTTTGCGACTCCATGGACTGCAGTATGCCAGGCTTCCCTGTCCATTGCCAACTCCCGGAATTTACACATACTCATGCCCATTGCGTCAGTGATGCCATCCAACCGTCTGATCCTCTGTCGTCTCCTTCTCCTCCCACCTTCAATCTTTCCCAACATCAGGGTCTTTTCCAATGAGTCAGTTCTTTGCATAAGGTGGCCAAAGTATTGGAGTTTCAGTGAATATCCCAATGAATATTCAGGAATATTCAGGATTGATTTCCTTTAAGATGGACTGGCTGGATCTCCTTGCTGTCCAAGGGACTCTCAAGAGTCTTCTCCAACACCACAGTTCAAAAGCATCAACTCTTTGGCACTCAGCTTTATTTATAGTCCAACTCTAACATCCATACATGACTACTGGAAAAACCATAGCTTTGACTGGATGGACTTTTTCAGTAAAGTAATGTCTCTGCTTTTTAATAAGCTGTCTAGATGGGTCATAGCTTTTCTTCTAAGAAGCAAGCATCTTTTAATTTCATGGCTGCAGTCACCATCTGCAATGATTTTGGAGCCCCAGAAAATAAAGTCTCTCACTGTTAACATTGTTTCCCCATCTATTTGCCACGAAGTGATAGAACCAGATGCCATGCTCTTAGTTTTCTGAATGTTGAGTTTTAAGCCAACATTTTCACTCTCCTCTTTTATTTTCATCAAGAGGCTCTTTAGTTCTTCTTCGCCTTCTGACATAAGGGTGGTGTCATCTGCACATCTGAGGTTATTGTTATTTTTCCCAGCAATCTTGATTCCACTTTGTGCTTCATCCAGCCGGCATTTCACATGATGTTCTCTGCATAGAAGTTAAATAAGCAGGGTGACAATATACAGCCTTGTATATTTCTCCCTGAGGACTGGGGCTTTTCCTATCTTTTTCACTCTATCACCAGCATCAATATAATGTACTTTAATAAATAAATGAATATGATGAATATAAAACAAGTGAGGGAAGAAGTTGAGCTTTTAACCAGCTTTCTGCTTTTTCTGATCTTGCTATTTACCTCACAGAAGGAAAGGGAAAGAATGTGCTATTTGTAGCATGTATATTTTATGTGAGCTATATCTTAATGTACAAGTAATTTCACAGGCATCAGTCAGAGTTTTTTACTCTAAGAGGCTACTTCAAAAAAGCCTTTAATTTTTAATATTCTACTTCTCCAAATAATAAGAAATGTAATTAGCATACCATGTTTGTCCAATAAAATGTGTGTAATATGTAACTGTTAGCCATGGTAGTAGAGTCTGAAAATAATTTAGTAAGTAAACATATTTAAATGACTTAATGGACATCCTTTTTTCAATAAAGAGCCTGATGCTATAAGTAAGCTGTCAATCAATGTTTTTGCTAATTTTCTTCTGTGAGTGTGCTTTATTCACATTTTAAATTTCAAATGAAACAAACATATAAAATAAAACAGAATACATGCATTACATTTCTATTCATTCTTTACTTCTGTTTAATGGTAAAAGCCTGCTGGTGAGCATGGACCTGTGTCAGCAGTCATCCTAAATTACAGCCATAAAATCCCCAAATGAAAATCATCATAAAAGAGCAACCTAGTTTCCTATGAAAGAATAAACCATTATTTTAAATTAAGTGCTATATTTTAGATTTAAATTAAATGTCATTAACCTTAATTTTTATGAGCATCACTGTTTATGTCTCAGCAGATCTATAAAATGGAAAGTTAGATGCAATTACTATGAAATCAAAGCTATAAAGTTTCACCTTGGTGGTACCAACTAATATGTAGATGGTTTATGTAGACAGAAAACTACATGCATCCTAGGGAGACAAATTCTGTCCTGATAAACTGAAGTCTCTTGTTCATAATCATTTGTTATAACCTTCTTTAGAGTATCCATCCTAGATTCTTAAGGGCCTTATCACCCCTTGACAATCCATGTCAGTCATGGGATTCACTCTTTCTTTTAGTTTTAAAACTTAATTACCTATGATTTTTCATGACTATTTGTTTCAGTTAAAAGAATTTTAATTATTTTAGGCCCCAGGTTGACAATAAAGGGTAGAATGGGGTTAGGGTTAGAGTTTTCAGAGACTCCACCATCCAGAAATAATTTAGTATCTGCTAAAAATACATGTACTCAATATTGTGGGCTTCTCAGGTGAGTAATTAAAGAATCCACCTGCCAATGCAGGAGACTCAGGTTCATTCCCTGGGTTGGGAAGATCCCCTGGAAGAGGAAATGGCAACCCACTCCATTATTCTTGCCGGATAATCCTATGGACAAAGCCTGGTGGGCTCCAGTCCATGGAGTCACAAAAGAGTTGGATACAACTTAGCAACTAAACGGCAACAACATTCAGCAGAGTATGGAGAGTCTGCAGATTGTGGTCACAGGAAAGCTTTGATTTAACTCTCAGGTTTCTTACTAAGTGATTCTGCTCTATAACCTTAAATAATTGGCTTTAACCTGCAGGTCTATTTCTCTGACTCAGTGTTTTTACGAGGGCTAAACAAGATAACATAAATGATTATTGTGGTGTCCAGCAAATGGTAAATTCTCAAGATATTTTAGTTATACATTATTATCTGTAAAGTAATGAAATTATCTGGTAGAATACTCAAGACCCCCTTGTAGATTTTAACATATTTAATTCTATAAGTACTATTTATAAATGTATGTCACCAAAGCTAATTAAAGTGATAGCCATAGTTATTAGCAGTGATGAATATGTGTCTTTAACTTTGGCTTAAAGCTCAACATTCAGAAAACAAAGATCATGGCATCTGGTCCCATCACTTCATGGGAAATAGATGGGGAAACAGAGGAAACAGTTCTTTTTTGGGCTCCAAAATCACTGCAGATGGTGACTGCAGCCATGAAATTAAAAGACGCTTACTCCTTGGAAGAAAAGTTATGACCAACCTAGATAGTATATTCAAAAACAGAGACATTACTTTGCCAACAAAGGGCCGT
>NW_011495080.1:1376147-1384174 GCF_000754665.1 Bison bison bison
TCTTTGGAAGGAATGACGCTAAAGCTGAAACTCCAGTACTTTGGCCACCTCGTGCGAAGAGTTGACTCATTGGAAAAGACTCTGATGCTGGGAGGGATTGAGGGCAGGAGGAGAAGGGGACAACAGAGGATGAGATGGCTGGATGGCATCACTGACTCGATGGACGTGAGTCTGAGTAAACTCCGGGAATTTGTGATGGACCGGGAGGCCTGGCGTGCTGCAATTCATGGGGTCGCAGAGAGTTGGACACAACTGAGCGACTGAACTGAACTGAACTGAAGAACTCCATAAATAATGTGTGATATTTTGGTATCAAATAAATAAAACTAGCTTTTACCATAAATTTTATCATTTAATTCTTGATTTGTAATACTCAAACGTAAGGCCCATCAAAATGCTGTTTTTAATCTAATAATTTGGATAAATTTATGGGAGAAATACAGTCTTATAATTCAATTCCATATCTGTTATTTGGGATTTTTAAAATTCATTCAACAAATATTAGTCGAACTTTAAGCACTGTGCTAGTTGGAAATAAACAATGTTAATTATGTTTATTACATTTTTGATAGTTAGATTCCCAGGAGAGTGAACAAAATCCTATGTAGTGGAAGTGGGAACTGTCAGTAGAAAACATAAAATACAACTCTTTTATAAAACACATGGGTACAAGCCCTCTGAAGAATCAGCAGCTAATGGGAGATGGCAGAGGTGTGTCAGCAACAAGCTCTTAGGCCCATCTACCAAGTAGACTTATTAACTCAGGACAGGCTGGTTGCTCTCCAGAAAAGGACAATTGTCATAGAGGTAAGTGAGAGAGCACTTTATACACTTTCTTATTCTTCATTTCAGCCCAGTGAGAATTTGGGCTTGGCTGATTCACTATGTCTTCAAAAAGAGAAACAATTCCAAAATTAAAGGGAAATCTATCTTCCTTATGCCATCTTTTCCTTTGGACTTTAATCTTAATGAAAAACATTGGTAAATTATCTCTTTTTTCCATGGCCAGCCCTTTATGAAAGATTTTTCTCAGAATTTGTATTTTTAATTATGCCTAATTTTAAAACTGAGATTTACATAAATATCAACTGATCCACGAGCTGAGGGAAAATGCCTCACTTTGATATGAAGTATTATTTTTCTTGGGTAATGGGGTGTAATGCCATTGTGTCAGACAATGGTTCTCACTGTGAACCCATTGAAGGCAGCTCAACTTGTGAGCTGATCATTACTCCAGTGAAAGAAAGAAAGGAAGAAAAGATGGAGAGGAAGGGAAAAGACAGGGAGAAGGAAGAGAGAGATGAGAGGGAGGAAGGGATGAACAGATAAAGTCAACTCCAGATAATACTGTCAACAACTGGAGTGTTCCTGGTATATCCACAGATGAGACATTTATTCCCAAGACACACCAATTTTTTTCTTTGCTCAGGTTATAGAATAATCATTCTTTAGGCCAAATATGCATCATGATCACATGAAAACTAGAGTAGGCTGTGTATTTGAAAGTCAGTAACTTCAGAGAATGTGCCTCTTTTTACATTTTATCAGTCTGTTGCTAGAATAAAGAAACTCGAAGTTGCTTACAAGTGGCTAACGAGTTCTATAATCAAGACTTATTAAGGAAATATGAAGCTTACTACTGAAAGAATGGGGAAGTTCATTCAAATGGAAAACCTACTACTTGGTGAGCTACAAGATCATGAGTCCTCGGGGAAAATTGAAAGAGGAGTCATTTGGTCTAATGCATCCACATTTAAGCATAAGTGCAAGTAAAGATTCAATAACAACTAAGTTTCCCCCAAGAAAAAAATTCATTGAGATTAGAGCTCTCAGTAGATATCTCTGTTAATTATGCAGAGGTTGAGACAAGATAATTATAATTATTTCAGGGGTAGAGACCATTGGATACCCTTACATAGTTGTAGAATGAAGTTTGATGTGGACATGAATCCCATTCCATCAAAGCCCGCTAATTGAGGCTTTCAGAAAAACAAGTAAATCATTCCAAACACTAGAAAGAGATAATGGCTTTCATTTCCCTTGATCTCAGCTTAAACTTACTTATGCACAAGAGAGAGTACACACTTAATGTAGCCTTCTAAGCACATGACTCAAAATGTCAGATTACATGGAAGGTAATGGAAAGCAGATCTAAAATAAAATGCTGAGGAAGCCCACTTCATCTCTTCAGTGGATCTTATTGGCATTTAGAACCACCCTTTAATGACCATCTGTTGGGTTTGCTCAGAATCCCTTCCACTTCTTTTGCTAAGTGTACCCTGCTTTTCCTTATTGCACCTTCCCTCTTCCACCCCATGTGCTCTCTGTGGGATGTTGTCAATCTCGATGTCTAGTAATTAGGCAAATTATTTTATAACCAAAGAAAGTTGCTCTGTCATGTCTGACTCTTTGTGACCCCATGGACTATACAGTCCATGGGATTTTCCAGACCAGGATACTGGAGTGGGTAGCCATTCCCTTCTCCAAGGGATCTTCCCAACCCAAGGATCAAACCCAGTTCTCCTGCATAGAGGGAAGCCAAGCCACACTTCTAAAACAAAGTTTACCTTTTTCTATCCAATACTAGGCTTCCCTGGTGGCTCAGACAGTAAAGCATCTGCCTGCAATGTGGGAGAGCAGGGTTCAATCCCTGGGTTGGGAAAATCCCCTGGAGAAGGAAATGGCAACCCACTCCAGTACTCTTGCCTGGAAAACTCCATGGACTGAGGAGTCTGGTAGGCTACAGTCCATGGGGTTGCAAAGAGTCGGACACAACTGAGCAACTTCATCCAATACTAAAGGATTCAAAAGGAATCTTGCTCCATGTCCTATCTAACAATGCCTGATTCCTCTTAACTCAGAGCCCCTTCAGTTCAGTTCAGTCATGTCCAACTCTTTGCAACCCCATGGGCTGCAGCACGCCAGGCTGCCCTGTCCATCACCAACTCCCGGAGCCTACTCAAACTTATGTTCATTGCTTCATTGAGCCCCTTAGAGCCTTCTTTCTGGGTGTGCAAAGCAGAGAAAGCTAGAATAGCAGAGGCAGAACTGAACCATGGCTTCCAGGCTGTGAGAAAGCTGGGGAGCATCTAGTAACTAAGCCAGAGTCATGTATTTCATCTGTTTCTCCCTCTTTTCTTAAGCCATGCCTCCAATGACATACACAACCCAAAAAATGGAGAAGACAAGCACCACAAAGTAGTTTAAACAATCCCCTGTCCTACAGAATCTTCAAGGAGAAATTGCCACTGAAATTTTATTGGTGCCTTTCTTATGATGGCAATTTATACAAGGGCTATAAAAATGTATCATTCTCTTAGACCCAAATATTCTGCTCCTGAGAATTTTTCCTAAGGAAGTCACTCAATAGAAGGAAAAACTAAGGGCACATTAATGTTATTTGCAGCTCCATCTAAAACAGTAAAGCATCAGAAGCAATCTGAATGTAAAGCAATAATGTTTAAATAAATTATTGTGTATAAGCCAATGGAATATTACACAGCCATAAAATTATAATTACACAATATTGATATCATATTCAGTGAAAACATAAGATGATGCACTCATTATTATGGTGACAATTATGAAAACTAAGAATGCATGGAGGTAAACATTAGTATGGAGTACAAAAAAATCAAAGTAATCATATTAGGATTGTGAGGTCACTGGTGATCTTTCTTTTGTCACAATTTATGTTGTTATTATAAATCAACAGCAGCAATGACAAGAATCTGCTTTCTCTTTCAGGAGAGAAAAGTTATCTGTAGTCATACACTCATTCCCTAAAGAGGCTTTTCCTCAGCAGCTCCCAACTCTGAGGGCCAGAGTTCACTCAGAATTAGGGAGTCAAGTGTGCTCTGGCCAACATTCCTCCCCTTGCCCCATAGAATTAGGAAGCATTACATGGCTTTGCCACCTGCTCTTTCTGTAATAACCATATTTCATCCAAAAGGGTACACTCATTTCCTCCCACATATTCGGTATCCCTGAAATTGAAATAAATTTTCTAACTGATGGCGTCTTAAAATTGCTGCTTTCCAGGTGACAGGTGTGATGAAGTTGTAGCTACTTGCCCACAGGTAGGACTTCCCAGGTAGCTCCATCAGTAAAAAATCCGTCTGCAGTGCAGGAGACCTGGGTTCAGTCCCAAGGTTGGGAAGCTGCTCTGGAAAAGGAAATGGCAAACCACTCCAGCATTGTTACCTGGAAAATACCATGGACAGAGGAGCCTAGCCAGCTACTGTCCATTGGATCACAGGAGTTGGACACGACTTAGCAACTAAACCACCACTGCCCGTATGCAAATTGGTGATAGATCTTCATAACTGAATCAATATTGTTAAATAAATGAATGAATGAGTGAAGGCTACAACTCCATTTGGGCATCTATGAAATAAAAGAGTCTATGACCTTTTATTTTCTCCCGAAAATAAAATTTGTGAGTTTTCTCCCGAATATAACATTCTGAAATTTTAATCTGTTGACAGGCTACTTAATTGATATTTAAATGATATTTAATGGAAACTATATAGTCATTGAGCAATAAGTGCTTATTTTATGTGCACTCTTGGGTGGTTCAACCAGGAATACCTGTATTAATTCCTTACCTATCAAAGGTTGTTGTCTTGGCCCCCAGAGGAGAAGAATTCAATCCGGGGCCAGAGACGAGGCTTGATCTCTCAGAGCTTTTATGTAATAAAGTTTTATTAAAGTATAAAGGAGATAAAGAAAGCTTCTGACTTAGGCATCAGAAGTGGGCAGAAAGAGTGCCCCCTTGCTAGTCTTCAGCTGGATGTTATATAGTCACTAGCAGTCTGTTAATGAAAGAAAGGAATGTCTTAAAACTCAGAATGGCACCAGGCCCCTCACCCATAAGATGCATTTTGGGATAATGTTGGCACCAAATGGCTTATCCTGGGCCATAAAATGTTTAACTTGAATCTTGAAGAAGGGCAGACCACCATACAAATAGTTTCATTTACATAGATTAGGGGAACAATATCTGAGTATAACATACTGGTTTGTCAAGTAGGTTCTGAGCCAAGAGGCGGAACCGACTTGAAGACAAAGTTTGGGGTAAATGCATACTACATTAACATAGCTTAAGACAAACATTTCCATAAGAAAAAGGCATTGGTTATCTCTAGGTTTGAGAACAGTTAACTTCAGGTGAAACCAGGTGTCATTATGGCAACACAGTATTTGAAGAGAAACCTCCTTTCAAATTTGTATAGAGAAGGAAAAAACATCGCTAGTTTGTTTCCTCCTGGCGCTTAAGAGAGATAAAAATGTCTGACACTTGCAGGCTATTTCCTCTGTTTGGAGACCCGTGGCCTTCCTGCCTGTTACCCTCTCACCTAGAGGGTAGGTGTGTTAGCCATTCAGTTGTGTCCAGCTCTTTGTGACCCCATGAACTGTAGCCCACCAGGCTCCTCTGTCTGCGGAATTCTCCAGGCAAGAATACTGGAGTAGGTTGCCATTTCCTCCCCAGGGGATCTTCCCTACCCAGGGATCAAACCCAGGTCCCCTGCATTGCAGGTGGATTCTTTACCGTCTGAGCCACCAGGGAAGCCCCTGAGGGTAGGTACCTAATGGAAAATGGAAATACAAGCACTGTGTTTCTCCACAAGGTCAGTTCTACAGGAGACCTTGCAGATAATTAAAAAAAAAAAAAAAAGATTCTCGATGAAACAAATGTAGGAAATGTTGCCTACCCTCTTCTTTCTTAAAGCCCCTTTCTTGTTCACATTAGCATCTCAAAGGCTCTGGGAAGTCCCACACTAAAAAAAAAAAAAAGCTACTTAGAGCATTTCCATTAAAGCACCATATAAGCCTGGGAAATCTATTTAGCCTGACTGTGCTTCACTACTTCTGCACTCTGGTAGTATTGGGCCTTGCTTCCTACAGAAAATACTAGGAAGAACTGATGAACACAACTAAGAGGCACTTAGCATGTGGGAAACTGCTGCCCCTTGAAAACATGAGGAGTCTTAGGTTTGTGCCAAACACAGACAACTGTTCCGTGGCCTTCCTTTCCTGAAGCAGGCCAGTGTTGTCTCTCGAATTGAAGGGATGAAATCACACTCTGGCCAATACAGAGAAATTTAAGAGGGATAAATGGAAACAGACACAGAGAGCAACAGCCAGAGACAGAGACAGATCTCCCCCAAATAAGGTTTCTTGTGAGACTAATGGGGCTTGCAACTTATAGGCCTGAGAGAAGACCTAGCCACATATGATCACATATTTTCAAAAATTTGCAAACAAGAGATATTTAAATTGCAGTGGTTTAGATGACAGTATCTTTCCACTCTGATTTCCCATCTGTTATATTTTCTCCTATATTAGGCGACTTTGGTGTAACTATGAATCACTTTGGGCTTCCCTAGTGGCTCAGCAGTCAAGAATCTGCCTGCAATGCAGGAGACTCAGGAGACCAGGGTTCAATCCCTGGGTCAGGTAAATCCACTGGAGAAGGGAATGACTACCCACTTGAGTATTCTTCACTGGAGAAGTCCATGAACAAAGTACAAACACTGTCCACAGGGTCACAAAGAGTTGGACATGACTGATAGCACGCATACACACACACACACACACACACATAAATCACTTCGGGTTTTGGCTAACAATTCAAATTAGGAACACATTGAGTTGAGTTTTGGTATAATTGTGAATCACTCAGGTTTGGGCTAAGAAGTTGAGTTAGGGTCACACTGAGTTGAGTTTAATAGGATTTATTTATATCACTTTGAGTCATTTCTCTTAAGTTGTGACCAATCATCCCAATGTGGAAACGACCTACAAAAATGTTCTTATAGTCCACTATATCAACCTACCCGGCATCATGATCTGAAAGTCATGCTGAGAAGTTAAGCTGTGATGTTAGTATGTCCTATGGCTGACCCAGCACCAGAACCGATGGGTTGTGAAAGGGAAATAAGGCTTGAAATGTAGGAAATCAAAGTCTAATTTTTATAATATTTTATACAAAAGATCCCATTCTTATTAATGCATGATCAAAACTAAAGTCTTCTCCTAGCAAAGGTGTACTTAGTTATGCAACAGATACAAATATAAATGCACCATATATTTTTCCCTTTTTTGATGAGAATTCTTTAATGGGATTTACCAGAATGTCTGTGTTTGTAGGGTGCAAACCTGCAACTGTTACATGTTTTATGTATTCCAAGATACTAGATTATACCTCAGAATATCTCTCACATATTGTCCTGATAAACTCTAGTGGTTCTAGATGAAACAGCACAAATACTGTCATTAACACAGTGAAAGAATGAAGAGACAAGTGCAAATATTCACTAATAAGTCAAGGTATATGATATAAGATTCATGTAACTACAGTACCTTTAGCTCAGTACAATAGAGAAGCAATTTAAAATACATTAAACTACTCATTTGTACTTTAATTTCAGATTCTTTTTTTTTTTTTCAGAATTATGGATAATACCAAAATGCAAGAGTGATTTTTAGAAAGAAGTCAAATATAAACCAAAAGTGAATAGTGACTGAAGTTTCAATATCACCAAAATACTAATTATATCATCATGGAAACTATAATTTGTAGATCAATATCATTAACATGAGGAAATGAATTACACCAGGATAGTCCCAAAACAGAAATTTAAAAAGCTACAGAGAGATGTATATTGTCAAACACAAAAGCACAATCTGCATTGCTTAATGAATGTTGTCAGATCAAATAATATTCCAGATTAGAAACCTTCTGCATAAAAAAACTTCAAATGTCTGAAATCATAAAGTTCATATACAAAAGTGCTCCCCAGGTGGTGCTAATGGTAAAGAATCCTCCTGCCAAGGCAGGAGACGAAGGAGACTTGGGTTTGATCCCTGGGTCGGGAAGATACCCTGGAGTAGGTAATAGCAACTTGTTCCAGTATTGTTGCCTGGAAAATCCGATGGACAGAGGAGCCTGGCAGGCTACAGTCAATGGGGCCACAAAGTTGGACATGACTGAGCAAAACATAGTTTAAAGAGGTTTTCCTTAA
>NW_011495080.1:1384274-1391421 GCF_000754665.1 Bison bison bison
GGTTTTCCTTAATCTGAGAGAAATCCCAAATATTTTCATAACATCATCAGTAAAGGGTTTAAACTGAAATAAATGTTTCTAAACTACTAGTAACACAAATCAATTTTGTTATCAATCATGCTAAGGGAAAAGCTATTATCTTTCTACTCTCTACAAAAGATGACATTTAAAAATTTATTGTCATTTGAAGAGGCAAGGAGAATGCAACCCAAAAATGTAGCAATTACAAAAATGCACCAGGAAGGTAAGTAATAAAAATAGTGTTCTTTTTTCAGGATTTTGTGATGATTTGGGAATTTGTGATGCATCCTAAAATGCGTAACTTGTGATTTCTCATTCTAAATAAATCTTTGTTTTGTATCTAATTTAAAGTTGCATTTCTTTTTTCTTAAAGAAAGCTCTCCAAACCATTAAAGCCTCAGACCTGGGCTTGCTTCTGATTCATTCTTTTTTAGACTCTAGTGTGTGGATTCATGTGTCAAACAGATTGACCAGTTGACTATTTGATAAAATTTCATATTGACTCAACTCATATTGAATTTAACCACAATGTATCCTACACCTAGACCTCCCAAATAGGCTTCTCTGAGTCCAAATCATATCCTGATATTGAAACAATTTCTTGATATGAAAAAAAAAAAAAAACTAATCAGAGGAAATACTGCTCTCTGTTCTGGAAGGTTCAGTTCTATACATTGGGAATGATTCCATAGCATTACTTAGACATTAGATTTTTGAAGATAAATTTTCAAAGTTTTTGTTGTTGTTGTTCATTCACTAAGTCATGCCTGACTCTGCGACCCCATGGACTGCAGCACATCAGCTTTCCCTGTCCTTCACCATCTCCCGCAGTTCAGTCAAATCCATGTCCATTGAGTTGGTGACACCATCCAACCATCTCATCCTCTGTTGTCCCCTTCTCCTCCTGCCTTCAATCTTTCGCAGCATCAGGGTATTTTCTAACAAGTCAGTTCTTTGCATCAGGTGGTCAAAGTATTGAAGTTTCAGCTTCAGCATCAGTCCTTCCAATGAATATTCAGGATTGATTTCCTTTAGGATGGACTGGTTAGATCTCATGCAGTTCAAAGGACTCTCAATAGTCTTCTCCAGCCCCAGAATTTGAAAGCCAGTTTCACTGGGAAAGACTCAAGCAATTATGATGCTGTTCCTAAGCAAGGTGATATAAAGCTAATATTTGCCCCCTGGCCTGCTGCTATGACACTACAAATGGATTAATAGAGGAGGTTGAAGACGTTGCAATTTATCGTGGGTCTCTTCCTGCTTAGAGCAACTCTGCAGACTGAAACACATCCCTGGAATATGCAACCCTTCCTCACTGCCACCCACTCCATACAGAGATCAATAACTCACTTTCTGTGCAATGTTAAGTAAAGTATGTGGAGTTTGAGGGAGATAGAAAATCTTTCCTAAAGATTGCCCTAAGTTCTAAATAGTCTTGGCTGTGACTCAGAAAAATTTAATTGCTTGCTTTCTTTGCTCTCCCCAATCTCTTCTCCACTGTAACAAAAAAGACTAAAGAAAATTTTAAAAGAAAAAAAAAGGCAGCAGCATACTAAACACGCAGAAGAAGTTCGATAAGGATAAAAGAGTAGATGGGATAAAATATATCAAATTAAGATTCTTATGTTTCCAGCCAGGCCTCCTCCTTTCAATGCTTAATAGATCATTAAAAATAGGTACACGCATCCCATCTACAAGAGTTAGTCTTCATAATTAGTGGTGGTACATGCCACACTCACAGAGAGCTATTTACAGAGATGACGACTCAGCAGCGTCTTGGTAACACTTCTATTTTTTATTGTTATGTTGATGAGCAATTGGAATGGCTGTAATTAAAATGACACCATAATTCGATTTTTAGTGATCTGTTCACTGTCAAAATTAAATATATATGGCAAGGAAAAGGAACCAGGCATGGTAAACAGTATAAAAGGAAAACCAATGTCACTCTCATGCGACTATTCCACAGTCACACAGGAGAATCACTGAAAAGTGTGTGATATGGTTCCTTTTCTAACAAAGTGGTTTACATATCCTCTTCCATATACTATAAATTATTTTTGAACTGCTCTGACCTCCTCAAATGACAAGTGTATCATCAGCCCTGCAAGAATTCCTCCTTGACTTGGCTGTAAAATCAGGTTAATCATGTGCTAGCTGGCTTGATCAGAGAAGGCAATGGCAGCCCACTCCAGTACTCTTGCCTAGAAGATCCCATGGATGGAGGAGCCTGGTAGGCTGCAGTCCATGGGGTCGCTAGAGTCAGACACGACTGAGAGACTTCACTTTCACTTTTCACTTTCATACATTGGAGAAGGAAATGGCAACCCACTCCAGTGCTCTTGCCTGGAGAATCCCAGGGATGGCGGAGCCTTGTGGGCTGCCATCTATGGGGTCGCACAGAGTCGGACATGACTGAAGCGACTTAGCAGCAGCTGGCTTGAACCTCTGTGACAATGTAGGCTGTGAAAACCCTCCAATTCTGAGGGATGGTGATGGGAGAAGTGGAGACTGAGGCCATCTGGAGAGCACTGATGGGATGAGCCCTTTCTCCAGCTAGATGGAAGTGACTAGTAGCCCTGTGGGGCCATAACTGCTGTCCAAAATATGCAGAAGAAATGACCAGGATGAGCTGGTCAGTCATTCAGTCATTTAGGCTTCCTGAACTTCCAGCAGGAAACCCATCATCTATCCCACTCTCCCTCCCTCCCAGCAGGTGAACCTCTGAGCCATCCAGCACACATGGCCATCTCCTTCTCACCTCCGTCCACAGGGGAGCCAGGGCACCACTTGAGAGGGCTGAAACAGAGTCACATAACAATACAGGCATCAAGAGGAAGAAAAGAGCCCCCCAGTAGAAGCAATGTTCCTGCAGCAGAAAAGACTGCGCAAGAACACATCTGCATCACGGCAATGATGACTCTAACTCTGTGCCAGTTCATGCATAGCATACATCTATCAATGCCAACCTGGCCTTTCTATTCCAATTCCAATAGAGCAAGAGAAAATCACAGCTCTGACAGCTATCTATCATGTCTGTCATTTTCCTGTTTCAGCAAGACAGGGGAGAAATGATGACCTTGGAGACTTTGTGAGATATAATCTATTTCTCTCTCATTTTCTTTCTGAAGAAGAGGGACTTCACATTACTCATACCTTTTTATATCTATTTCATCAAGTGTGAACATCTACATAATGTATGATATTATAGTCATGATCATTAATATTAACTCCCAATTAAAATTGTTAGCTCTTCTTTAGAAAGAGAAAACTTGGTAAAATTCTTAAGACCTAACAACCTAAGTTATCTCCACCCACTTAATCTTAGAAAATCCCAGCTTCTTCTCCTTTAGCCTATATTTAATTGAATGGAAAGCTGACACACCAGACCAGAGCTTGCGTAGATGCTGCCTTTAAAGGACTCACAAGTCAGAAAATTATTACAGCAATGTGACGATTTCAATTACAAACATATATTCAGGATGCTATGTGAGTTGAGAAAGGGAAATCTCTTCCCTCCTCGCAGTCTTCCAACTACGCTGTTGCTCACTCTATGCATGTATGGATGTGAGAGTTGGACCGTGAAGAAAGCTGAACACTGAAAAATTGATGCTCTTGAACTGCGGTGTTGGAGAAGACCCCTGAGAGCCCCTTGGACTGCAAGGAGATCCAACCAGTCCATTCTAAAGGAGATCAGCTCTGGGTGTTCCTTGGAAGGAATGATGCTAAAGCTGAAACTCCAGTACTTTGGCCACCTCATGCGAAGAGTTGACTCATTGGAAAAAACTGTGATGCTGGGAGGGATTGGGGGCAGCAGGAGAAGGGGACGACAGAGGATGAGATGGCTGGATGGTATCACTGACTCGATGGACGTGAGTCTGAGTGAACTCCAGGAGTTGGTGATGGACAGGGAGGCCTGGCGTGCTGTGATTCATGGGGTCGCGAAGAGTCGGACACGACTGAGTGACTGAACTGAACTGAACTGATACATGTAATATTCCTGCACGTCCTTCATTCACATCTTGGCTTAAATGACACTTCTCCAGAGAAACTTTCTCACTTCCATCCTTTCAGGTATGGTCCACCTGTTAGATGCTCCCATTCACAGTGCCTATAATTATGAAAATAAAACAATCTAAATTGACTACTGGTTGGATGTATATATCCGCAACTGGACTGTGACTGTCTGACTCACTGTTTATATGCCCAGCATGTTAAAAAAAAGTGGGGGTGGGGGTGAGGGGGGTGGGGGGCTGGGAAAACAGCATATTTAGGATATCTTAAAGGATAAATGGACTTCAGAAAACACACATAGCAATCAAAGAAGAAATTATATTCCTGAAAAAGGAAAAAGCGAGTAGAACTTCACATCCATATGGAAAAGCATATTGCCTTCAGAAAACTAACTGGCTGATAGTTCCTTATGATTAGAAGTCAAAGGGGGTAGATGATAAAACAGGCAGGAACCAAATTATGAAGTGGTGACACACCA
Organism: Bison bison bison; assembly: GCF_000754665.1. NCBI lineage: Eukaryota > Metazoa > Chordata > Mammalia > Artiodactyla > Bovidae > Bison > Bison bison. The sequence continues at coordinate 1,388,788 of NW_011495080.1, forward strand.
AGGAATTTAAACATAATCCTGTTTGTTTGGGGCAGCCACTGAAGACTTACATAAGAAAGTAATTTGATGAATATTTTAGAAATATGACTCTGGCAATCATGAGGAAAGGAAGAGATTTGACAGGAGGAAAAAAAAAAACCCTCACTGAGAAAGTTATGTGAAATTGTGACTATCTGAATTAAAGTAGGATCTGAAATGTAGAGGAAGGGATGGATTTGAGGAGCTTGAAAGAAGTGGAAGTGATAGTTATTTGCAATCATTTGGATGTGGCTGGAAAGGGAACAGGAGGGGTAATGGATGACACTTGGGATCCTGGACTGGGTGACCTGTGATATGAGTACACTGAGATGTTGGTAAACAATATTGCGGATTGGAGTGTAGGTTTGGGTTGAAGATAATAAAGTTAATTTTGCATTTACTGAGTCTGAAGTGTCTATGAGGCTTCCAGTAAAAGGAGGACAATCAACAAATGAATACACGGACTAATATCTCTGGAGAGACGGGTGGGCTAGAGTTGGGGATTTGGGAGCCCTCAACCAATAAGTTCCTTGGCGGCTCAGACAGTAAAAGCATCTGCCTACAGTGCGGGAGACCTGGGTTCGATCCCTGAATCAGAAAGATCCCCTGGTGAAGGAAATGGCAACCCACTCCAGTATTCTTGCCTGGGAAACCCCATGGACAGAGGAGCCTGGTGGGCTACAGTGCATGAGGTCACTAAGAGTCGGACACGACTGAGCGGCTTCACTTTTTTCAACCAATGGTGATTGATGCCGTGAGAGCAGATGAGAGGATAGGGAGAAGGCAGAGGATGAAAAGCAAAAGGGGCCAAGTACAGAGCCTTAAAGAACACCCACACTTAACTTCTCTGGCCTCTTACCACTCGCCATCCTCTGCTTGCTCAGCCCTCATTGTCTACAACAGCCCTCAGCCGCCCTACTCTCACAGGCCTTCCTCTCACCCTCATACCTTCCATAAAGAAATATCAGATGCCTCCAGAGGGAAGTAGGAAAAAGAAAGGTGGTAACTCTCAAGAATATGGCACAATTACAGATAACATGGATGTGCTGATGATTGCTATATTGGTAACTAGTGCTGCCAAAAAAGAGGTGCCACACTGAGTGGCTTAAACTACAGAAATTGTATCAGTTCTGGAGGCTTGAAGTCCAAGATCAAGGTGTTGGAAAGCCTGACTTTTTCTGCATCCTGTAAGAGAGAATTTGTTCTATGCTTCTTCCCTGCCTTCTCGTGGATGGTGGCCACCTTTGGCATTCCTTAGCTTGTACTCACAAGGTATCTACTTTCATATTCACATGCCATGGAAAGTTGTTAAAGGTACCATAGTTATTAATTTTGATAAAACATCAGTAAATTATTTAAATACTATCTCAAAATCATTAAGGGTGAAGCAAAGGGCCCTTAGTAATCCAAATGCCAAGTGTCTGGACACCATAATATGACATGATCAACATGCGAAATTTATAGTCCTTTCTATGCAACAGAAACATGGAATCAGACTTTTGGTAGATGTTCCTCTCACTATTTTGGCTCTATGACTATCTACATCATTGCCCCCATGGATTTTGTAATGGCTTTGTGTGAAACGAACCCATTTATCTCCAATGATGTAAGACCCAGCTGTTAGGATTGCAGCCATCAGTCCCTGTTGAGTCACTGAGGCATCAGATGGGGCCAGTGCTCCCAAGATCATTAAGTCATGGCTTGGCACCCCTAGCAACTGAGTCTCCAGGGTGGTCTTTTCAGAGCTTGTGGCATGGCTGGGTGCAGGGCCAGCCCAGGGTGCATGCCCTGTCCCATGCAACGGTGCCAGCCTGATGTTCCATACTGTATTCCATGTTCCTGGGTAACTTTTAAATGAAATCCTGCTTTATGCTTTCTATTGGTTTCAAATCTTCTTTCTACCATCTTAGAACTGAATTTGTAGATGCTGACATACCTCTAAATTCCATTGCCCACCTGAGAAAGGGATCAAAAGCTTATACTTCTTATTGATACACACAAGGCTATACTCAGAGCCTTTAGGCTGATGAGGGTTTGCTCCAGTTTTTCTGAGGGCATTTTTATTCAGAACAGGTTTTGCCAAAAAGAATCATAGCAAACAAACCTTTACTCTTCCTTTGCCTCTGCACTTTCTCCTGCCCCCAAACCTACACCCACACATTTAATTTCTCCCTCACAGTATAATTATAAATATTTGCATAGTGCTTTACATACTCCTGTGAGGAACTATAACCTCCTAATCCCATGAGGTGGCTGCAGCTCCTGTGAGCCTCCACACAACAAAATGTTGTTGTTCAGTTGCTCAGTCATGTCCAACTCTTTGCGACCCCATGGACTGCAGCACACCAGGCTTCCCTGTCCATCTTTCCTAGCATCAGGGTGTTTTCCAATGACCTGGCTAATTGCATCACATGGTCTAAGTATCAGAGCTTCAGTATCAGTCCTTCCAATGAATGTTAGGGTTGATTTCCTTTAGGAATGACTGATTTAATCTCCTTGCAGTCCAAAGGATTCTCAAGAGTCTTCTCCAGCACCAGACTGGAGGGCCACAAAGACAGCCTTCAAATACTGAGATGTTTTCATGTATTTATTATTATATTTGGAGAGCCACAAATC
>NW_011495080.1:1391521-1396741 GCF_000754665.1 Bison bison bison
ATTCCTTCCCCCTCTTCCTCCTCAAGCTAATTCTAAAGTTCTTTCAGACTCTCCCAGTAGTCTGTATAAAATAACCTATATCAAAATTCCCACCTTGCTAGTCACAAAATAGGAACAATACGTATTTTGGCATAATATCTACTCCCTGACTCAGAGCCAATGATGCTATATAAAATTTTAAGTGCAGAATCCTTAAAATTAAGTTACTGCCAAACCAGAGAGGACATATATTGTGAATCACTGAAGAGAAAAATTACAAAGGGCTTTGGTTGGCTGCATTCAGCTAGGTTGATAGCTATGGGATGGGGGGTAGTGGGGGAAGCAGGGGAGCGGAGTTAAAGAAAATGAAAATCTAGTTTTACAGAAAATTGGTCAGGACATGGTTGGAGGTGGCAGAAGAAGTCCTAATGTCCAGGATGACCTAATAGAGCAGGCCAGTTCTGGGAGGGATGAGGGCACAGTCAAAGAGATGAAGTAGGCAATAGAAAAAAATATTGCTAGGAGCATGGTGGCCAATTTGTGAGGACTGTGAGGTCATCATGTTCTCTGACCAAAAACCAGTGGAAATAGCTAAGTTCCAAAGGCTGACTGGAGGCAAGAGAAAGGGCCTGAGGAATGAGAGATCAATGCCGACAGGGAGATGTTGAGAGGGAGCGCTGAGTATTTTGAACCAGACAAGATTGGGAGAATGCCATCCTTCTCACCAGAGAGGCACCTCACTCACAAGGCTCTTTGGTCTTCCTGCTATCATGGCTGCCAGTCTGCCTCCTGTACCTGGAGTGACATTGATGGTCACTCGGGTGATGGAGCACCCTTCTGTCTGGGTATCTAGTTCTTGTACTTTCTAATTGAAAGCCAGATTTTTCTATGGATGAGGCCAGAAGGTTAATAATAGCCTTTTACTCCTTAAGACCATTGCAAAAGGCTATTTACCAGCTCCATTTAACTCCTGAAATCTCCTCATCCCTTCACTCTTGCTGGAATTGTATGAAATTTATTTTCAATCACTGTTTGAGAGGAATCAGTAGCCTTCCCTACTCCTCACTTGAACCTTCTCAGATGATGACTCAAGTGCCAGCAAGTGAGGAGGGCTATTCAGTATTGCGAACATCTGCTTATTACCCATCTCCACTGTCTATAGTATATATCCTTAACCCAGCAGTGAGAATCTATATTTCAGCCTCTAAAGCAATGCCTGGATTTGCATGTGGCTCATTTAAATGTGCTTATCTGTACAGGAAAGGGTCAGGTTGGGGCTGTTCCACAAAGCAACAAGAACCCCGAGGTAAACACTTTGAGACTTCAAGACCCCGTCACAGCAACTCCTTTCACTTTTTTTATTCATGGGATAACGCAACAAAGCATTCATCTAAGATCTAAGAAATGGGACAAGATGTTGCATTTTATTTGGTCTTGGATAGGTTAAAGTTGAAATGAATCAGAAAATAGCAGACAGCAAAAGCACCCTGACAGAGTTTTCCTTTTTCCTAAATAAAAAAAAAACGCAAAAGGACTGAACTCTTGAGCTATACGGTACATCACAGATGCTGCTGACCAATAAATCAAAAAGGTAAAGGACATCTAGAAAACGCAAACATAAGCAATTTGACCGGATCCAGATGAAATGCTGCCAAAATTGCTATCAGGAACTGCCTGGCTCCCTGCTCAGTCTGCTTTTTCTCCTTTTTGCTCTGTCTGTGGGCTCAGCACTGCCCACATGCTGGCCTCATCCTTGTCCAGTGCAGAGAGTGTAATAATAAAGAGCCCTTATAAGGCTCACAATACGTAATAGCAAGATCACTTTCTTGCTGTGTATTTCCTAATTGAACGTGCAGTCCAGCCTGGGTCTGGGCACTGGTATATTCTGTCTGAGCCTCTGGGCCAGTTTCCTGGCCTTCGTCACTCAACATGACTGTAGGTGTGTTTCCTGAGCGCCAGCATTCCTGCAGCTCTCCTCCAGACTCTTCTGTGGCTAGACTCCTTTGGACTTTATTTCTTCCTTGCTATTCTGTGTCCCTGTTAAGGTCTTGAACCTGGTGAGCTGTTCTGATACATGCGTTTCCTGATGTCTGTAGACTTGAGCGCTGTCAAAGCTCACCTCTGGACCATTTTTAGGCCTTACTCTAATTGCTACCCCAGTCTCTGCAGTAAAAGCATGAAGGAAAAGATTCAGGAGTTACAGGGGGATTATTTATTATTATGAGTTTATGGATATTTGCTAAGAGCTAGAGATAGCTATAAATATAAATCCATATAGATGTTCTCTACTATATAAGGGGAGAAAATTATTACCCTTAGGCAAATCTGAATAATAACCGAAGTTAAGATACAAAGTAGGAAATGGATTGTAAGCAGTCTGAGGACAAAGAATTAATGAGTATTAAGCAAGAGGGGCAATTTTAAAAAAATTTATTCCAAACAACGAAATATTCCACAAAATAGAGACTGCAACAGTGCTTTGCAAAATAAATAAATTGAATAAATGGTTTCCCTGGTGGCTCATATGGTAAAGAATCTGTCTGCATTGCAGGAGACCCAGGTTTAATCCCTGGGTTGAGAGGCCCTGGAGGAGGACATGGCAACCCACTCTAGTATTCTTGCCTAGCGAATCCCATGGACAAAAGAGCCTGGCGAATCCCATGGGCAGAAAAGCCTGGCAGGTTACAGTCCATGGGGTTGCAAAGACTCAGACACAACTGAACAACTAACACTTTCTTTTCACTTTCCCTGTGGCATATGGCAAGTCATGCCTGGGTTTGTTGGAAGCTGTGGTTGCACTTTCTCTAACGGGCCACCTATTTCTACTGTCATGAAGCAGCTGATGGATTAAGGGGTTCTATTCTGTTGTACTTCATCACTGACCTCATCCCCTTTTTCTTTCTATTTTAAGTGTCTACTGACTCCTTCCAGGAACTCAGGGCTTAGAGGAATGGGCAGCTTTCACTCATAAATAAACTTGAAGTCAAGGACCCATCGGCTCAGAAGTTTTTGCCATACTGATGGCAATCCTGTTTCTGTCACAAACTGATAAATTAGCACAAGAGTGGGATTATGTAGCTATGCTCAAGCTACCAGGAGACTGGGAAACTGCATCAGAATATGCTTCCTGTCATCAGTACTCTTCCAGGTAGGAAATCTAACATTATCAAAAGTGCTAATGACAACTACCTCATGTAGAGGTAGGTATGCACTGGAAGTTGTGTTCTTGAACCTGACCCTGGAAAAACACTTACATTCAAGCAGTTTTAAAATACTTGGCAAATTGACTAATGCAACAGATTCTTAAAAAATCCGAGAATATAAATGCAAAAATAATTGCCAGACTGCAGGACAAAAACCCTTAATACAACAAATGACCTAACACCTATAGTTCAAACTTGAAAAGAATCACTGATGTTGACTGCCTATGTTTAAAAAAAAAGTCACTGCTGTTTTTGTTAATAGAAAAGTTCGAGAAATGACATCCAAGGGTTCAAGACTCCTTTGGAAAGATGACAGACAGAAGGTGATGTTGGGAGCTGATCAAGTACCAAACCAACTATTCATGGTAAGAGAGAAGCATCGGCCTGAGGACCAGTTACCGTAATCAGGCTAATGGAGACCTCTGCTCACTGTTATCCAGAGAATATTTTACATAGTGACACTTTTTTAAGGCTGGGCCCACTACTAGCTGACCTTTTAATTTTTAATTAAAGAAAAAGAAGTATTTTGTAATCAATGATACCCTTGAGAGTCTGATGAATTCTTAAGCTTCTCCCTAGTGGAGAAAAATGCAGATAAAATACAAATTTTACAAACAAATTTAGAGGATTTGTGGGTTAATGTCCAACTTGTGAATCCACAAGTCATATATTTAAAAATCCCTACATTAGGATAATTTTTTAAGATGGTTATAAACAAAATAATCTGCTCATGAACACTTCAAAGGATATAAATAAGAATAGGGAATGATGTCTTAACACAGTCCAAATTTGTATCAGTTCAGTTCAGTCACTCAGTTGTGTCTGACTCTTTGCGACCCAATGAATTGCAGCAGGCCAGGCCTCCCTGTCCATCACCAACCCCCAGAGTCCACCCAAACCCATGTCCATTGTGTTGGTGATGCCATCCAACCATCTCAGCCTCTGTCGTCACCTTCTCCTCCTGCCCTCAATCTTTCCCCGCATCAGGGTCTTTTCAAATAAGTCAGCTCTCCACATCAGGTGGCCAAACTACTGGAGTTTCAGCTTCAACATCAGTCCCTCCAGTAAACACCAGGACTGATCTCCTTTAGGATGGACTGGTTTGGATCTCCTTGCAGTCCAAGGGACTCTCAAGAGTCTTATCCAACACCACAGTTTAAAAGCATCAATTCTTCGGCACTTAGCTTTCTTTATAGTCCAACTCTCACATCCATACATGACTACTGGAAAAACTATAGCCTTGACTAGATGGAGTTCCAGAAAAACTAGACTAGAGAGTTCCAGAAAAACATCTATTTCTGCTTTATTGACTATGCCAAAGCCTTTGACTGTGTGGATCACAATAAACTGTGGAAAATTCTGAAAGAGATGGGAATACCAGACCACCTGATATGCCTCTTGAGAAATTTGTATGCAGGTCAGGAAGCAACAGTGAGAACTGGACATGGAACAACAGACTGGTTCCAAATAGGAAAAGGAGTATGTCAAGGCTGTATATTGTCACCCTGCTTATTTAGCTTATATGCAGAGTACATCATGAGAAACGCTGGACTGGAAGAAGCACAAGCTGGAATCAAGATTGCCGGGAGAAATATCAATAACCTCAGATATGCAGATGACACCGCCCTTATGGCAGAAAGTGAAGAGGAACTCAAAAGCCTCTTGATGAAAGTGAAAGAGGAGAGTGAAAAAGTTGGCTTAAAGCTCAACATTCAGAAAATGAAGATCATGGCATCCGGTCCCATCACTTCATGTGAAGTAGATGGGGAAACAGTGGAAACAGTGTCAGACTTTATTTTGGGGGGCTCCAAAATCACTGCAGATGGTGACTGCAGCCATGAAATTAAAAGACACTTACTCCTTGGAAGGAAAGTTATAACCAACCTAGATAGCATATTCAAAAGCAGAGACATTACTTTGCCAACAAAGGTCCGTCTAGTCAAGGCTATGGTTTTTCCAGTGGTCATGTATGGATGTGAGAGTTGGACTGTGAAGAAGGCTGAGCACCAAAGAATTGATGCTTTTGAACTGTGGTGTT
>NW_011495080.1:1396841-1424613 GCF_000754665.1 Bison bison bison
CCCTTGAGAGTCCCTTGGACTGCAAGGAGATCCAACCAGTCCATTCTGAAGGAGATCAGCCCTGGGATTTCTTTGGAAGGAATGATGCTAAAGCTGAAACTCCAGTACTTTGGCCACCTCATGCGAAGAGTTGACTCATTGGAAAAGACTGTGATGCTGGGAGGGATTGGGGGCAGGAGGAGAAGGGGACGACAGAGGATGAGATGGCTGGATGGCATCACTGACTCGATGGACGTGAGTCTCAGTGAACTCTGGGAGTTGGTGATGGACAGGGAGGCCCGGCGTGCTGCGATTCATGGGGTCGCAAAGAGTCAGACACGACTGAGCAACTGAACTGAACTGAGTAGATGGACCTTTGTTGGCAAAGTGATGTCTCTGTTTTTTAATATGCTATCTAGGTTGGTCATAACTTTCCTTCCAAGGAGTAAGCGTCTTTTAATTTCATGGCTGCAATCACCATCTGCAGTGATTTTGGAGCCCAGAAAAATAGTCAGCTACTGTTTTCCCATCTATTTGCCATGAAGTGATGGGACTGAATGCCATGTTCTTAGTTTTCTGAATGTTGAGCTTTAAGCCAACTTTTTCACTCTCCTCTTTCACTTTCCTCAAGAGGCTCTTTAGTTCTTCACTTTCTGCCATAAGGGTGGTGTCATCTGCATATGGAGGTTATTGATATTTCTCTTGGCAATCTTGATTCCAGTATAAGATTGGTCAACCCAAGTGCTATCACATGTCAGATATAATCTCCAAAATGTTCTAAGGGAACTATTTCATTATAGCAACATCTACTAATAGAACCTCCCTAGGTTTCTATGTGCTACTATTTTTTTTAACCTGTCCATATCTTCTTTACCCTCATATGTATTCGTCTCTCTTCTCTTTGTGATTTCTCTCCTTTGACCTCCATCAGCCAATTTCTTATTTTCTTTCTCGGTGGCTTTACTCCTGCCCTAGGAAGTATAAGGCAGGAATACATTTCTCTATAGCTTTAGAAACCTAACTACACCAAATAATCAACAAGTTAATAAGCTTCTTGAAAAGTTTCCTCAATGTCACTAACAATGTATATTGAACTTAAAATTGCAAAACCAGGTCGCTCCCACAAACTATAGGAATGAGACTGAGCTAGTCGATGCTGAAGCATGTCATTCATTACAGAGCTTTCTGTCACAGTTTCACTGGCTCGGCCATGGACAGAGAATGGATAACTGCTATATGATGATCTGAAAAAGGACATTCGGGAAGAGAAGTGATCGGAAACCCAGACAGCAGAGAGAGTAATCAGAGACTAGATGGCTTTCTGGAATAAATACATCATTTGGATTATGTTTAAAACAGCAGAAGGCTCTGAAAATAGCAGCAGCAGCAGCAGCCAGACTCTGAAGGATGCGTTTTAATATATATACAATATGCAACAGACATTTGTCACACATCCATCTTCCCAGCCATATGCAACACTTCTGGCTGGTGAGCACAGTCAACAAGGTCGTCTTCTATCACAAAGGACTAGCGCGATTTTACAAAGCACTATCAGACTTGTCAAGTAGGTCTAAAAGGACAGTGAAAAGTGTAGGCTACTTGATTCGATTATGATTATGAGCAAAAACTGAAAGAATGCATCTGATTGAGGTTTTGTCAGGGAGTTGGTAAGCATGGAAAAGCACAGAAAAGAGGAAAAAAATGAAGTAGGCAAGCTGGACCCAGTTCATGTCACTTCCCAGAGTGATTCAGCCTTCAAAACAAACAAAGAAACATTGTGAGCACTTACTAAATGCAAGGCAGTGTTCCATGCTGTAAGCCAGTGATTTTCAAATCCAACTGTCCATAAAAATTATTTGGGCAAGCTTTAAACAAATCAGATTCCAGAGACTCTCCTTAAAACTTCTAAATCGGGGAGACGAGAGGGAGGTTCAAAAGGAAGGGGATGTATGTATGCCTATGGCTGATTCGTGTTGGTATATGGCAGAAACCAACACAATATTGTAAAGCAATTATTCTCCACTTAAAAATAAATAAAATTTTTTAAGAATTCTAAATCAGAATCTCTGAACTAGCGCCCTGGACTTTAAGTTTTTAAAGGGCACCTCAGGTGATTCTGATACAGCCAGTTTTGAAACTGCTGCTAAGGACATACAGAATTAATAAGACATAGTCCCTGCCCTCCTGTACTTGACAGTACAATTTCTGAGAAAATGTATAAGTGTAGATAAAATGAGAAAGTATCAAGCATTACATAACAGTACAGCAAAGCAAGGGATATCACAAACGCAGTAGATAATAATGTTCACTTTTCTTTGTCCTTTGACCAACCCCTGAGAAATAAAAGTTATGATACCAAGACTGTCTGGGACCAAAAAAGAAAAAAAAAATCTCTCCAGTTTACTAAATTATTTCAGGTTCAAATCAAAATTTATGTGGCTGTAAAAGGCAAATACTGTGTAAGGAAAAAATTCAAGTAAATAAAAAGATTTATCTGTAGCCAAAATGATTTCTCCTGTATTCATAAACATGTAAATCATTCCCCAAACTAACCATTAGCACAGAGCTAATGATTAAGCAACATTTATAATAATAATGAAAGCACATTAGAAGAATGTGTTGACATCTTTCAAATTTTGACAGCTCCTAAAAAATAATTTTTATTTTAGCTTGTCTAATTAAATGGACTACAGTTGCTTGGCACTGACCTTAAAATCTGACTAAAAATTATAAGCTCATAATTGTATGAAAATAAAAGAGAAGAAGAAATAGAAGAGCATAAAACTTATAACACATTAACCAAGTTCTTGATAAATAACATAGGTTTCACATTCAAAACCCTAGTTCTGGTCACTGGTCTTGGCTCTTTGCCCTGAACCTGCTCAGGTAACCTCCAGGTGTGAGGCAGACCCTGGTTACCAAACAGCAGTTCCCTGAAGTCATCTGCCAACAAGCCTTGACTTTGGAGTTCTGGCTGTCCTAGAATTCCCAGGAGCCCTGTTAGAACACCCTACCTCATTACCTTGAACCCTTAAAGGTAACTACTTCTCTGGGCTATGATATGTTGATGCTTACCCTCCTTCTGGCCCACAACCCTTGTTCATCTTTAATCAACATGAATTTCACAATGTGGACAATATTTCTAACAAGAATTTCACTTGCACTTAAATGTCCTACCTAGTGGCATCTTATTCCCCCAGATAGATTGTTCTGAGATATTAATAAACCAATCATCAACTATTTTTGCCCCCTTAGCTCATCATGAGTTAACTTCAAAAATACAAAAGAATTTGAAGTTACCTATTCTCTGAAAATTTAAAATAAATAAAATACCATATTTATGCACAAGAAACCATGAAAAGAATATTAAACAATATAGAGCAAGGGTAAAAGTTGCGTGTGTCCTCCAAATATAGGATAATTTTTTAAAAGAAGCTGTCTCTAAACTTCCTGCATATAAACATTGTATCTTGAGTTTTTGAGAATGACATCCTAGCCCTAACTCTGCTCTCAAACTAAATAGAAGACCTTACTCAAACTGCTTTGCCTCTCAGAGACCCTGTTTGTTGAAAGAGAGATTGAATTAAATCAATGTTCCTGAGTAGAGAGGGGATATGAGAACCATCATAAAGAGTTTCCAAACTCATATCATCCTTCTTATTGTCTAGAGAATTCAGACATCACCTGCCTTATATCTCCACATGAGAGCACAGCAGAATATGGGAGACCAGGGCAAATTTCATTTGAAACAGCACCCCCATGTAATTCTGTTATTGCTCCCTGCCTTCCATTGCCACTGACCTGATGGTCTTCAAGGACTTCTCTATTTCACACATTCTCTATTCCCAGAAAAAACAACACCAGGACTTCCCTGGTGGTCCAGTGGTTAAGAATCCACCTGCCAATGCAAGGGCCAGGAGTTTGATCCCTGATCCGGGAAGATTCCACATGCTACGGGCAACCAAACCCCTGCACCACAACTGCCAAGCCCATGTACCCTAGAATCTGTGTTCTGCAACAAGAGATGCCACGAAAATGAGAAGCCCATGCAGCACAACTAGAAAGCAGCCTCAGCTCCCCAAATCAGAGAAATTCCGTGCACAGCAACACAGACCCAGAGCAGCCAAAAATAAAAAATAAAGGATTTTTTTAAAAAAAGAAATACACCTCTTTAAAAAAATACCATACTGGAAAACCTTGATCTGTACCCTTGATATATAAGAAGGCTTTAAGTAGGCAGAGGCAGTTATTCTCAAGCCTTTGCACACATAAAACTTTGATTTAGAGAGCATTTATTCAGCACCTAGTTTGTCCCAAAGCAGTCCGACGGAGTCAGTGGTAAGCAGATAAACACAACTGCACATGACTCAAAGCCAAAGTCCCTGATCCGATGAAGCTCGTCTTCTCTAGCCCTGTCCCAGAGATTTCAATTCAGTAGAGCTTAGATGTAGACCAAAAAGCTGCATTTGAAGATGAAGCCCAGGCAACCCTTATACAGATGATCGAAGGACCACACTGAGAAACATTAGATTAAGAAATCAGATTGCCAGGTCGCTGGAACTCAAAGCTTTTATAAAGTTGGTGGACTCTTTTTAAGAACTATTCTGATTCCATGTGCAATAACTTAACTATACCCAGAGCGACTACGGAGCACGTGAGTATATCCCACTGAGCACAGGAGTATATCCCACTGAGTTCATTAAGTGTCCTCATTTCAACCTCCCCTCAGTTAAGTCCCCACAAGGCCCACTTCAGCACTGCCTGACACCAAAAGAGGACAAAGCAGGATGAAGAGACAGTCATCCCAGCTGCACTTAAATATCTTACTTTTACCAACCTTGCAAACACATATGGCCATAACACATTGCTGGGGCTCTCCCCAGAGATGTGGGAGAGACCCCATCAAGTGAAAGGTCCTGAAACTTAGGCTCCATCAGCCTTACTGTAAGCCTCCTTCTGCTTGGGGTTGGGAGGGGTGGCCAATCTTGTAAAGACAGAAGCAGACACAAACACGTGTGAACGAGATCATGTGGGATCTGAACTTGATGCCAGCTCCATTGTAGGAGTTTAACAAATATTTTTGATGGATTATCATCAAAACCTGTTTGATGTTCCCCAACAGTAGTGACTCTTAAGGAAGGAAGAAATAAGGATTGTTTCAGATTGCTCTTTGGAAGTGGAATGTATATGTATTCATCTGAAAACTCATATCCAATATTTCAATTTTTTTTTTTTTTAATACAAACTACAGAAGGTTAGATTGGCAAAATCTTGACTTGGAGGATATACAGACTATATAGAGTGAGACAGCATTATAGCAGTTGTGTAGTTTAAAAAGGTTAATCCCTTTAAGTTTCAAGAAGGTGGGAACTGAGGTGTCTCGGTGGATGAGGGACAGGTAGGATCAGAGAAGAGCTTGATTTAGTCTCTGTCCCAGTTCCTGCCTTTGCCTTCCCCAGATCCCTCTGAAGGCAGATGAGTGGTCAATCCAGAGAGGAGACTGGATGTTCACAGGACCCAGGCTCCCCTTGGGGATAGGAAGACTGAAGTCAAGAGTCTAAGAGATTTCCATGCTATGCTAAAGAGGTTAGATTGATCCTAGAGCCCGTGGGGCTGATAGTGATGAACTTGGAGTTTGGCAAGATAGCTCCAGTTATGGTAAGGAGGTTGGACTGGGGCAAGAAGGCCAAGTTGAGCCTAAAGAAGAGTCAGAAATCTGTGGTACTAGTCCAGGCAAGAGGTGGTGAAGGACGAACAAGGGCAGTGGCAATGATGATGAAGATCACAGGACTTGGAGCTGCAAGGAGGGAGGGGAGTGCCAACACCATTTCCCTCTGGCCCCAGCTCTGGCCCCTCCACTCAGTCAATATTCTCCTACCACCTTCCAGAGATAATCACTTCTCACAAGTCCTCAAGGGCCATGGTTCTATTCTAGCTTTATACCCACATCTGCCTAACAAGTTCTGTTCAGTTTAAGAGAAGAGACTGGGATCAAAGAACATGAAGGACTCTACAAGAGGGTAGGGCCAAACTTCCAATACCCAGCTACTTTTTTTCCTAAAGGATGATCAATATCATGTGCCAAACAGATTTCATCTTCCAGGACTGAATTTTTCTATGTTGTAACAATATAAAACAACTTTAAACTAATGCCTAGCCTGTCTGGATTTCTTCCTTCCTCTCAGACTCCCCCAGGCAATTTCCCATTAAGTTATACAAGCTTCAGAACCTTCCTTCTTGTGCCTACAAGTTAGAGAACTGCCTCTTCCATCCAATTAATTTCCCAAATATACTAAGTTGCTTGTTTCAGAACCATCCCACTCCAGATCAAGGGCTAAAAAGATCCATCTAGATCACAAAGGATCAGAAGCCACCTGGGGCATCCTCTACAGAACACAGGTTAGTGTTTAAAAAAAAGTAAATAATGAAGATCTGTCTGCACCTGCCTTCAGTACAAGTTTTCCACAACTGCTAGAGGATGGGGAAGATGGACAGTATTTTCTAATTTTAAAAAAGTTATATTTTCTATAATACATTCACAAAAAAGAAAATCTGTGAATCTCTGTACTCTTTGTTCTGAGAAAACGTTGTATGCATGTATTTTCTATGTATATTAGATATGTATTCTAACAATGCCCTTCAAAAGAGTGAGATGTCTGTGAGATTCTAAAGTCATTTTAAGCTTGCCTTCTCATTACAGCTCATAACTAGAAGGAAAACGGTGCCACCATCTCACGTCTGGTCACATTAAAGAAGACGTTAAGGTCCAGAGAGGTTGCGAAACTAACTCAAGATCACACAGCACTTCCTCAGGCATAGAACTCTAAAGTGGGTTTCTTTCAACAATAGCAAGCCTCGCCCTTACACAATGGAGAGATGTAGGATCAGAAATGGTTAGCAATCAGACAGACGGGGCTTAGACAATGTGGGATCCCAGACAACTTATTTAACCTCTCTGTGCCTCTTGAACTTATCTAGGTAATAGGAATAATCACAGTTGCCTACCTTATAGAACTACTGTGGGAATTACATAAAATATGCTAAGTATCAGCATATGTAGGTATGTTATAAATATAAATTACATCAAATATAATGATAATAATAATATCAAATTTTAATGGAAGCAGTCATTAATGTATAACTCCTGAATGGTCTATTTTCACTGAATTTCTGGTAAGAAATAAAAGCCCAAATAAACAATTGAAAAATCCTAAATGGTTTTTAGGGTAGTACAACAAGCCAACAATTATTTCCATAATTTGAAGGTTGGTGCTTAAATGTATGTACTTACTCTGCCTTTTCAGATAAAGCCTCTCTAGTTTCTCCTCAAATACTTCTATATGCAAGCTGCCCCAAGACTTCTCTGAAGCCGGCAGATACAAACTGTGTATAAGGATCACTACTGCAAAGTTGCTTCAACAAATACTCCATGCTTTGCTCTTCATGTAATTTTCCTGGATTTTACTGTATTAGGTTCTATGATATTCCTGTATTTGAAGCTGACTGGATATAATCACTGATCTCTACAACACAACAATGTCCTTTCCCTTTTCCTACCAGCCCTTTCAGAATATAGTAACAGAGTCTCCAAAATGTAATACATTCCTTCTTATTTTAGAATTTCTAAATTCTTATTTTAGGACAAACTTGGTTTGGTTTTCAAACTTGGATGCATGTTGGAATCACACGAAGAACTTTATAAGGTACCTATGCCTAGATCCCACCCCCATAAGGTATAAGTTACTTGGCATGGGCTAGAGCCTAAATATTGGGAATTTTTAAAGCTTTCCAAATGACTCTAAAGTGCAGTCAAGGTTGATCATCTCTGATGGAGGGATTTCATGTGGCTGCAGAGATCTGAAGCCTGGAACCGAAGCATTCCTTTCTCTGGGTGGCCTCCTAGAGCTCCCCAAAGTCGTGTTGTCCACATGTCCCTCTGTTCCCTAAAAGTATCTCCTTTATAGCCTCTCTCATGATTATTTGCTTCTATGTACCTCCTTAATTCTGCACTGTGAGCTTCTGAGAGCAGTGATCATTTTTCTCTCATTCCCAACACCTCACAGAAGCTGGCACATAGGAGGTGCTCCATGAACACATGTCCCATCAAACTGAAAGAGTTTATCCCTTCTACCTCTTTGACCAAAGTAACCAGGCAAGAGCATCTCTTTCCAGAAAGCCAGACTGAGATGCTGCACATGCAGCACCTGAAGTATCCCCCAGAGGAACCCCTCCACTGAACCTGCCCCTCACCAGTAAGTCAGAGACAGGCGTGCATAGCTCCATAGCTGACAGTTTATAACTTGCAAAGTGTTCTTTTTGGAGGCTCAAGAGTGAATGTAATTAAAACCTCTGCGTATTACCTCTTCCATTGTCCCTGGTACTGGTCCCTGCCTGTTGTTCAGATAAGACAAGACTGATGAATGTGAATATGTCTGAAGTTAAAGCAGGCAGTAGATAATGAAAAAGGCTGATTGGAAAGTCCTTATCAACTAAAGAGAGTCCTAAGATATGCAGAGCAGGAGGACTGCACGTAGTCCAAAGTCAAGAAGTGAAACAGCTGTTGCTGCAAACTCCTCAGGCTTCTCGCCACTGGCACAGAACAGTCCCCTCAACTCCAGAGAGAATCATAGTCTACAGAAAGGCACGCTCTGGAGTTGTACAACTCAGCAGCCTTAATGGCCTGTGATGGGAAGATTCCCAACACCTGTAATGCAAGGCCACTTTCACTGTAAATAAACTGCAAAACAAAATCACTTACGGTGATGATTGCTACTTTCATCCCATATCATCCCATATCCCATCTGACTCACTCCCACACCTCACCTCTCCATTCGGACAGTCTGGTCAATTCCTGAGAACCTCTACCTCTGAAGTCCTGTTCCAAGCTCCCGTCTCCTCTCAGCCCCGAGCTCTAACCTAGTGACATGGACATTGTTAAAACCACTGGAATTTTGGTGGATTTCTATACTGCAAATATTGATTGCTGCCTTCCTTCGTGTTGTTACCTTGCTGTGACGGAACAACATTAGAGACTCAGCCTTCACCCCATTCCTGCCATGGCAGAGGACAGTCGGTTTTTAACGCATCTATCCATCGTCACTCCCACTGTTCAAAGGCTCCTCCCAAGTCAGTAGGGTGTAGCGATAGAGGTGACTGACCTTGGCATGGGATGGTCTGGGTTCCAATCTCAAGTTCACTACTTATAAGTACTAACACTTTTGGCAAGTAGTCATGCTTCAATATTCTCACCTATCATATGTGGCTGATAGTAATAGTATCCACCTCATAAGATTGCTATGGGGCTTAGCTACTAACCTTGTAGACAAGTACCTAACATGGATACATCAGTATCATTCACACATGTGAGTTTTGGGGTGAGACTGACTTGGTTAGAAATATATTCATAGCACAAGTGAGCATCTGGTCACCTCTCATTAGTTTTCAAGATATGTAAGTTCTTCCTTGCCTCTTTCCTTTTCCAGCCTTTAACTTACAATGTTCTAGAGAATACCTATGTTGTATTCTCCCCTTGTTGATTAAATTTACTTAACATTGAAATAATGTCTTTCTTTCTACTGTAAAAATGGTATCCTTCTGTGGATCTAGGACTATGGAAATTTTCTCTACTGTCAGATTTCTAGTTTACACTCTCCGCTTCCATTATTTTTCTCACTGGCTACTTTCTCCAGTTACAACCTACCCAAGTCTACCCCAACCACATGTTCTCATCTCCTACCACAACCAGGAAATTACTATTTCCCTTTGTAATATTTTAGGATTTCCCTGTAGCTCAAATGGTAAAGAATCTGCCTGCAATGCAGGAGACCTGGGTTCGATCCCTGGGTCAGGAAGATCCCCTGGAGGAGGGTATGACAACCCACTCTAGGAGTCTTGCCTGGAGAATCCCATGGACAGGGGAGCCTGGCGAGCTATAGTCCTTGGGGTTGCAAAGAGTCGGACATGACTGAGCGACTAACTACTGCTACTGCTTATAATATTTTATTAATGCTGCTGAAATATAGAACTGACGTAAAAAACCAATATCATACTTTAAAAAACAGCTCTTGGAACTATACATTTAGATTTTAACAAAGGACTCCATGTAACATTCCCACATTTAAAATCACTTCTTGGGATTTGAGATATTTTCCTAAATTGGAAATAACAAGATAAAGCTTAGGTGAAATCAAATAGTGAAATAAAGAAACTGAATAGGATACTGCAAGATCAGGACAGGAAGGAGGGGACTGTAGTTTCAATTCCCTCCAAGTATGGCAACAGAAAAGTGGCAAGGACTACTGTAAGTTAAAAATGCCAATGAATGCTACCTCCAAAGGCGTCTCTGACTCAGATTCTGTGTGTCTCCTGCCTGTGTGTTCTTGGAAATTATTTCCTGCTTGGTTGTAACTTGATGTAGCTTGTTCCTTTGGGTGGAAAAGATGCAATTTTGGGAGAGCACATTATTTCTAAGAGCTTTTCAGAGCAATGAGCTACCCACAAATGACTCATCAGAAAAGCTTTCAGATCCCAGAATGGCTAAGTTTATCATCTAAAAATGCTCCCAGAGAACTTTTTTCTCTCCTTCATCTTCCTGTCATTTGAACTTTCACCCACTGGTCTTCCAGCAGTGTTTCTCAGGGACTCATGAGTCGGGCACACATCTCCCAATGAGTTCATCCCCAGTGAGTTCATCCCTCCTGCCATGCCTCGGCACCCCACAGCATGATGGGCGGCCACAGGGCAACGATGGCAACTCTAGGGAGAATGGCCATCTGGCCATGTGCACCAAAACAGAGAACCACACACCTTTTTCACTTAGTTTGGAAGTGTGCTTACAGTTAACAGATACTTGCCCTGGCCCAGTCTCCCCAACCTCTGCTGCTGCTACTGCTAAGTCGCTTCAGTCGTGTCCGACTCTGTGCGACCCCATGGACTGCAGCCTACCAGGCTCCTCCATCCATGGGATTTTCCAGGCAACAGTACTGGAGTGGGGTGCCATTGTCTTCTCCACTACCACTGTTTTATAAGGAACTCTCTCATTCTGTAGTAAACTAGGAGTAACTTGGGCCCTGAATTAATCACCCACCTCTATCAACAAATGTTACCAATGTACCCCTTCATATTTCAGTTAATTGAGACTATTTAAGAAGAATGGGATTTGTTGTAGTTGTTGTTCTGTCTCTAAGTCATGTTCAGCTCTTGATGATCCCATGGACTGCAGCACTCCAGGCTTCTCTGTCCTTCACTGTCTCCTAGAGTTTGCTCAAATTCATGCCCATTGAGTCAATGCCTTGCAACCATCTCATCCTCTGACATCCCCTTCTCCGCCTGCTTTCAATCTTTCCCAGCATCAGAGTCTTTTCCAATAAATCAGCTTTTCACATCAGGTGGCCAAAGTATTGGAGCTTCAGCTTCAGCATCAGTCCTTCCAATGAATATTCAGGGTTAATTTCTTTCAGGATTAACTGGCTTGATCTCCATGCAATCCAAGTCTCTCAAGAGACTTCCAAATGAGACTTGGGTGGGTAGTAAAAAAGGTTAGTGTTTTTGAGGGGAAAGGGAGATTGGCAAGAACCAAGGTATAGAAAACTTGGAGACTGACGTCTCATGTCAAACTTGGAAATAAATAACAAAACATATAAATCTAAAATGTTGAATATTGTTTTGTGTTAAAACAGTTCTAAACAGAAATTAGGCAAAGGTTCTTTAAGTAACAAATGAATCTGGAGATCTGGATTAACAGACTGAATGCCTTGACTGGATGGTCAAAGCTATGAAGTAGGAAAGCTCTTTGAAATCATAGGACAAAATGGAATGTGAATCTGTGTAAACAGTGAATCTGTGTAATTGAGGATAAACTGTAATAGTTGCATTTGTTTCTTAGGGCCACTGTAACAAATTACCACAAAATGGATTGTGGTAACACAAATACAAATTTATTGTCTCACAGTCCCAGAGGTCAGAAAGCCAAAATGGTCTCATTGGGCTAAAATCAAGGTGTTGGTAGGGCTGGGCTGTGTTCTTTATGTTCTAGGGAAGAACTCATTTCCTTGCCCTTTCCAGCCTCTAGAGACCACTCCCACTCTTTGACCCGTAGTCCTTTCCTCCATCTTCAAGGTCAGCAATGGCCAGTTAAGGCTTTATCACATCCTATCACTCATACAGTCTTCTGCTCCCTTTTCCACATTTAAGCATCCTTTTAAGTACACTGGACCCACCCAGATAATTCAGGACAGTCTTCTTAAAGTCAGGTCATCAGCAACCTTAATTCCATCTGCTACAATTCCTTTTTTCCGTGTAAGGTAACATTTTCATAGAATCTGGGAATTGGGATGTGGACATCTTTGGAGGGCCATTACTCTGTCTACCACAAGAACTTTTTAAAAAAGCATTAAGAGCGACTTCCCTGGCAGACCAGTGGTTAAGACTTCACCTTCCAATGCAGGGAGTATGGGTTAGATCCCTGGTCAAGGAGCTAAGATTCCACAGGTCTTAGGGCCAAAAAACCAAAACATAAAACAGAAGCAATGTTGTATTAATAACAAATTGTATTAATAAAGACTTTATTGTATTAATAGACTTTAAAAATGATCCACATCAAAAAAAAAATCTAAAAAAAAAAAAGGCATTTAGAGAATGACAGTCAGTGAGAGAAGAAAACCCAGTGGAGAGAAGGGAAACGGGAACTCACAGTGTAGCTCACAAATTAAGGTAGGAATTACGAATTGAAATGAGTTTAGGAACTAGCTCTCCAAAAGAACTGTATTAGACTACACTTTGTGTTCTAACTCGGGATCATTTGTTATGCTTCCCCATTGAAAGGGTAGGGGTGGTTGTTGCCCTTTTGTGAATCCATATTAAACGGAACAAAATTCTTTAATGGAGATTACTAATTCACTCATCAATCAAGGAAAGATTCAAGCACTGCTGTTCCATGAAGCTCTCCCTACCCTGTGGGCAGAATTAACTTCTCTTCCTTGGATCACTGTCCCTTGTGCTTTCCTTTCCAACAGTACTTATTATCTATAATGTAATTTCCTGTCTCCCTGCTGGATGATGAGGTCCTTTTGACCACAGGGGCCATGACTTAGACATCTTTGTGTTCTAAGTACCCAGCAAGATGGCTAGCATAAGGAAGGCATTCAACATGCCTTCCTTACTGAAAGAAAACCTGTGGGATGAATTGAGAATATTCTGAACTACCTCCAGGTCTTAGGGGAAGGTGACCGGATGGTATTTGGGGATTGGAAAGTAGATGATAGCTTTAAAAATAAGAATAATGCACAGTAAATCTTTAAGTCCTGAGATGCATCTGAGAGAGGGAGACAGGAAACTGAGAGGAATTAAGAAATGAAGACATTTTCCCTGATAGACTGCAGATTGAAGAAGCAAGGTCAAACTCGGATGAGAAAATTTACCTGCTGTGCCTTTATACATTCTGGACTACACTTAGCACACAAATGAATGTGGGAAAAAATACCCCAAGCACCAAAATGACAGATCCAGGAAGAGGAGTGGAATATTACATAATTTTTAAGCAGTTAGAATTTTTGGTCAATGAATGATATATGTTAGAAAAGTGTCCTCCATATACAATTTATTTTCATACTACTTTAAGGAAAATGGTGACACTAACCACCTAGGAAGAAGAACAAATTCCTGAACTTCTTCCATTCCTTCTGGAAATATAAGATTGATTTTGAAGTTTCATGAATTCCATGTTATATTTGGAAGAGAAGAGAAACTAAAACTCTGATCTAGCAAGAAGAAGAAATGGAAAAGAGGGGTCAAGTTGTCACTAAACCAAGTTAGTCTTGCTCCATGCACAGCAAACCAAAATGCTGAGGTTCCGAGGGTTGAGGTAAAAAAGAGGGCTTATTCAAAAAGCAGGATAAGAAAGTATCAAAATATTTTAAAAGGTAGTTTCATTTCTAATTTTAATTATGGACCAAAGAAGTTACAGTAGAGAATTAGTAAGTCTCCATTTTTTATCTTGTACCTAATGACCAACAGTCAATTAGAAAGAGTAAGTGAACAAGGAGACCAAGAAAATCAGACTGTGTTCCATGAGCATGAGAATAGTGTGGAAGAGAACAGTACACCAAACAAGGAGGGAAAAAAACAGGTCATGAATAGTGTCCAGTAAACTCCAGTATTTTCAACACAGGCAAAGAAAGAGGAGTTCATTAAAGTACTTGATAAGGATAAACTGAAGAGATGGGAGGAACATTATGAGAACAATGTCTGGGAAACCATAGAGATGAGTGTTTCAAGCAACCAGTCAACAGTAGCACCAGATACTGCAAAATAAAAAACATACGGTCAATAAGGTGACCATAGGTCTAAATATTTCCCCTGAGCATAACACAAAAGAAAGAATTCACTTCTGGAAATATTAGACTTTTCCTCCATATAGTTTATTTTGTAGCATAAAACCTTAATATCCCATCTTCACTCCAAATACATGAATTCAAACACACACACACATTCCTATTGACGCCTCACTAAAAATGACAAGTGTTCAAGTAGGTAAGAAGAAAAAACAGTAATGCTGTTTTCATTTTCATAAAGGTCAGTGGACCAATTGGCTTCATTGATTTGGAAAGAAAAGCAACTAAAGCATTCAGCCACAAAGCTAAAGGTTAGGGCATGGTTAACTGACAGCAACCGTGCCATTTTCAGAGCTAGACAGGCAGTTTTCCAGCTAATCAAAAGTGAATTGTCTTCATCAGGTAAATCTCATTAGATCTAAATTATCTCACAATATGACTTCCACTAAATCTGAAGACCAAAGTCTATGGATTAGAAGTACTGTGCCAAAGAAAGAAAAAGAGAATAATGGGTATGAGTAATTAATCATTATTCATAAAGCATTCACTGCATCATGAGACAGGAAAGGTAGAAATTATTAGTTGGGTTTCCACATAAGGAATAGAGCTGAAGGTAGCCACATGATGACAACAGCAACACAAAAAGAATCTTAGAGGAAAGTTTGAACTCTAAATCACAATCACATTTTCTATACATGAAAAAAATTTTGAATTGTTGATGAAATTGTATAGATGGGCATGCATCAAAACAAACCAATTAAGGATAGACTAAGTGCTCTGCTTCCCTGGTGGCTCAGTTGGTAAAGAGTCTTCCTGCGATGCAGGAGACCCAGGTTCAATCCCTGGGTTGGGAAGAGCCCTGGAGAAGAAAAAGGCAACCCACTCCTGTATACTTGCCTGGAGAATCCCATGGACAGAGGAGCCTGGCAGGCTACAGTCCATGGGGTCGCAAGAGTCAGACACGACTGACTGACTAAACATAACCTAAGTGTTCTGCTAAAGCTGCTCACACTCACCAGTCATCCTAATGTGTGTATTTCTTTCCAACTCCATGTTCAGTGATATTGTGCTGGTATTTTGAAAGCAGGCTTACAAGGAGCATTTTTTCCCAGCTTTATTCAGGTATGGTTGACAAAGAAATATTGTATATATTTAAGGTGTGCAATATGATGTTTTTGATATAGGTACACATTGTGAAGTGATTACCACAATCAAGCTAATTAAAATATCCATCACCTCCCATGGTTATGTGTGTGTGTATGTGTGTGTGTGTGTGGTTAGAATACCTGAGATCTACTCTCTCAACAAATTTCAAGTGAACAACACAGTTGTTAACTGCAGTCACCATGCTATATGTTGGGTCTCCAGATTTAACTTATAACTAAAAATGTATACCATTTAACCATTTGAATCCTGTGTTCTACATAAACTGTCATCTAAAGTTCCCTCTGATTTATTTACTCTCCCTTTGAGAATTTTATGGGTAAATTTTATCATAATACTATTAAGGGAATAGATGCTGTAGGACCACTTCGGGCTTCCCAGGTGGCTCATTCATAAGGAATCTGCCTGCCAATGCAGGAGACATGGGCTTGATCCCTGGGTCAGGAAGATCTCCTGGAGATGGCAACCCACTCCACTATTCTTGCCTGGGAAATCTCATGGAGAGAGAAGCCTGGCAGGCTCAGTCCATGGGGTCGCAGAAGAGTCAGGCACGACTTAGCAACTAAACGACAACAAAGGACTTGAGGAACTGAGGCTTCAGAGGTGCTTAGTCACATACACACTATGGTTGCCAGGGGCTGTTCCCTTACCAACGAGGCAGTTCATTTATCTATATCTATTGACAGTATCTGTTCACTATACTCGGGGGTTTTGCTCCCAAAATTTAGAAGTATTTTAGGGGCACATAATGCCCAGAAAAAGTTCTAATACTAATATGGAAAATGTGCTTGAATTACCCAAAATATATTATTTAACTTTGCTAATTTTCATTTCTTTACCTTCATTTGCTTCCAAATTCTTCGCTGTTGCTCATTTTCCCCACTCCCTTTTAAATTTTCTTTCCTATCATACCTTTACTCCCTGCGATTTGCTTCCTGTGCCCCAAACGATCATCTCTGTTTTAAACACTATTAAGATCATTTTAAAGTATTAAAATATTCATGGGAATAGAAACATAATCTCTTTAATACCAAGTAAGTCCTCTGACAATGGCCAGGCTTGGGGAAAACATAATTAAGAAGTCAGCTAGAGGAGTTTCCAAGGAAATTAGTTTTAAATAGATGGAAGTAATTAATCAGTAAAAACAAATACCTGATGGAAGGAGAGAGGTTTCCCTGGTGATTAGAAAAGAACAATTAAGGCTAGATTCGGGATAGTGACCGGTGTGCACACTGTGTGGTAATCTCTCCTCTCTGGCCTTTGAGGGGCTAAATGGAGCATAAAGCTATCTTCCCATGATTCAGATAAACACAGAGTAAGCACTGAATAGAGGACAGCAGGACTGGACAGCCTGCAGAGACTCAGTTATAGGAAAACTGTAGGAACTTGAACACTGTGAAGGGGTTGCTAGGTGTCTCAGAGCCACGAATAAGCCTCAAACAAACAGGAAAATACTGAAGGTTCAGCGTTAGGGCTGGATTAGGTAAATTTTGGAAACAGTACAAGATTCGTGAAGTAGCTACTGACTTGTGCCAGGTGTATCTATTCATTTAAAAACTGGTTTAAGCTACATCATATTTATTTAAATAAACGTCTGTTAATATTAAACAAGATTATGGGCACAAATGCATTCATCTATGCCTCTGAGAAGCCCAACTGTTCAATCAGCCATTCAAATAATAGAGGCGATCCACTTTGGCTGGGAGCAATTTATCCAAAATGCAGCTGTACCCACTCGCTTAGTTATGCTCCTGCTGCTGCTGCTGCTGCTAAGTCACTTCAGTCATGTCCGACTCTGTGTGACCCCATAGATGGCAGCCCACCAGGCTCCCCCATTCCTGGGATTCTCCAGGCAAGAACACTGGAGTGGGTTGCCATTTCCTTCTCCAATGAATGAAAGTGAAAAGTGAAATTAAAGTCGCTCAGTCATGTCCGACTCTTAGCAACCCCATGGACTGCAGCCTACGAGGCTCCTCAATCCATGGGATTTTCCAGGCAAGAGTACTGGAGTAGGGTGCCATTGCCTTCTCTGAGTTATGCTCCTACCATTCCACTAATAAGGGCTTCCCTGGTGGTTCAGATGGTCAAGATTTTGCCTGCAATGCTGGAGACCCGGGTTTGATCTCTGAGTCAGAAAGATCCCCTGGAGAAAGGAATGGCTACCCACTCCAGTATTCTTGCCTGGAGAATTCCATGGGCAGAGGAGCCTGGCAGGCTATAGACCATGGGGTCACATAGAGATGGATATGACTGAGCAAGACTTATTATGTAACCTTGTCTTTCTGCCACCACCACCCCCCACCCCCAGTAAAGGTTAACTTCTTAAGGGTAGGATTTAACTACTTTGTTCAATATTATGTTTCCAGCACTTGGAATGGGTGCTTGCATGCAAAAGGTATTCAATAAATATTAACTGAATGAATGAACTGTAGGCATAGTAACAGGTTATTAAGAACATTCTTCAGTATCCCATCTGTTGCAGTTCCAAACACTTCAAGCAATGGTACCACAGAGACTCAGTTTCACAATTCTCCATTGCTGCTGCACCTTCCCTGTTCTGTTTCCATCTTGAGCTCACCCATACCCTTTCTCAGACTTACTCCAATTCCAAGTCCAAACAGTTTTTTTTACTACTTTTCTCACAATCAAAAGTCATTTGGACAACCTGGAAAGTCATTGGATAAGGAGTACATAGATAAAAGTTTCCTGCAATCACAATAAAGAACATCTTCCTATTTCCTGCCTTCCATCAGTCAATTCAGAAGTTGTATGAAACATCAACTAAAAGGGTATATTATGGACGGTGCTGGGGATGCAGGGAGAAATGGATATCTGCATTTATCAAGGTCAAAGTAATATGAGCAGCGTTGTTTATCTCAACCTGACAAAGTGCTGTAAACTCATATTCCAACTGCAAATTGTAATTCTAACAGCAATCTTGAATTGTAACCTTGAAGATGTCTTGCTTTTTGACTTGAATTCCTTCTCTCTTAAATGTTTTTCATTTAAGAATTGTACTATATGATGCTAACTTGCCTCTTTAATCCATAGTATATGACTACCAACCCCAAATATTTTGATCATAGAAACAGGTTAGTAGACTGTGACTCATTCTCACCAAACTTTCAATTTATATCCCTTTAATGATATAGACTGAATGCATCTTCACAAAATGCATACATTGAAATTTGTTTCCCCAACATGATGGTACTAGGAAGTGGGGCCTTTAGGGAGTGATTAGAGCATGAAGGTGGAACCCTCATGAATGGGGTGAGTGTCTTTATAAATGTGACCTCAGGAAGCTCCCTTCCCCCTTCTATCATGTAAGAGCACATAGACAGCCATCTGTGAACCAGGGCAGCCCTCACCAGACATAGAAACTGCCAGTAACTTGATCTTGGACTTCCTCCAGAGCTGTAAGAAACAAATTTCTGTCATTTATAAGCCAATTGGTCTATGGTGTTTTAGTTAAAGCAGTCTGAAACAACCAAGACATATAACGATGCAGAAAAAGACAAAATCTGGCATGAATTATACAAAAATACCTAAACTAACAGTAATACATACTAACTACAATTTTCATTATTTAAAACTATTTTCCTGAGGCTTAGGACTCAAAGACTGCCTTAAAAGCACACTAAGCTGTAATTGCTCTGATCTTCTGGGACTTATGTTCTGACCAAGAAGAGCCATATTAGCTTCTCTCTTCAGAACCTTGTACTATATAATGCAGAATATAAAATGCTGATACAGAAGATGAGTGTTGATAACACTATAGCCCTGGGTCTAATGACACAAGACAAGAATAGAAGAAATAAAAGCAAAATGAATGGCCCTTGGAGGAGCACCTGTATAATCATAAGGAATTTGATTTTAAGGAATTTTGAATTTAAGGGACTAGATCTGGTAGATAAGAGTGCCTGATGAACTATGGATGGAGGTTCGTGACATTGTATAGGAGACAGGGATCAAGACCATCCCCATGGAAAAGAAATGCAAAAAAGCAAAATGGCTGTCTAGGGAGGCCTTATAAATAGCTGTGAAAAGAAGAGAAGCAAAAAGCAAAGGAGAAAAGGAAAGATATAAGCATCTGAATGCAGAGTTCCAAAGAATAGCAAGGAGAGATAAAGCCTTCCTCAGCGATCAATGCAAAGAATAGAGGAAAACAACAGAATGGGAAAAACTAGAGATGTCTTCAAGAAAATTAGAGATACCAAGGGAACATTTCATGCAAAGATGGGCTCGATAAAGGACAGAAATGGTATGGACCAAACAGAAGCAGAAGATATTAAGAAGAGGTGGCAAGAATATACAGAAGATCTTTACAAAAAAGATCTTCACGACCAAGATAACCATGATGGTGTGATCACTCACCTAGAGCCAGACATCCTGGAATGTGAAGTCAAGTGGGCCTTAGAAAGCTCCACTCTGAACAAAGCTAGTGGAGGTGATGGAATTCCAGTTGAGATATTTCAAATCCTGAAAGATGATGCTGTGAAAGTGCTGCACTCAATATGCCAGCATATTTGGAAAACTCAGCAGTGGCCACTGGACTGGAAAAGGTCAGTTATCATTCCAATCCCAAAGAAAGGCAATGCCAAAGAATGCTCAAACTACCGCACAATTGCAGCCATCCCACACAATAGTAAAGTAATGCTCAAAATTCTCCAAGCCAGGCTTAAGCAATACGTGAACCGTGAATTTCCAGATGTTCAAGCTGGTTTTAGAAAATGCAGAAGAACCAGAGATCAAATTGGCAACATCCACTGGATCATCGAAAAAGCAAGAGAGTTCCAGAAAAACATCTATTTCTACTTTATTGACTGTGCCAAAGCCTTTGACTGTGTGGGTCACAATAAACTGTGGAAAATTCTGAAAGAGATGGGTATACCAGACCACCTGACCTGCCTCTTGAGAAACCAATATGCAGGTCAGGAAGCAATAGTTAGAACTGGACATGGAACAACAGACTGGTTCCAAATAGGAAAAAGAGTACGTCAAGGCTGTATATTGTCACCCTGCTAACTTCTATGCAGAGTACATCATGAGAAACGCTGGGCTAGAAGAAGCACAAGCTGGAATCAAGATTGCCGGGAGAAATATCAATAACCTCAGATATGCAGATGACACCACCCTTGTGGCAGAAAGTGAAGAGGAACTAAAAAGCCTCTTGATGAAAGTGAAAGAGGAGAGTGAAAAAGTTGGCTTAAAGCTCAACATTCAGAAAATGAAGATCATGGCATCTGGTCCCATCACTTCATGGGAAATAGATGCGGAAACAGTGGAAACAGCGTCAGACTTTATTTTTGGGCTCCAAAATCACTGCAGATGGTGACTGTAGCCATGAAATTAGAAGACATTTATTCCTTGGAAGGAAAGTTATGAACAACCTAGATAGTATATTCAAAAGCAGAGACATTACTTTGCCAACAAAGGTTCATCTAGTCAAGGCTGTGGTTTTTCCAGTGGTCATGTATGGATGTGAGAGTTGGACTGTAAAGAAAGCTGAGCACCCAAGAATTGATGCTTTTGAACTGTGGTGTTGGAGAAGACCCTTGACAGTCCCTTGGACTGCAAAGGAGATCCAACCAGCCCATTCTAAAGGAGATCAGTCCTGGGTGTTTTTTGGAAGGACTGATGCTGAAGCTGAAACTCCAGTACTTTGGCCACCTCATGTGAAGAGTTGACTCATTGGAAAAGACTCTGATGCTGGGAGGGATTGAGGGCAGGAGGAGAAGGGGACAACAGAGGATGAGATGGCTGGATGGCATCACCGACTCAATGGACATGAGTTTGGGTGAACTCCAGGAGTTTGTGATGGACAGGGAGGCCTGGCGTGCTGCAATTCATGGGGTCGCAAAGAGTCAGACACGACTGAGTGGCTGAACTGAACTCAACTGAACTGCAGGAACACCTGGTAGAAGGGGAAGGAAGAAGGTTGACACAGAATGCATGAAGAAAAGCACTTTTCACCTGACCACCACACAGAGAACCTGAGAGACACTGCAAAGAGCCTAGATAAGTTCAGTAGCTCTATATCTGATCAATGCTTGTTGGGCCTTGGAAACTCAGGTACATTTTGTGTCAATATTTAGGAAAGAATAAATTCAATAACCACATGGGCTGTGACGGGCTAAATTATACCAGTAACATTATTTATTATCAAGATTGAGTTTATTTCTCCTCTTCAAAATTAATAATATAGAAGGTATATCAAATTTAGAAAAGTGCTTATCACAAGCAAAGTACTTGTTTCACAAAAATAAGTTTTTATTATCAATATGTTGTGGGAAAAAAAAGTGAATTGAAATGGAATAAGGAAAGACCATAAAGTCACTTAAAATATAATCACAGAACTGGAATCTACAAATGGGGGTGCTTCAGAGACAGAACAAAGTCTACTGAAAAGAAAATCAGTAATATGGAGAGCAAACTTGAGAAGGATTTCAAGGATACAGACCAGTATACTTCAGGTACAAATTATAAAGATATAATTTGTGTATTTGTACAAAGATACAATTTGTATGGGCTTCCTAAGTGGCTCAGTGGTAAAGAATCCACCTGCCAATGCCAATGTTGGATCCCTGGGTTGGGAAGATCCCCTGGAGAAGGGAATGGCTATCCACTCCAGTATTCTTGCCTGGGAAATCCCATGGACAGAGGAGCCTGGCAGGCTACAGTCCACTGGGTCGCAAAGAGTCAGCCATGACTTAGCAACTAACAACCACAACAATAATTTGTATATTTGTATAATTTGTATACCAGCATATGTATGGTAAAAATTATAAAATAATGAAGATTATTTTTATAAAATTGAGTATATGAATAAGAAAATGCACACAATCCCAGAAGGAAAACAAAGCCGAAAATACGGAGTTAAAACCACAACTTACATTAGAAGCAAATGTCCTTAGCTTAAATAAGATACACCAAGTCCGTGAACTGAAAGAGCCTACCATGTACCAGGTGAAAACAAGAATGCATATTGGAGCATAAGCTGGCGGATTCTTAAAAAGTTGAAGAAAATAATCATGTAAACACCTAAGCAGGAAAGATCCAGTCATCTTCAAAGGAAAAAATAACTTTCAGGCTAAACTCAGACTTCTCCACCCCCTCAACCACATGAAACAGAATAATTTTTTAAACTTTATTTGATAAAATTTGTGAATCAAAGTCAGTTATTTTCATTTGTTTAAGCAAAGGGAAAGCATTTGTGAATAGGTAAAGATTCAGAGAAATCTTTAAAAAGGATGGATAAAACTCATATAAAAGAATTGGTAATGATCATATCGACTTAATATCAATCTTAAGCATGGGACAACAACAGATACATGTACAAAATGATTGTTAATAGGGAATATATAGAATATTAAAATAATGAGTCAATCTATCATAATCTCTCTTAAGCAAGCCATCATTGGAAACCAGGAGGAAAAGGACAAATTATTTAACCTATATGCATAAGGAAACTCTAAAATTAATTTCTTGTTTTAGATTTTGCAAAAAGAAATATTTTTGAAGTATTTTTTAAGAAGTAAAACCATCCACTAATAACATTTAAAATAGGATATATAAGAAAGAACACTTAACTTAGTATAAATAAGTCAAAAACAAGTTATAAAAATAAATGTTAATGATTTATATTATATTAATAGGAAGCAAACTCTCCTTAATGACTTAAAAACAAACCTCAACTACATTTCCTCTCTCATTGAGTTAATTTTGCTTCTTTGTCCTAAATTAATTGGTCATATTTGTGTGGGTCTGCTTTTGGTTTCTCTATTTTGTTTCTATTGGTCTATCTTCCATGCCTCCACCAATGCCAGACTGTGTTGATAACTACAGCTGAATAATAGGCCTTAACAATTAAGAAGAGTGGTTTTTTTCCTTTTTTTCCTCCAAAATTGTTTTGGCTATTTTAGGGCCTTCCTCCTACACTATAGATTTTAGAATAAGCTCATTTATCTCAACAAGAAGACCTACTGAGATTTTGGTAGAAATTATGCTAAAGTTAATGTCAGTTTAGGGAGACTTGACCTTTACTATGTTACACCTGAATGCAAGCACTTTTAAAGCATCAATCAAAAAAAAAAAAAAAACACTAAAAAATAATTCAAGAATCATTAATAAAATTCAAAGGTACATAACTAACAAAATGATGGATAATATTAATATTCTTATAGATAAAACATTCACAGAAATCAATACTTATTCTCAATATACTAAAAAAGCAAACAAAAACACAAAATACCTGAACAGGACAATCCACAGAAGAAGATTTAAAGGCACAACTCCACTAATAATCAGACAAATTTAAATTAAGACTAAAACCAAACTAAAATAATAGTTTATACCCACCAAACTGACAAATACTTTCATATTCAGGGCTGAGTTATTAAAATGGAGTAAGGCAAGTTCTTAATCACTTTTAGTAACAGTAATACTGGTATGAGTATTCTGCAAAGGCATTTGGGAATATCTGTCTGGAATCTTAAAAAAAAGTTTGTCCTTTATCCCAGTATTTTCACTTATAGAAAACTACCTTCATAAAAATAATCAGAAATGCAGTCAACATTTTATATAAAAAATGTACATCACAAAATTGATTGTAATCAATTGTGAAAAAGAGGGGAAAAACTCAATGTCCAATGATAGAAAATCTTTTAATAAATAATTATACAGCCATATGATCCAGTATTATGCAGCTATTAATAAATTATGTATTTGAAGAATTTAGTGGTGTGATTCGGAGAAGGCAATGGCACCCTACTCCAGTACTCTTGCCTGGAAAATCCCATGGACGGAGGAGCCTGGTAGGCTGCAGTCCATGCTAAGGGTCGGACATGACTGAGCGACTTCACTTTCACTTTTCACTTTCATGCATTGGAGAAGGAAATGGCAACCCACTCCACTGTTCTTGCCTAGAGAATCCCAGGGACGGGGGAGCCTGGTAGGCTGCAGTCCATGGGGTCTCACAGAGTCGGACACGGCTGAAGTGACTTAGCAGCAGTGGTGTGATTATTTACCATATAGTATCGCATTTAAACAACTATATACAAATATGTGAATGTAATATGAATTTAAAATATTTGTTTATTTTATATAGAAAATAAACTGTTTGAAAATATACAAAAATAATTTGTCAGTATCATAAGATTCTAATCAGTTTCCTTTTCCTATTTCTCTCTATTGCCTGTCTCTACAATAAGCGTGTAATGTATTCACTTTATAATGAGAAAAGTATTTCTTCATAAAGTACCAAGCAACTTTAGTCAAGACCTAGTTTTCCTAACTCAGATCATGAGCTGATATAGAAGTGACCTACTTGTGAAGTCCTTCTGAGGGCTGTTTGTTTGTGTGGGCATAGGAGCAGCTGATTCCCTCAATAGGTAGAAATATTTTTCCTAATGAATAGTTTCAGGAATGAACTGCTGACTACAATTGAAAAGGAAGATTAGAATAAATCACAGAAACGGCACTAATATGAAGTTTTCCCAATAGAGAGTAGTCCCTTTAGGGGACTCAGTGCCTATATCCTGTGGATTCTCTGTGCTGTTTCCAGCATGGAGTTCCTCAAAGTTCCCACTGCTGGAGAGAGCTGGAAATGAGGTGAGGCACACACCAAGCCACATATGCATGCCACTTGGATCTGAGTCACTCAAAGATTGGTGGCCTGTTCCATAAACGTCTTAAAACTGCCAGAGAGGTACAGTGGGCTCAAGAATTTTTTAAATCATTTGTATGCAAATTATACCAAGAACAAAACTTAAAGCACACTTCAAAGTATTAAAAGTTCAAGCCTCATTAGCATCATAACCATACTCAGCAATTACTTAGCGATTTAAAGCAAACTTCAGGCCACATGAAATTGTGGCCTTTGAGTGATACAGTATATATCAGGTTGACCATCAGGACACATTCGAATGTGAAGTGGATGGCATTCATAGTTAGGCTGGGACAATAAATGTAAACCAGAACTGGCTGGGCAAACTGGGATATATGATCCACTGCCTCAGAATGATAGTATTTTAATCCAGTCATATCCCATGCATGCTTCAACATCATAAAGACATTGGGTCTTCTTTAAATTAATAAATAGCTACCTACTAGTACAATCTGTAGAACTGGCAGAAAAATCCTTAAAAATAATTACCCAGTACTCCATTACCATATAAGTATTACTGTGTGAATCTTCTGTTTTTCTGACAAGTATTTTAGGGAGGAATACTGTGATTTCGAACAGGTGACTTTGAGTCCAAGGCACACAGAAAGATGTGTCAGCAAGTCCACAGTAAGTTTAAGGCAATATAAAAAGATATATATTCTAAAAAGAAATAGCACCCCCTGCATGGCTCCATTTGGATGATTTACCCTTCACGGGCCTTCTCAACTCTCATGACCTTCCCCACATTTTTCCCCCCAACACTCAGTTGTGTACCCGAACCCCAAAATCTGACTCCAAAATATTGCATTTCAGTGTTTCCTGCAAATAAAGACCTCTACTCCAGGCCTCTTATTCCCTCAAAACCTATCTTTCTGCCTCATGGAAACTTTCACTGCTTTGAGCATGTTCTTTCTTTAAGTCATTAGTCCTTCTCGATTTCTCATCTAATCCTGGGTACGATGATACATGTGGTAAGAGGCATAACTAATGCTAGCTGTTATATCAGACAATTCCAAGATCTCAGAGGCTTAATACAGTAAAAGGCTTTTTCTTGCTTTGTTGTTGTTCAATCGTTACTCCAGTTCAGTTCAGTTCAGTCGCTCAGTCGTGTCAGACTCTTTGTGACGCCATGAATTGCAGTACGCCAGGCCTCCCCGTCCATCACCAACTACCAGAGTTCACTCAAACTCACATCCATCGAGTTGGTGATGCCATCCAGCCATCTCATCCTCTGTCGTCCCCTTCTCCTCCTGCCCCCAAACCTTCCCAGCATCAGAGTCTTTTCCAGTGAGTCAACTCTTTGCACGAGGTGGCCAAACTACTGGAGTTTCAGCTTCAGCATCAGTCCTTCCAAAGAACACCCAGGACTGATCTCCTTTAGAATGGACTGGTTGGATCTCCTTGCAGTCCAAGGGACTCTCAAGAGTCTTCTCCAACACCACAGTTCAAAACCATCAATTCTTGGGTGCTCAGCTTTCTTCACAGTTCAACTCTCATATCCATATATGACTACTGGAAAAACCATAGCCTTGACTAGATGGACCTTTGTTGGCAAAGTAATGTCTCTGCTTTTGAATGTACTATCTAGGTTGGTCATAACTTTCCTTCCAAGGAGTAAACGTCTTTTAATTTCATGGCTGCAATCACCATCTGCAACCCCAAAAAATAAAGTCTGACACTGTTTCCACTGTTTCCCCATCTATTTCCCATGAAGTGATGGGACCAGATGCCATGATCTTCATTTTCTGAATGTTGAGCTTTAAGCCAACTTTTTCACTCTCCTCTTTCACTTTAATTAAGAGGCTTTTTAGTTCCTCTTCACTTTCTGCCACAAGGGTGGTATCATCTGAATATCTGAGGTTATTGATATTTCTCCCAGCAATCTTGATTCCAGCTTGTGCTTCTTCCAGTCCAGCGTTTCTCATGATGTACTCTGCATATAAGTTAAATAAGCACGGTGACAATATACAGCCTTAACGTACTCCTTTTCCTATTTGGAACCAGTCTGTTGTTCCATGTCCAGTTCTAACTGTTGCTTGCTGGGGTCCAGCCCCAGCTGATCCAGGGTATTCGAAGGAGAGACAGCTTTGGCGACCTATTTATTTATTTATTTATCAAAGATAAAGAGTAATAGAATGAGGATAGCTCAGTAGGAAAATTCAGTGGAGAAAAGAAGCTGAGTAGCTTGGTTTACACGGAAAATCAATATAACCCATGACACCAGGTTAGCTCTGACCACGGAGGCCGCAGGCGCCCTCTCGAATAGCGGAAGGTGCCCCACCTTAGACACCTTCTTGAGTGGGTCTTAGAAGCCCAGGCAAATAAATGGTTGCAGGGGATATCCGTGCTCCAGATGGAGACTCAGCTGGAAATTGAGGAGAAAAATGACATGGGGAGACCAAGCTTTGGTGAGCAAGGCCCGTAGCTTTATTTTCAACAGGGTTTTTATACCCTAAGTTACACATAGAGGATAATAGGGGATGCAAAGTCAGCAGTCTTTGACCCTTATCAAAAAGCAGGGTTTCTTTCCTGCAAATTTATCGTATACAAATGGTTTAGGTGATTTACATCATCTTCTGGCCAGAAGGCCTATTAACATTTTATGACTCTTGACAAAGACTTATCAACCATAAGA
>NW_011495080.1:1424739-1425301 GCF_000754665.1 Bison bison bison
GAATTAATACACATTCAAGGATACAATTCAGGGGATGTGGAAACTTGGCAACAAACATTGGCTCATCAATGAAATCTTTTACTAGTTTTATTCTGACAGTTTCTAACTCTCTGAGAGGCTCTAAGCTATTTGAATATCTTAAGCTTCCCGTGCCTCTCGGGGCTGGGAGACTGTAAACAATTGTATGCATAGCTGTAGGAGTCCAGGTAAACCTGTCAGGCGAGTTAGAGAGCCATCTGAGGGGTTTGGATTTAAACACTCCTAGTTGCCCAGGAACTTTATTAATTGGAGCTGTAAGTTAACTCTTTGACAGAGAGAGTGAGATGGTGGTGGGGGACAGCCCCCAGTAAAGTCAGAGGTGAGAACACAAAGCAATGAAGTAGGCAGACTCTGGTTTTTTTGGGGTAGATGCTCGAGAATATCCACGGGGACTCCTGAGGCTCGATCCTGCCTTTGCGTATGCCGAGCCTCCTTCCTCATGACCTTTGTCACGAGTGGAATGTCTCTCGCCGGCTCCCAGAAGTTGCTTCCTGACCTGTATATAGGTTTCTCAAGAGGCAGG
>NW_011495080.1:1425427-1425647 GCF_000754665.1 Bison bison bison
CCTGTGGCCACCGCTGAGTTTTCCAAATTTGCTGGCATACTGAGTGCAGCACTTTCACAGCATCATCTTGAAGTGGTCAAACAGGAGATGGCAAGAGTGAACATCGACATTCTAGGAACCAGCGAACTAAAATGGACTGGAATGGGTGAATTTAACTCAGATGACCATTATATCTACTACTGTGGGCAGGAATCCCTTAGAAGAAATGGAGTAGCCGTCA
>NW_011495080.1:1426169-1426574 GCF_000754665.1 Bison bison bison
GCACTGGTCATAGCAAACACCCTCTTCCAACAACACAAAAGAAGACTCTACACATGGACATCACTAGATAGTCAACACCAAAATCAGATTGATTATGTTCTTTGCACCCAAAAATGGAGAAGCTCTATACAGTCAGCAAAAACAAGACTGGGAGTGGACTGTGGCCCAGACCATGAACTCCTTATTGCCAAATTCAGACTGAAATTGAAGAAAGTAGGGAAAACCATTAGACCATTCAGGTATGACCTAAATCAAATCCCTTATGATTATACAGCGGAAGTGAGAAATAGATTTAAGGGACTAGATCTGACAGATAGAGTGCCCGATGAACTATGGATGGAGGTTCGTGACATTGTACAGGAGACAGGGATCAAGACCATCCCCATGGAAAAGAAATGCAGAAAA
>NW_011495080.1:1426674-1438398 GCF_000754665.1 Bison bison bison
AGATATAAGCATCTGAATGCAGAGTTCCAAAGAATAGCAAGGAGAGATGAGAAAGCCTTCCTCAGCGATCAATGCAAAGAAATAGAGGAAAACAACAGAATGGGAAAGACTAGAGATCTCTTCAAGAAAATCAGAGATACCAAGGGAACATTTCATGCAAAGATGGGCTCAATAAAGGACAGAAATGGTATGGACCTAACAGAAGCAGAAGATATTAAGAAGAGGTGGCAAGAATACGCAGAAGAACTGTACAAGAAAGATCTTCAAGACCCAGATAGTCACAATGGTGTGATCACTCACCTAGAGCCAGACATCCTGGAACGTGAAGTCAAGTGGGCCTTAGAAAGCATCACTACGAACAAAGCTAGTGGAGGTGATGGAATTGCAGTTCAGTTGTTAAGTCATGTCCAACTGTTTTCAACCCCATGGACTGCAGCAAGCCAGACTTCTTTGTCCTTTATTATCTCCTAGAGTTTGCTCAAACTCAATCCATTGAGTCAATGATGCCATGCAACCATCTCATCCTCTGTCACCCTCTTCTCCCCTGCCCTCCATCTTTCCCAGCATCAAGGTCTTTTCCAATGAGTCAGTTTTTCACATCAGGTGGCCAAAGTATTGGAGCTTCAGCTTCAGTATCAGTCCTTCTAATCAATATTCAGGATGGATTTCCTTTAGGATTGCCCGGTTTGATCTCCCTGCTGTCCAAGGGACTCTCAAGAGTCTTCTCCAGCACCACAATTCGAAAGCATCAATTCTCAAAGTCAAATGCAGTCTGGGCAACTCTTGGGCAGAAACTCTAGGGTCACTAGAGACCTTCCATTTTAATACATGATTCCTCATACTTTGCAGAAGAAGAAAATGGAAAATCAAATCTTTGCTGGAGATATTGTTAAGGGCTACGTCAAAAGTAGATTATATTACCCATGTTTCGTTAACCAAAATTGAGATCCTTACCCAATTTCAGGTAAGGCAGGGAAATGTAGGCTGTGTGTCCAGAAAGAGGAAATGAGATAGGTGAGTATGTAGCCATGTCTCTGTCATTGTATAACTTTAACTTTCACTATAGTTAACTCACTCACCAGGTATCTTTCTCCTGCAACTATTTAGAACATGTTATTTGTTGGGGCAGGGGGCATGATTCATCCCACATCATGAAGGGATACAGAATGTGGGATAAGGGTACGTTGCAAACCCAGGTCATCAACCTATAAACACACATGCATAGCTATACGCACAAGTAAACAATTCACAAGACAGTTGGGTCTAGTGAGCAGTTAGAAATATAGGCAGCCTCACTAGCATACAAAGAAATGTAAATTTTAAAAATAAGACACTATTTTCAAAATTAGGTGAGAAAAGACCAAAAGATAATATTAAATATGAAACAGAATGTAATGAAACTTGGCCCCTAAGGGAGGCAGTGGCAGTGAACAATCTTCCAGAGACAATTCAGAAATAAGTATCAAGGAGGGGCTTCCCAGGTGACTTAGCGGTAAAGAATCCACCTGCCAATTCAGGAGACATGGGTTCAACCCCTGGGTCGGGAAGATCCCCTGGAGAAGGAAGTGGCAACCCACTCCAGAATTCTTGCCTGGGAAAATCCAGGACAGAGGAGATTGGCAAGCCACAGACCAAGCAGTCACAGAGTCAGACACGACTGTGCAGCTCAACAACAACATCAAAAATCATCACTCAAATCACTGAAGAAGTATTTATTGAATATTTACTAAGCACTGGGCACTGTTCTAAATCCTCTAATCTAGTAATTTCACTATTGGAAATGTATCCAAAAAAATTAGTGAACATGCAGACAAATATTAATGTACAAGGAATTCAGTGCAGTGTAAAAACAGCGTAAACTGACTAACAATAATGACAGGAATAAATACTTTCTGCTACATCTATATTTTAAATTATATAAAATGAAAAAAGAAAAATGTGAAGACTGTAGTCTAAATAAATTCTACTTGTATAATTTTATGAAAAGAGGAATAATAAAAATCTTGCACTTACATGAGATACCAACTTCTCCTGTATATCTATTCAGTCAACATATATTTTTACTTTCTGTCAAATATGTGCTAGGACTTATAAAGAGAGAATCTGTAAGACCTCGGAGTGAATAAAACTAAAGGTCAGCTGGTTTTATTTCCCATTATTGTTTCTCCATTTCACAGAAATTGCTGAAGAACAGGCCAGCATATAGTAGAGTGCTTTGTGCTTTGGTCATGAATAAAAATTTGTCTTAAAACATAATGGAAGAATAGAAGTCAGAAAAAAAAAGTGCAATTTCAGCCTCAAGTACATTCTGTTTAAGAAGAGATGGAAATTTGAATTTGAATTCACCTGTGAGGGCAGGCAGGTCCTTTAGAAGAAAGGAAAAGGCTATAGTGAGTCTTTTAAATTATGCATGGGCAAAGAGAAGATTTTGCTCAAGTGAAGAAGTTTGGAAAATCTGACATTCAAAATCTGAAAAAACTAAATGGAAAAGAGAGGAGAGGGCAATATTTTGGGGAGAGAAGAAGATTGCTTCTGAGAGGCGTCAGGGAGGAAGAGATTCTCCTCTACACTTCTATGTTCTTCTGGCTGGTCTAAGAATTAAATTGACATAAAACAGATTAACAGGAAAAAAATCACACAAAAATTCAAAAACATGTACACATTAGAGAGACTTAAGTCCTTTATCTAAACTTTTTAAAAGCAGTTAAGGGGAAAGTAACAAGAAAAACTTCCTGAGTCTTCTATTTCTTAAAAAAACAATAATATTACTCAGCCATAAAAGGAATGAATTTGAGTCAGTTCTAATGAGGTGGATGAACCTACAGCCTATCATACAAAGTGAATTAATCAGAAAGAGAAAAACAAATATCGTATAGTAATGCATATTTATGGACTCTAGAAAGATGGTACCAGTGAAATTATTTTTAGGATACACAGACATAGAGAACAGACATGTGAGGAAGGAGAGGATGGGATGTATGAAGAGAGTAACATGGAAACTTACATTACCATATGTAAAATAGACAGCCAATGGGAATTTGCTGTATGACTCAGGGAACTCAAACCGGAGCTCTATCACAAGGGGTAGGGGAGAGGTGGGAGAGAGGGTCAAAGGGAAAGAGACATTGTACCTATGGCTGATTCATGTTGATGTTTGGCAGGAAACCAATACAATTCTGTAAAGCAATCATCCTTCAATTTAAAAAATTAATTAATTAAAAAATAATAATCAGTCTAAATTAATCTTCATGTCAATGAAACACATTTTAGTGTGGCAAATTTCTCTCCCCAACCGAGGAAAGGGTTGAAACTCAGGGGACTGGAAAGCAATGAAGAGAATATTTATTAGTTTCTGGGGTTGTGCTGTACCTTTAAGGGGATGGTAAGGAGGAAGGTGACAGGTTTTCACTAAGACCAAGGGTTCTAGGCCAGGCTGAGCCCCATGGAGGCCCAGGTGGCCATGTATACATGGTTCAGAGTCAGAGCAGGGCCGACTCTGGATGGAGCCTGGCAATTTCCGGACCACGTCGTCAGCACAGACAACAGTGTTCTTATAAGTGATGGTAGTGACAGGCCTTCCAAGTACTCATGACCAGTAGGCGTGGCTAGTTGCGATCTGAAGCAGAAAAGGATAAAAACAGACGTGATGGCATTTGATACCTGTGCCAAAACAATGGATGAGGGCACTCTCAGGTGATCCTGAGACTCCATCATCAAACAAGGAGAGGCTTAAAGCTTTGTGATCAAAACATGAATATTTTATTTGCTTTGCTAAGTTGTTTCAGTCGTGTCTGACTCTCTGCGACCCTATGGACTGTAGCCTGCCAGGCTCCTCTGTCCAAGGGATTCTCCAGGCAGGAATACTGGAGTGGGTTGCCATGCCCTCCTCCAGGGAATCTTCCCAACCCAGGATCACACAAGTGTCTCTTATGTCTCCTGCACTGGCAGGCAGGTTCTTTACCACCTGGGAATAAAAGCAAGAACATGGGTTTACTGTTCCTTTAATGACCAAGTTTCCACCATTTTCCACAATGAACACATACTTCTTTTTAAAAGGACAAATAGTTTCACACTCTCTCTGCCTCTTATTTTCTCTATGGAAAGTGAAGACTAAAGAACCTCATTCCCATCCTCAACTGGGATTCCCCTAACCACAGACATATTATCAGGAAGGTCGCCCATCACTTTCTAATGCTCAAAGCCAAAGGTAACTTCCCAACCTTTTTTTTTTTTTTTTGTCTTCTTAGTTACACTAGATGCCATCAACCACCCTATGCTGAAAGTTCTCCCCTGAAGTCCCTGACTCTACTCTCTCTTCCCATTCCTCCTTCCATTCTGTCCACTCTTTGTCCAGCTTCTGGGCACCTCTTTTTCCAAACTGTCTTTCAGAAGCTGTTTTTTCCAGAAGTCAGCACTGAGTTGTCTTCACCTCCCTTACAAATTCTCCCTGGGCCATTTCATCCACACCAACCTATAAACTCTCATAGTTTCACTTACAGTTAAATCCAGAGAGCCTAAAACTGTTCCTTAGACATTGGAGGTATGGTCCTTACTTAGTCAGATTTCACGTAAGATCATTTTTAACATTCTCCTCACCTAGGCAACAAAATTATTTTCAGAAATCATCACAAAATAATTAGTAGTAATCATAATTTTCACAGTTTGCTTTTAATTTTAATACAACACACAATGAAGGATAAATTTGCATTTTAAAACATTATTCAGTGGCAGGGGATGGGGAACAGGAGAGGTTGGTAAAGACAAACTTTCAGCTATAAGATGAATAAGATCTGAGGAGCCAGCATATAATGTGGTGACTATAGTTGATAAAATGTGTTGTATGACTGAGGTTTGCTGGGAAGACGGAACTGAGATGGTCTCACCCAAAACAAAACAAAAAAAGGAGAGAGAGCGGGGAGAGATAGATAAGTGAAATGATGCATGTGTTAATTAATGAGATACAGTAATCCTTTCTTGATGTCTATTTGTGTCAAGCCACTGTGATGTACAGTTTAAATATCTTACAATTTTGTCAATTATACCTCAATAAAGCTGAAATTTTAAAAAAAATGTTTTAAAACTTTATTCAAACTGAGTAAAATATTTCAGATATGAACTAAAATTCACACTTAATTTCCCACTGTTTTAAATTAAAACACAAATGTAAAATTTCCAAGTGTCAAACGGCATGACAGAATTGGCATAACACAAGTTCTGTTTCTTCACCTTCACAATTCATTATGCTAGCATTGTTATATCTAATCTACTGTTTAAATGCAAAAATTGCATCATAAAGAATGAAGACAAGAACTCAAGCACCAGTGTACTTCAAGTAATTCCGAACAATTATAAACTTACTCTTGAAACAAAAGCATGAGGCTGAGCTCCCATGTGTCAAGGGATGAATACATAACAAGGAAGTCTTTGAATTAATTCCCCCATGTAGAAGACAATGTTTGTGAATATCGGATAAGAATTAAAATGTGCTAATTTGTAGCTTGCAGATATATTGCTAAAATCAATAGCAACCACAGCAATTGTTTAGAATTTAAATGAACAAAAGACTTTTTTCAAGGAGGAATATTTTATTACTGGCATTGTGGCACTTTGAGGACAGTAATAAGATCAACACTTACTCAGTTTTACTCTGTAGAGCCAATACACCGTCTCATTGCCTGCACCCCGGCCTGGCTGCTGTTAGTATAGTATTGACAACAGATATTTGCTGAAAGGCTGAAGCCATTTATCCCATGATTCTAGGGCTGCTTCTTCAGCTGAGACTTCTAAAGAGGCCCTGTATTTCTTCTAGGCCTGTATTTCTGTCACCTGACATGGGGAAATGAACAAGATGGCGCCAGACAGCCTCTCTCGCCCCCTGTTCTGTGAACAATGACTCTGCACCGCTGTGTAACAGCTGAGCTCGCTGACAGCGTTACACATGCGCGTCACGAGGTACTCGCTTGTCCGCCGGCTACTTTGTGCGGTACACCCGCGTGAGCGTCACCTGGAAAAGCCCGGAAGGGTTGTGTGCAGTTCTATTGTGTTATGTTATGTCCGGTGCTACCTCTGCTGTGCTAGCCAGGAGAGAGGAAACGTGTCAGCAGTTCCAATGGCTCCTCGAGTCTTCTTCCAGCCTCTTAGCTCCGCCTTGCCTACCCTGGGTTCAGCAAACAGTGCGGACAGTGTGACACAGCGAGACAGTTGCACTCTGAGCCAGAGCAGCGATACACCTGAATTCACCTGACTGTCCCACAGCAACCTCAGGTCTGTGGCCCCAAAAGTGCTCCTTTTTCTGCTCCTCATTGGTGAATGGCACCAAATTCTACTGTTTTCAGCCAGAAACTTGAGATTCCTGTCTTCTTATTGCTCCCAAACCCAGAAGCTACCTATTTCACTTCTTACACATGTCCAGAATCTATTCTCTACCTCTCCATTCTCACTAACCTGGGCTAATTCTTCATTTGATCTTCTGCCCAAGACCATTATGAAACAAAGTATTCCGTCTATTTCAGTCTTTCTTCATGCTAACCTCCCTGAACTTCCCTAAATCCCTCATCTTTAAAAGGGGTATTAATCTCTAGTGCAGAAAATTACTGTGGGGATTAAACAACATGTATGGCGTCTGGCCAACAGAAGATTTCAAAAGTAATATGAATTTTCCTTCCTAAAATATTGCTTGGTACTACTGCCTCCCATTTCCGTATATTTTCTGAGAGCAATTTTATTTTGAGTCTGACTTGATGAAGCACCATTATATATGTATAAAAAGCCAAATTACGCAGATAATTTTAGTTGTATAAATGCAACCTAATTCAAAGTATTCCCAAACTCATTTATTCATTTTTATCATAGAAACAAACACTCACTGTTCATTACAAACAGACCCAACAAAGTAAGGTCTGATATTGACATAGACACATATAGACACAAGAAGACATCTGTGTTCTCAAGGACTTTGTCATTCTATACACACGTGTAACT
Organism: Bison bison bison; assembly: GCF_000754665.1. NCBI lineage: Eukaryota > Metazoa > Chordata > Mammalia > Artiodactyla > Bovidae > Bison > Bison bison. The sequence continues at coordinate 1,433,656 of NW_011495080.1, forward strand.
CATAATGATATATGCATGAGAAGTGCTAAATGAATGCACATGCATGAGAGAGAGAGCGAGCTCACCAAGCTGGGTGAGAATGCTATCTGAGGAGGAGAGAAACCAAGATGTGACGTAAGGAAAGGTATATGTAGTCCCCTCTTAACCTCAATTTCTCTTGCTGTAGTTACGGTTTCCCACTGTCAACAGTGGTTAGAAAATACTAAATGGAAGATTCCAGAAATAAACAACTCATAAGTTTTAAATTGCCCACCGTTCTGAGGACTGGGATAAAATCTCACGATGTCAGGACCATCCCTACTAGGATGTGAATCATCCCTTGGTCCAGCATGTCTGCCCATTAGTCACTTCTCGGTTACTGTCACTGTGGGGCTGGTGTTCAAGTCTCTCTTATTTAACAAAGGCTCCAAAGTGCAAGGGGCGCAATGCTGGCAATTTACATACACCAAAGAGAAACTGTAAAGTGCTTCCTTTAAGTGAAAAGGTGAACATTCTCAGCTTAATAAGGGGGAAAAAGCGGTATGCTGAGGTGCCAAGATCTACAGTAAGAACAAATCTTCTGTATGTGAGACTGTGAAGAAGGAAAAAGAAATTCATGCTAGTTGTGTTGTTACACCTGTTGGGGCTCAGGGTAGGTCACCCCAAAATATACCACAATGGCATATTGATTATTTTGAATTGGAGCTGCTTCAGAAGCAGCTGATACAAGAAAGAAAATCTGACTCTCCTTTCTGTCTCCCCGCAAAGAGGGAAATACATCTCTCATGTAGAAAGTCCACCCCCTGTATCTGGAGGTAAAAGCACCCTTATCATCAGAGACTAGGAATTCAGAGCCCAGAAGCCTGTGTAAACCAACTTTGTTGCTTCGCTTATTTTAATCCACTACCCCAACACCAAACTCTGTTTACTCACTGCTTAAGCACCCAAACCAAAGTTTCTTAGCCTAGTCAATTCCTCACAAATTTGTTTCTTTGCTTAAAAAGTATAAAAACTGCCTGCTTTGGTCATTTCTATGGGACCTTCATACCCATGAATTAAAATGTGTTTGTTTTTTTTTCTCCTTTTGATGTGCCTTGTGCCAATTTTCTCGTTACTCCAGCCACAAGAACTCAACAGGAATAGAGGGGGAAATTTACCCCTCCTGACACACCTCAACTGGTCAGATGGAAAAGGTGTTATGTTTGTACAATAAGATACTTTGATGGAGAGAGACCATATTCAGATACTTTTATTACAGTATATTGTCATAATTGTTCTAATTTATTATTAGTTGTTAATCTCCTACTGTGCCTCATTTATAAATTAAGCTTTATCATAAATATGTCCATATAGAAGAAAACATAGTATATATATATAATTCAGTACTATCCAAGTTTTCAGGCATCCGCTGGGGGCCTTGAAGTATATCACTAGCAGATAAGAGGAAACTACTGTAGAGCTATATTCTCAGGTAGGAAAAGAGAGATAAGTACAATTCCAATACAAAAAGGAACCACAATTCCTTTACAATTCCACAATTCCAATACAAAAAGTTCTGAGATAGGAGTGCTAATGGGACAAACAGCCTATCTTGAAGAAGACATGAAAAAATATAACAAGAGTGAGATTTGGGGAAAAGACTAAGCGTGTGTGGAGGAAATTTAATGCCAACAGAAGGTCTTTTCTTTGAAAGTAGTGAAGTATCAGTATAGAAATTGTGAGAACCTCCTCACTAGTTGCCCTGCTTTTGGTCATCTTCCTGTATAATCCTGGCTTCCCTGGTAGCTCAGACTATCCTACAATATGGGAGACCTGGGTTCGATCCCTGGGTTAGGAAGATCCCCTGGAGAAGGGAATGACTACCCACTCTAGTATTCTGGCCTGCAGAATTCCATGGACTGAGGAACAGTTCATGGGGTCACAGAGTCGAACAAGACTGAGCGACTTTCACTTTCTGTATATTCTATCTTCCACTTAGTTGTTCTCATGACATTTCTGAAACCATATCTCACTATGTCATGTCGTTGTTTAAAATTTCTTCAGGGTTCTCCAAAGATGATATACCAGTGGCCAATAAGCCCGTGAAAAGTTGTTCAGTATTACTAATCATTTGGGAAATGCAAATCAAAAACTACAAAAAGATACTACCTCACTCCTATTAGGCTGACTACTATCAAAAAACAAAACAGAGAACAGCTGTTGGGGCGCATGTGGAAAAATTGGAGCCTTTGTGCATATAAAGGTTCCAATGTTTCCACATGTGCCCAACAGCTGTTCTCTGTTTTGTTTTTTGATGTGGGAATATAAAATGTATGGCCACTGTGGAAAATGGCATGAAGGTTCCTCAAAAAACTAAGAATGGAATTACTACATGATCTATAAATCCCACCTCTGTATACAACTGAAAGAACTGAAAACAGGGACTTCCCTGGCAGTCCATTGGTTAAGATTTCACCTTCCAATGCAGAGGGTGTGGGTTCCACCCCTGATTGGGAAGCTAAGATTCCGCATGCCTCCAGGCCAAAACAGAAAACAGAAACAAAATTGTAACAAATTCAATAAAGACTTTAAAAATGGTCCACATCAAAAAAAAAAAAAAGAATTGAAAGAAGCAGAGTCTCCAAGAGATATCCACACATCCCTGTTCCTAGAAGCATTATTCACAACAGCTAAAAGGTTGAAGCAACTCCTGTGTCCATCAACAGATGACTGAACAAACAAAGGAGGTATATACATACAATAGAATTATTCAGCCTTAGAAGAAGATTCTGACACCTGCTACAATTCAGATGAACCTTGAGGACACTGTGCTAAGTGAAATAAGCCATCACAAGAGTACAAATGTATATGAGTCCACTTATATGAGGTATCTAGAGTAGTCAAATTCATAGAAACAGAAAGTAGACCGGTGGTTGCTAGGGTCTGGCGGTAACATAAAAATGGGGTGCCATTTAATGGATACAGAATTTCAGATTTGCAAAATGAAAAGAGTTCCGGAGATTGGTCTCATAACACTACTAAACTATACATTTATAAAATGGCTAAGATGGTAAATTTAACATTAGATATGTTTCACTGCAATTAAAACTAATTTTTTTACATTTCTTTCATGGGTTTCCACCAACAGGATAAGTTTGAACCCCTGTAGAGCCATGTACAAATCTCTCTACAGTCTGAACTCTTTCTTCTGTGGAAAAACAAAACAAAACATTAGACTATACTTGAGTTTCGGGGGGAAGGGGGGAAATTAGGTATCATTTTATTCTCAAATGTGTCCTGCTGTGAGGAAGTAAAGAGTGGAATGACTCTTAAAATAAGAAGGGTATTTATAATCTTTGAATACAGTGCTTCTTTAAGAAACACTTATTAAAATTACTGTTTACATCAACTGATGCAACGTTTGAACCATCATTAATTTTCACAATAGCCACTCTTTTATGACTTAAGTAATTTATTCAAACAACGTTTCACAAACATTTGGAACTAGGGAGTCTTCTAAAAGTACCTTAATGCATGTAACAAGAAAGTAAATTAAAAGTTGATTAGCACTAGGAGTCTTATCTTCTCTCTGCATGTCAAAACCTTGACAGAAGTCTTCTATCTAGCTAGTAAGCACCTTCCTAATTAAAAGCTAATTTCCATTTTTAAAGGGTAAAGTCATATTTCTGAGCCTCAATTTCCTTCTAAAAAGGAGCATGGATGCTGCGTTAGCTCAGGGTGCCAGAATACAGTACCACAGACTGGGTGGCTTAAACAACAAAAATTTGTTTTCTTACACGTCTAGAGGCTAAGATGTCTAAGATCAAGATGCCAACCAATTCAGTTCCTGGTGAAACCCCTGTCCCCGGTCTGCAGACAGCCCCTTCTCACTGTGTCTCCATGTGACAGACAGCACAAGCAGTCTTGCGTTTCCTTTTACAAGGACACTAAGAGATGCTGTGAAAGTGCTGCACTCAATATGCCAGCAAATTTGGAGAACTCAGCAGTGGCCACAGGACTGGAAAAGGTCAGTTTTCATTCCAATCCCAAAGAAAGGCAATGCCAAAGAATGCTCAAACTACCGCACAGTTGCACTCATCTCACATGCTAGTAAAGTAATGCTCAAAATTCTCCAAGCCAGGCTTCAGCAATACGTGAACCGTGAACTTCATGATGTTCAAGCTGGTTTTAGAAAAGGCAGAGGAACCAGAGATCAAATTGCCAACATTCGCTGGATCATCGAAAAAGCAAGAGAGTTCCAGAAAAACATCTATTTCTGCTTTATTGACTATGCCAAAGCCTTTGACTGTGTGGATCACAATAAACTGTGGAAAATTCTGAAAGAGATGGAAATACCAAACCACCTGACCTCCGCCTCTTGAGAAATCTGTATGCAGGTCAGGAAGCAACAGTTAGAACTGGACATGGAACAACAGACTGGTTCCAAATAGGAAAAGGAGTATGTCAAGGCTGTATATTGTCACCCTGCTAACTTCTATGCAGAGTACATCATGAGAAACGCTGGGCTAGAAGAAGCACAAGCTGCAATCAAGATTGCTGGGAGAAATATCAATAACCTCAGATATGCAGATGACACCACCCTTTGGAACTCAAAAGCCTCTTGATGAAAGTGAAAGAGGAGAGTGAAAAAGTTGGCTTAAAGCTCAACATTCAGAAAACTAAGATCATGGCATCTGGTCCCATCACTTCATGGGAAATAGATGGGGAAACAGTGGAAACAGTGTCAGGCTTTATTTTTGGGGGTTCCAAAATCACTGCAGATAG
>NW_011495080.1:1438498-1489605 GCF_000754665.1 Bison bison bison
CGCTTACTCCTTGGAAGGAAAGCTATGACCAACCTAGATGGCATATTCAAAAGCAGAGACATTACTTTGCCAACAAAAGTCCGTCTAGTCAAGGCTATGGTTTTTCCAGTGGTCATGTATGGATGTGAGAGTTGGACTGTGAAGAAGGCTGAGCACCAAAGAATTGATGCTTTTGAACTGTGGTGTTGGAGAAGACTCTTGAGAGTCCCTTGGACTGCTAGGAGATCCAACCAGTTCATTCTAAATGAGATTAGCCCTGGGATTTCTTTGGAGGGAATGATGCTGAAGCTGAAACTCCAGTAGTTTGGCCACCTCGTGCGAAGAGTTGACTCATTGGAAAAGACTCTGATGCTGGGAGGGATTGGGGGCAGAAGGAGAAGGGGATGACAGAGGATGAGATGGCTGGATGGCATCACTGACTCGATGGATGTGAGTCCGAGTGAACTCCAGGAGTTTGTGATGGACAGGGAGGCCCGGTGTGCTGCGATTCATGGGGTGGAAAAGAGTCGGTCACGACTGAGCGACTGAACTGAACTGAACTGAACCCTATCAAATTAGAACCCCATCGTTATAACTTCATTTAACCTTACTTACTTCCTTACTCCAAACACAGTCACACTGGAAGGTTAAGATCTCAGCATCCAAATTTGGAGGAGGTAAAAATTCAATCTGAGAGCTTCCATGGTGGCTCAGTGGTAAAGAAGCTGCCTACAGGGCGGGAGACACAGGAGACACGGGTTTGATCCCAGGATATGGAAGGTCCCCTGGAGGAGGGCATGGCAACCCAGTCCAGTATTCTTGCCAGGAAAATCCAATGAACAGAGGAGCCTGGCAGGCTACAGTCCACAGGGTCACAAAGAGTCAGACACCACTGAGCGATGAAACAACAAAAACAATTCAATCTATAGCTTTTTCTCCCCAGCATAACCTCTCATCACCAACAACACAGCCCACCCCTGGAGTATTCCAGGAGGACAGTTGAAAGGCCACTCTTCTGTGCTCCCAAAGGGTTCTGTGCATCCTCAAAAATATCTCTGACTGATTTTTATTTAAATTTTGGCCAGTTTGTGTATCTTCTTCAACCGAATATAAGCCACTAGAAGACAAGAACTACTGCTGCTTGATGTCTGCATCCCCAGAAACAGCACAGAACTTGCCCCTTAGGAGATACTCAACAGTGTTTAGGAAGCAGAATTGAACTATTAAATTGATTTGATGAAGGGGCTTTGACAGAGCTGTGTTTGACAAACATTAATCTGGCCAAAATGTGCAGGATGGACTGGAGGTGGTGTATTAGTTTCCTACGGCTGCTGTAACAAACTACCACAAGCTGGGTGGCTTTAACAACACAGGGTTACTCTCTTATAGCCATAGAAATCAGAAGTATGAAATCAGTTACACTGGGCTGAAACCAAGGTCCAGCAAAGTCATGGTCCCACCAGAGGCTCTAGAGGAGAACAGTTTCCTTCCTTTTCCAGCTTCTGGAGCTGCTCTGCTGACACTCCTTGGCTCAGAGCCCCTTCCTCCATCTTCAAAGTCTGCAGGGCAGCATCTTCAAATCTCTCCCTCTCCCTCTCTGCTGAGACTAGCGCATGGCCTTCTCTCTTCTGTGTGTGATGAAATCTCCTCTGCCTCCCTCTTATTAAGACCATTGTGATTACATTGAGCCCATCTGGATAATCCAAGCTGATCTCCCTTTCAAGATCCTTAGCTGGATCTTCCAAGTACCTATTAACATACAAGGTCACATTCACAGATTTCAGGGATTAGAACCCAGCTGTCTTGGGAGAGGAGCATAATTCAGCCTATTACACATGGGTCGAGTGGCAACAAATTAGTTAGGAAACTACTAATAACACCTGCCAGATGCTTCCCCCTTAGCTGCACTTCTAGTCCTGGGTTTTACAGGTCAGTTTGCATCAATCACATGACTCCCATGTCCCAGTATGGCACCATAAGCTCTTTGAGAATATTTGGCCTAACCATCCGTGCTAAGTGAATTGCAGCATTGATCAGTGACCCAGTGAATTTATTTCACAAAGGTCATCTGTTTCAATTAGATCAAACATAAAAATTAAACTACTTTCCTTAAATAAAACTTTTTTAGTTGAATTATTTGGGCATTTATTGCAACTCATTATTCAGCTCCACCATGGGTCATAAGAGTTCATCATTTTAACTCAGATGGGAACCAAGACAATTTCCATTTTGTTCATAATTGGGACACCAAGAACCATAAGTGATAGTAAGGGTAAATCTGGGTATTAAAGCAGGCAGCAAACTAATAACCAAGTGGCTTTAGACATTTATCTGGAAGTGATGACAGATGGTTCCTGTCCCTGGGATACCTCCAGGGTAGAAGGGTTTATCTGCAGAGTTGACAAATAAACAGATCTTATAGGACTCATATAAAACCAAGTTTCTTAATTACAGACTAGTAAAATGTCAGCTGGCACAGTAGGGCAAGGGTAAGTGCTCATGAGAAGGTGCCATTTAGAGGACAATAGACTCAAATGGAAGAGAGAGGAGGGACTTTGACGGGTCCATCCCAATAAACAGCAAACATTGTCAGGCTCACAAGAAAGAACTATTTCCAGTGTGAACTGTGATCTTCATACACCCTGCTGAGATCCACTCACTCTTTCAAGTTTTCTGCCTTTTAAACAAAATGCAGAATTAAATCTTTCAAGGTTGCCACATGTTATTTGTGATTAGCCTCTCTTGATGCTGAAAAGCGTATTTATCTATGGCTTTTAATCAGCAATACAAATGACAAATAGATGAACACAAAACACACACACACACACACATATGCCTCTTATCTGAATGGACAGATGCAGAAACATGCCGCCCAGAATAAATTAGAGCCAAATGAACTCAAGATGAAACAAGCCTGGGGAAAACATTCCAGACCCACTAAAGAATGTGTTGTCATCAAAAATGCCCTGATCCCCTTTGGAGGGAGAGAGATATTTACAACCTCTATTCAGGCTCAGCTTGGGACAGAGGGTAAATGAGAGTCTCACCAGGCAAAAATGAGCCTGGGTCCCCTGGAAAAGAGAGCTTCTCTTTGGTTCTTGACCCCAGGAGCCTCCTGAACCCATGGAGGGAAGGAACAGCTAAGGAAGAGAAACCTCTGAAACAAGTTTCCACTGAAAAACAAAACAAAACATGGTTTTCGACTTTTGAAAATAAAACATTAAAGGCAATAATTTTCTTTCATCGTTCTGAAATAATGTTTTAGCAGTTGCATTGTTGAAACATGACTTCCTATCGCTATCTCTGTCTGTTAATATTCTTCAATATCAGGACAACACAAACAGATGGGGAAAGCTGGAACAACAAGCACAGCAGTGCAGGGCCTCAGGGTCACAGAGTGAGTGAGAGGTGCCTAAAAATGTTCCGTGCTCCCCAGGCAGAGAGGTGGAGAGAGGTGTGAAATCACCTCTGTGTGAAATCACCCAGGCCACGGAGGACCACTGTGTCTTTGATCTGGTGTTAATACTATCTCAGAAGGAAGAACAGTTCCCAGACTCGAGTAGAGGATAAGGGCTGTGCTGGGTGAGAGTGATTCTTCATTCCAGTTCAGCCTGCAGATGCCAATGGCGGAGACGCCACTCAGCATCTTCCACTGTATCTACAGTGAAGTGAAGTGAAAGTCGCTCAGTCGTGTCTGACCCCTTGGACTATACAGTCCATGAAATTCTCCAGGCCAGAAGACTGCAGTGGGTAGCCATTCCCTTTTCAGGGCATCTTCCCAACGCAGGGATCAAACCCAGGTCTCCCACACTGGATTCTTTACCAGCTGAGTCACAGGGGAAGCCCAGGAATACTGGAGGGGGTAGCCTGTATCTCCTCCAGTGGATCTTCCCAACCTGGGAATCAAACCGGGATCTGCTGTATTGCAGGCAGATTCTTTACCAACTGAGCTATCAGGGAAGCCTATCTATAGTAACAGCCTCAAATCTATTTTTATAAGACATTCTATTTTCTAATGTAAGTTTTACTACTTTAATAAGTAAAGCATCACTACTGACAATAACTTAACTTTTGTTAAATGTAAAGCACACATCGTGTGAAAGCTGAATGACTAGAGACAAGACACTTTTCTTATTTTCTCCTTTTAGAACTCTGCTTCATATCTTTTCACTAAGATGGCATAAACCCATTGAGGAGGGATATTTTTATGCTTTATTTTTTTGGTGTAACAGAGTCTAACACAAAGCAGATGCCCAATTAAAAAAGAAACACTGTTGAGTGAAATTAAACAAGAACTTTACTGGAGGCTCAAGCAGTAAAGAATCCGCCTGCAGTGCAGGAGACCTGGGTTCGATTCCTGGGTTGGGAAGATCTCCTGGAGAAGGGAACGGTTACCCACTCCAGTATTCCGGCCTGGAGAATTCCAAGGACAGAGGAGCCTGGCAGGCTACAATCCATGGGATTGCAAAGAGGAGGACGCGACTGAGTGACTTTCACTTTTCACTATCTAAGAAATATAATCTCCATCCATATGAGTTGAAATATGTAACTCAGAGTAAGAAGCAATCCTAGGTATTGTTTAGTTCCAGCAATGGTTTGCCAGTGACTGAGTATCTATCAATATTCTGAGTTTGTGTTGCTGGCACTAATTCCAGAATATTGAACCCTGATTTAGATTCCACACTAAAAAGAGAAATTGATATTCAAAATTGTGTTCAGAAGGTTAAGGGTCTTGAGATAATCTCTTGCAATAATATTAATATTATTACTATTAATGTAACAACAAACTGAAATATAAAACCTAGAGAAGAGGAGATGCAATGTCCGTCCTCAAACTTTCGAAAGCTCATGCTATCTTAGTGTAATTAAGCTTATTATTGCTGGGAAGGCAAACCAGGACCTATCATTGATCTGAATGAGAACTGAGCTATAGTGTAACCAGTCTTCTCACAAAGCAATGACCTCCATGTTCCGAAACATTTTCCTATTCAAGCTTGTCAAATGCCAGAAACAAATAGCTAACTACTGCAGGCAGGCACTGTGCTATAGGATTTAAACACATCATATCTGGCTCTTAACACGTAAAGGCAGATATTATCCTCACTTTACAACTAAGAACTTGAGGCTCAGAGGTTAAGAAGCTTAGCCAAGGTCATAAAGCACTAGAACCATAAGGAAAGTCTGCAAAATCTCAGAGACCATTAAACAGTTAAGAAATATGAGGACCATAAATAGCTCCTGGGCTCTTCTGAATCAGGCTCACCAGGGTCCTATAACCGGGATTAAACCACAGCAGGAGGTAAATTCCAGTCAATGCCAATATTGACATTGAATCAATAGTAAGTGAATCCATAAAAGAACATTTTAAAAATCAAGTGGCAAACCCAGCATTCAAACCTAGATCTTTGAGATGCCAAAATCCTAAGTCTTTCCACTATGTCATGTGGCTGCAAGGGGTCTCATCCTTCATATTCCTGTTGGCTCTAAAATTCTTCAATTTTGATACCACATACCCAACATAAAATATATAATACCTTTTCAAAAAAGAAGAGAAAACCTGCCCCTCCTCACAAAAATAAAAAGACCCACATCACAAAAATAGGCTTTAAACATATCATATTCAGCTCTTATAACAACACATAAAGGTAGATATTATCTTCACTTTGTAGCTAAGAACATTGAGACTCTGAGGTTGAGAAGCTTAGCCAAGGTCATAAAGCACAAGAACCAAAAGGAAAGTCTGCAAATTTTCAGAGATCATTAAACAGTTGAGAAATATGGGGACCATAAACAGTTCCTGGGCTTCCCAGTTGGTGCTAGTGGTAAAGAACCTGACTGCCAATGCAGTGGTAAAGAACTGTAGCAGACTTGAGAGGTGTGGGTTTGATCCCTGGATCGGGAAGGTCCCCTGAAGAAGGAAATGGCAACCCGCTCCAGTATTCTTCCCTGGGAAATCCCATGGACAGAGAAGCCAGGCAGGCTACAGTTCTTGGGGTCACGAAGAGTCAGACACGACTGAGCACACACACACACACACACACATCATTACAGGGATTACTGCAGTTCAATGTGTATTATGAACAGATAACTCTGATTTCAGCTTGAGTCCAAAGCAACAAGAGTTTATTTTATTGAATCCCATTAGTCCAGCATTTTTATCTATTTATAAGGCTTTCAAATTAAACAGAAAAAAGTAGTTAAAGAAGTACTCTTGACTGTTTACAAACTTAATCTGCCTGTTAATAATTCATTTTTATTAATCACATTACCAGATTTCCCTTCACTGAACTAACAGAGGACATAAACTTTTGTGGTATCAGATTTCAGCCAGTGTCTGCTGTTGACTCATCTTGCGGTAGCTCATGGGAGAAAAAGGCTTCAATAGCAATTATTTTTTGTTCAGTGACTCTGTTTTTTCTGGATAAAAGGATTTAGTTTAATACCAAAAAGAAGTCATTTATGGATTAACATCTGATTTTATCATAATAACCTGAGCCACTTCACTTTTCCTAAGGACTTTCCTAATGCACAGAAAATGCCTTGGTCGGTTTCTGATTATATTCAAATCTTTCCATACAGTTTTAAAGCTATCCTTGTGTAGGAAATAGGATGGCATCACCTTACATCTCCTTTTCAAACATCAGTGAGGACTTCCCTAGTGGTCCAGTGGTTATGAATCTGTTGCCAATGCAGAGGACACGGGTTCTATCCCTGGTCCAGGAGGATCCCACATACCTCGGGGCAGCTAAGCCTGTGAGCCATGACTACTGAGCCTGCACTCTGGAGCCTGGGAGCCACAACTACTGAAACCCACCCACTCTAGAGCCTGTGCTCAAGAACAAGAGAAGCCAATAAGGAGTCTGCACACCTCAAACAGAGAGAAGCCCTCCTCGCCGCAACCAGAGAAAGCCCGAGTTCAGCATTGAAGACCCAGTGCAGCCATAAATTATTAATTAACTAATTTTAAATGTATCAAACACCAAAGAAACCAGGAAATTAAGCCACAACCTTCTGTGAAAATTAGTGGAAGTTGTGGGTCTTGTTCCCACAAAACTTCACATAGCACAGATACACAAAATCTTGGAAATAGTTCCATACAGTGCATCAGAAAAATTTCTTCTCTTAAAATGACGGGGAAAATCTTGAGTTGAATTTCCCTTTCCTGACAACCACCATAGCCATCTCTACCTTCTCCCCGAAAACCTAACATGAAGAAACTATAAAAATAGAATAGTAGGAAAATCATCTCTGATGGTCTGGACCACTCTTGGTTCACAAGCTGGCCCTAGACACAGAGGGCAAGGAGACACTGAAGGAAAGGCCAAGCATTCCCGACTGGCAGGACGCGGGCTGAATAAATACGGGAACTTACCTTTCAGGTTGGTCTCAGGCGCCGCAAGCAGAGTTGGTCTCTGGGCTGCCTGCCAGAATCTCAAAAGTTTAGAGGCCCCAAGAGGGTTCAGCCACCTTTTCAGGGCAGGTGGTCTCAGCAAAACCCTCCTCTCTCCAGGGCGCCTTCTTCAGAATGGTTCCCACTGCAGAAGCACTGGCCACAATGTATATTCCAAGGACTGGGGAGGGATGAGGACGTCCCATTGCCCGGAGGCAGCTACCTCCAGAATTCACCTGTCAGTCAGGTTATTCTCCAGGATCTCCTGCCAACAACCAAGCATGACCTGTAGAATCTTCATCTGATTTCTAAATAGGGCAACACAGCTGGGTGTGGGCTCCTAGTTTCCACTCTGAAGCTAGTACCTGTTTCCTTGTTAGTGGTTTTAAGGAAGGAACTTATTCAATTTGTCCTTGAAATGGTTCCAAATATCATAAGGCCCTCATTTGGTGTCTATCATTTCAAATTCTCTGATATGTTTCAGAAGGTCTATAACAGTATGCTGCTGCTGCTGCTAAGTCATTTCAGTTGTGTCCGACTCTGTGCGACCCCATAGATGGCCTCTCACCAGGCTTCCCCGTCCCTGGGATTCTCCAGGCAAGAACACTGGAGTGGGTTGCCATTTCCTTCTCCAATGCATGAAAGTGAAAAGTGAAAGTGAAGTCGCTCAGGTGTCCAACTCCTAGCGACCCCATGGACTTCAGCCTACCAGGCTCCTCTGTCCATGGGATTTGCCAGGCAAGAGTACTGGAGTGGGTTGCCTTTGCCTTCTCCCTATAACAGTATAGTATTTGCCATATCCACTATACCCAAAAATCCTTTAAAAATTCTGCAGACTAACATTCCTGGTCAATGGCCATGTGACAGAAGTCTCTGTATCTAGGAAGAGATGGGATTGATAAACTGTCAAACACCACCCTCTTCCACAGGACCACGAAGTCAGCCCCTTCTCGCAAAGATAAAACAATACGTACAGATTACAGAGAAAGGGAATAAAAACATGGAAGTTCTGCAAACTCTTAAATGTTGCTCTTGCCCTGATTGACTAATCATACTTATTACTTTGTAATGGTGCATTAGAAGATAAACCTTGCCTTTCAGGAGAAAGGAACATTGTAATTAGACATTATAATAGACAATTATCTCTATTTTTTAAAAAAAGAGTAAAGGGTGACGCCGACCATAGGCAAGCAGTCAAGCTAAAACAAAACTCGAGTTGTTGTATGACAGAAATAAACAAAACGTTGTATAGCAATTATCCTCCAATTAATTTTTTTTAATTCTAAGAAGATAAAAACAAAGATCTGGACCATGAGACACCTCTTTTGACCTTTTTAAGCTAATATAGAAGGTTTTAAGGTCAAAAGAGGTGTCTCATGGTCCAGATCTTTGTTTTTATCTTCTTAGAATTAAAAAAAAATTAATTGGAGGATAATTGCTATACAACATTTTGTTTATTTCTGTTAACAATAACCCTGTGTACAAGACAGCAAAAGAGACACTGATGTATAGAACAGTCTTATGGACTCTGTTGGAGAGGGAGAGGGTGGGAAGATTTGGGAGAATGGCATTGAAACATGTATAATATCATGTATGAAACGAGCTGCCAGTCCAGGTTCAATGCACGATACTGGATGCTTGGGGCTGGTGCACTGGGATGACCCAGAGGGATGGTATGGGGAGGGAGGAGGGAGGAGGGTTCAGGATGGGGAACACGTGTATACCTGTGGCGGATTCATTTCAATATTTGGCAAAACTAATACAATATTGTAAAGTTTGAAAATAAAATTAAATTAAAAAAAGAAGAAGGTTTTAATACTGCTCAAACTTCAAAAGAAAAGAAAGAGATCTCACTATCTGAGACTATTGGGACTATCTAATGGTTATGTAATGTAATTGTAAGTATAAAATAAAAAAAGGGACTTCCTTAGAAAACAGGCTTCCCTTGTGTCTCAGCTGGTAAAGATCCACCCACAATGTGGGAGACCTGGGTTTGATCCCTGGGTTGGAAAGATCCCCTCGAGAAGGGAAAGGGTACCCACTCCAGTATTCTGGCCTGGAGAATTCCACGTGGCAAGAGTCGGACACAACTGAGCAACTTTCACTCATTGGAAAACACTTTTTGCCTGGAACTTCATGTCTTATAAGGTTCATTGCTTTAAAAAAAAAGGACTAAGTAATTAACTGTGCTCTGGCAAAGAGAAGGAAGTCTGCCCAATCTCTGATCTAAATATTCTAAAATTCCTAGAGTAGAAGTATAGCCATAAACAAAAAAATATTTAATCTTAATACCAGATGTGTAAACAAACAATCAATGAAAAAGTTTATATTTCATAATAACAATCCTCAGGATTACAACATAAATATGAATCTTTAAAAATTAAAAAAGTATTTAAAACTAGGTTAAACCTTTTTTCTACAATATATGTTAAAGGAAATGTCCAATACAAAGACACCTCATTCTCAAGGAACTCAATTCCAGTATTTTAAAGCATTTAATATATTTTGACAGTAATGGAATCTAAACATATCAGTTCATTACATATGTACATTTTCCCACCTCCAAAGTGGTTTGTTTCATAGGCTGAATTTCTAAGAAAAAAAAATGATAAATGGACAGTTTTAAATTATTTTTAAATAATTTAAACATTTCCTTTAATAAAACATTTCCTTTAACATATATTGTAGAAAAAAGGTTTAACTCTGAATCAGTTAACATATTCTTACTGCAGGTACTTAGATAATGCTTAACCTGAGAAGCAGATAATAGGAATAATTAAGAAGCAAAATAGCAAAAATGAAAAAAAACCAGAGATGTTTTAAAAAAGAAAACAGGTAAATATTTTATAAACATGCTATAGAAGCTTTTGTGTTGAGATATTTCCAATAGCATTATAGACCTGGGTCAAAGGACATTTCTCAAGAAGTTCTTTAAATTTTCTTAGTAATTTTGACTATAATTAGGATAAGATGTTTCCAGGAGGATGGTAGTGTGAAAGCCTCATTGTCTAAATTGCTAACAACCTCTTTCCCATATGGTTTCCTGGGTGTTAATCTACTTCTCCATTCACTTGCTCTTAGAAATATAAAATAAGCACACTGTCAATTAACATTTCTATTCATTATTGAAGCTCCAATGTACAATCAGAGCAGCTTTTAAAGAATTTCAAATAATATGTTTTCTCAAGTGTCTGAGAGATTGAAAGGGTTAAATTTTATCTCTCTGCATACAAAAGTATAAAATGAAGCATATGTTTTAATAACTAACTAGATTCCTTAAGAAAGCTGTTTGCAAACCGTGATGATGAGAGTCCCAGATTTCTAAGAAGTAAAGAAGAGACTATTCAAGGTGAGAGAGGCACAGACACTGAGGGCAAAGGCTCCCTTTTGCTTCACTCCATCCCGTAGCTACAACTGATGCACTGGAATCCCTCATAGCACTTTACCTGAAAATGGAGTTCTGCTTTAGAACAAAGGCAGTTTTCAAGAGAGGCACTGAAGTCATAGCTAGCCAGATGACAGTTTTCTAGGATAGAGAGAAATAAATGGTGATAAAAGAAGAAACAAGGAGAGAAATGGAAAGGTTTATTATAAATATGTAAACCTGAAAAAGGGACAGAGGGAATCCTGGCAAGTATGCAATAGCCAATCACTTTCAGACTCTCTTTAGCTTGAATATTTTTAAAATTTACTAGTTGAGTTATATAATCCCTTGGGTACATCACTCTGGTCTGGGAAACACATGTAGTCATATGCTAGTGTGTACATAAAGCCTCAGGATAAATAAATGTCAGCTATTATTATTCCTAGAGCACCAACCTCATTTGAATTGTATATTAAAACAAATTTGGATATATTATTGAATGAACCTAAAGTTCAAGTAAATTATAAAATAAAACACTAGTCTTGGAAATTTTATCCTTGCAGAGAGCAACTGGGATCTACACTCACAGGCCCCCAAGATGTGCATTTACTCTTCACTACCATTTGGAATACTTTTCATTGAAATGTACTAAATTACAGTGAAGTCCTGTCATAACATACCCAATGACAATGCTAACTAGAAGACAAAGTGATTGACTATTGGCTCCTGGTTCTCAAAAGAGGCAAGATAATGTTCTTATCTTCTGCAGTAGGGAGGGGAGAAGAGAGGAAAAAATGAATGCTCAGTATATGTTTATTTATAATAACCAGTCTGTTTCTATATAGCTGATAGATGAAAAAAAGTTTTTTCCCCTTTTTATCATATAACAACTAGAAAGCTGATCAAAAAGTATTGTTTTTCATTATTTTTGCAGTAATGAGATTGTGCATGTTATGCATTTGCAAATTTTTGGACCTTATTTATAGCATTATGGCAGGGTGTACTGTGCTTATTCTCCCTGGAACCGTTATTGGTCAAGACAGAAATCTATCTAGATTGTAGTTATCTGGTCTATAAAATTCAAATTTGACTATATTATGGATAATAATTATGAGAGACAAATGCTTCCATCTGCCTCATGACCATGGCAAACACGAGCCTGGAAATAGTCTCAGATCCTTTCTCTGTGTTTTCCAGGAAACCACAGCTGATCAACCGGGGATAGATTGTACAATATTTGCTATATCTGGACTAGATTATCCTCAAGTATTCTACAAACTAAATTTTATACTTAATATGCCAGAGATGAGTCACAAACACATAGCCCTTCTAAGAAAAGCCAGTCAAATTGTGTTTGTTTTTTCTTTAATTGAATATACTTTAACATATACCTTTGCATAAATTTAAGGTGTACAACATGTTACTTTGATACACTTACATATGGCAATGTGATTGCTGTTGTAGCAACATGTAGCACCTCATATTCTTTATATAGACTTTCTTTGGCCCTTGTCATGTGCAGGGATGATGGCAACCAGCCACACTGGTCACAACTGATCCTCAGGGTAGAGAGCATAAATCAGAAGTAATTACATACAAGTTGGTTGCTGGAAGACAACCACCTCTGAAACCCCTCTCTCAGGAATTGAATCTTCTCTCTTGGCACATGTATTTCCAAGAGATACATGCAGTGAAAGACTGTCAACCTAATATCAGGTTAGATCCCACATGATATAAAGCTAACCTATCATTCCTCTTCTCCGTAACACTCTCCTGTATATCCTAGTCAAAAAAAAAAAAAAAGAACCAAGCCCTAGTGTAACAGGGACATTGAGGTCGGAAAGGTTAAGTAACTTTCCCAAAGTTACACAGCACAGGAGTTAAGTAATGGCTTCCAGTTGTTTCTCATTTCATTTTACATGTTCAAAATTTAGATTTGAATACTGGAGTTTAAGGTTTCCCTCTGTAGAAATGCAAATCAAAACTACAACGAAGCATCACCTCACTCAGGTCAGCACGGCCATCATAAAAAGGTCTGTAAATAATAAATACTGAAGAGAGTATGGAGAAAAGGGAACCCTCCAGTGCTATTGATGAGAATATAAATTGGTGCAGCCAAGTGGCTGCCATCATAAAAAGGTCTCTTCAGTATTTATTATTTATAGATCTTTTTATGATGGCCGTTCTGACCTGAGTGAGGTGATGCCTCGTTGTAGTTTTGATTTGCATTTCCATAGAGGGAAACCTTAAACTCCAGTATTCAAATCTAAATTTTGAACATGTAAAATGAAATGAGAAACAACTGGAAGCCATTACTTAATTCCTGTACTGTGTAACTTTGGGAAAGTTACTTAACTTTTCTGACCTCAATATCCCTGTTACACTGGGGCTTGGTTTGTTTTTTTTTTTTTTTTTGACTAGGATATACAGGAGAGTGTTATGGAGAAGAGTATCCCAGGGACGGTGGAGCCCGATGGGCTGCCGTCTATGGGGTTGCACAGTCGGACACGACTGAAGCGACTTAGCAGCAGCAGCAGCAGCATGGATGTTCCTTAAAAAACTGAAAATAGAATTACCCTATGATACAGCAATCCCACTCCTGGGCATATATCCGGAAACAACTCTAATTTGAAAATATGCATGTACCTCAGTGTTCATAGCAGTACTATTTAGACATATTTAGACAAGACATAGAAGCAACCTAAATGTCCATTGACAGATGAATGAATAAAGAAGATGTGGTACATATACACAATGGAATACTACTCAGCGACACACACACACACACACACACACAATTAAATAATGCCATTTGAAGCAACAAGCATGGACCTAGAGATAATCACCCTAGGTAAAGTAAGTCAGAGAAAGACAAATGTCATATTTCACTTATATGTGGAATCTTTAAAAATGATATAAATGAATTTATTTACAAAACAGAAATAGACTCACAGACATGGAAAACAGACTTATTGTTACCAACGTGGAAAGGGAGGTGGGGGATAAATTAGGAGTTTGGATTAGCATATATCCACTGCTGCTGCTGCTGCTAAGTCATTTCAGTCGTGTCCAACCCTGTGTGACCCCATAGACAGCAGCCCACCAGGCTCCTCTGTCCCTGGGATTCTCCAGGCAAGAACACTGGAGTGGGTTGCCATTTTCTTCTCCAATGAAAGTGAAAAGTGAAAATGAAGTCACTCAGTCGTGTCCGACTCTTAGCGACCCTACGGACTGCAGCCTACCAGGCTCCTCCGTCCATGGGATTTTCCAGGCAAGAGTAACTGGGGTGGGGTGCCATTGCCTTCTCCAATATACCCACTACTACATATAAAATAGTGAACAAGGATCTACTATATAGCACAGGAAACTATATTCAGTGTCTTGTAACAACCTATAATGGAAAAGAATCTGAAAAAGAATTCCTATAGATATTCTTTTTCATATCCTGAAAACTGAACTGCTTTTCTATACGTTGATATTGGCTCTCTTTGGAGAAGGCCATGGCACCCCACTCCAGTACTCTTGCCTAGAAAATCCCATGGACAGAGGAGCCTGAAAGGCTGCAGTCCGTGGGGTTGCTAAGAGTCAGGCACCACAGAGCGACTTCACTTTCACTTTTCACTTTCATGCATTGGAGAAGGAAACGGCAACCCACTCCAGTGTTCTTGCCTGGAGAATCCCAGGGACGGGGGAGCCTGGTGGGCTGCCATCTGTGGGGTCGCACAGAGTCAGACACGACTGAAGCGACTTAGCAGCAGTAGCAGCAGCAGAGTTTTTTGTGAGGATTAGAACGTAGCTATATAAAGCAGCGCCTGACACTTGCCCAGCGTTTTAAATGTAGCCATTTGTATTTGGTCAGTGAGGACACATGTGGGTAAGAGGGAAGGAGTGAAAGACTGACCTTGAGATTTGTCAGATGAAGGACGGTGGGCATGGGAACACTGCTAATCAAGATAGGAAACATTCATTTCCTTTGCATAACTGTATCTCAAAGTAAAAACAACATTAAAGGAACTATCAGAGAATAGAAATGTTTAAGCTTTAAGAGACTTCCAGAAACCGTCCGCCCATCTCTCTACCCTTATACAGGCAAACAATTCAAAATAAATAGTTATCTCTTTTCTTCTTTGAAGCCACTGGGGAAAGAAAATACATAACCTTCCTGAACATTACATTTCAGTATTTGATCCCTTTGCGTTTCCATAGATCTTCATTAGATCCAACTGGAATCTCTCTTGCCTTAGTGTAAGCCGTTTTCATCTTATCCTGTTCTTTGCTGACAGAAAACATGTTCTTGTGTGTGTGTGTGTGTGTGTGTGACCAAAACTCTTCCTAAATGGTAATTACCTCAGCCTTCTCTTCCAGAAGCAAACATATCTCCATAGCTTCCATTTTTTTCATAGCATCAGTTTCCAGCTCATTCATCCTTCTCATTCTTTCCTGACCTTTTTTTCCCTTTTGCTACAGCTATCTTTTCTTTCTTTCTTTTTTTTTTTTTTACAAAAGATGAAAACTATGAGAATTATTTTCTTGCCTTGAAAAACTGAATTTCTTACCTTTGAACTGGTTGAATTCTTCATCTTCTCTACCAAACAGAGCAAAACGATTGTTTAACCCAGAGGTTTCACACCCTGGGAAGCTTGAATTTTCAATAATTAGCTGTTAAATTACCTTTGTGCAGAAAGAGGGAGAATGTACAGCAGTCTTTTTAAATGTTTTCCTCAGACTCTTCACATGCTAATCATAATAAAACCTTGAGACGCTGAAACAATGCCGATACATTTAGAGGTGCATAAAGATTAAGTGCTAAAATAAAATTCTTGTTTTAAATCTGGGAAGTCTGTAATAACCTCACATTTTTACTGTTCCTTAAGAAATAAACACTGACTTGAATACAAAACAAAACAATTGAAGCTGAAAATTTTAAACTGCGGGTTGGCAATGGCTACCTC
Organism: Bison bison bison; assembly: GCF_000754665.1. NCBI lineage: Eukaryota > Metazoa > Chordata > Mammalia > Artiodactyla > Bovidae > Bison > Bison bison. Next base: position 1,454,184 of record NW_011495080.1, read on the forward strand.
TAGAAAAGAGGGCAAGAAAGCTGGGGTTTGCAGGGTCACCCTGGATGTGGGCAGAGGTTCTTAGCACTTTCACCCTGACAAGAGGTCAGGACCCTAGGGCAAGGTCAAACAGCCTTCAGTTAAAAGGAAGCTGACGGAGGGATGAAATCTTTTTAAAAACAGTTAGACAACAAAGGGGATATACAGTACTCAATAACTGTGCTCCCCAAAGACCCACTGAAAGAAAATGGAATAAAGAAACTAAGATGTTTCCCCACACAAACTTAATTAAAGTTTTTCTCAAAGGTTGGTCTGATTTTTGTTTTTTGGTGGGGGTTGCGGGGGTGCGTGGGGTGGGGGACAGCAGCATGAAGGAAAGGAGAGTGGAGTTTTCATAAAATCTGAAATCTGCTTCTTTTTTCAATCTTTCACCTGGGGCTTTAAAAAAAAAGTTGTTTTTTATATATCCTCTCCAATCTTTGCTTCTAGCAGGCATAGTTCTCATTAAATCTCCCCCCCCGCCGGCCCCCAAAAAAAAGCTTTTCCTTTGACTGATGGCTTTTTTTAAATGCTTAATCTGGTTTTTCTTGTAATTGAATGGCAGTGCGTCCAATATACCCTTCGCTGTTGCAATGAATCACCATTTCCTGCATCTCCTTAATGCAGTTAAGGGATGTCAGAATTATCTCAGGGGTGGCAGGTTTTCCTTATCTTAGGATGATAGCAATGTCTCCAGTGAAGAGAACGCCTCACTGCTGTTTTTAAAGACTCCTCTGCAATATTCAAATCATTCTGAATTTAAAGAGTAAGAAAGGCCTTTCAAAGAAAAAGAAATGGCTAGAAATTATTACTGGAGTCAGGCACTAAAAGTGCAGAACTTAGTCATTAGCTGACCCAGGGCTGGGATCTACAAGAACTCTCATAGAGATCTGAGCTTCTGAGTAGCAAGACAAGTCCGTGGATTCAACTGTGGTACATCCAAGGAGTTCTCCTGAAAGGAAGCCAGATTTGTGACAGTAGAAATGGCACCTTGGAGAAAGCTGACTATTTGTTGCCTGCTTTTTCACTAAGAAAGTCAAAAAGGTTGAAGTAGAAGCTTTCTGAGCACCACGCCTTTCTAAGCTGCAACGCCCCACCACGCACGTGCACACACATGTACCATGACAGAGTTCAACTTCTTACAAGCCTCCACTGGCCTTGAAACAAGGGAAAAAACCACACCTTCTCTGGGGAAACAATGAGATCAGCAGGATTTAAGACTTTCTCTTTGTGATTCCTCCCCTTCTCTTCTGAAGCTCTTTAGAGTACCCAGTGACCATCTTGCTGATCTTCTCTGCAATCAAATTCAAAATGAACTAGACATCAAACATCCTTTACTTTGGCTCACTAAATGGATTTTACTTTAGCAGGAAATAAATATCCTGAGTGACCTCTGTTGTGGTCCGGGAGTGGGTTGGAAAAAAATTTCCAGACATGAGACAGAATGAGAAGGAAATAAAGTTTATTAGAGTGGGAGATGCTGTTAGAACAGTGGGCCAGCTCAAGGGAGAACCAACATTGAACAGGGGTCCTTAGTCCACTTTTATACCCAGGGTACAAGGAGTGGGATAGGGGTCTTGTGGGTCATTTGATGATTGGATGAGGCACGTATACTGGGTGGAGGGAAGAGTAAGGCAGATACCTTCTCCCTATGAGGTAGGAGGGGAGACACATTATACTGCTCAGGAGGACCTGAAATCCATTAATAGTTACAACATGGGGGAGGGAAGGATGATTAAGGGTCTGGTTTTTCCTTCCTGCATTCCAAGACCCTCCTTGGTTTTATATGCTCTTTCACCCTTGGGTCACCACAACCTCTTCCATGCATTTCTGTTTTTTTATGTCTTTGTAAGCTCCGGGAGTTGGTGATGGACAGGGAGGCCTGGTGTACTGCCATGGGGTCACAAATAGTCGGACGTAACTGAGGGGACTGAACTGAACTGAACTGATGTCTTTGACACATAAAAACACACTGAAAATTTTTGGCTCAAGGAGCCCCCTTGCTTTCCCTGAAATCTTACTGCACTTTCTGATACTGGATTCTGTCATGGATAAGAAGCCAGAAGAGACACTTGTCTAAATGGTGCCATGCTCTCCTAAGACAAAGCTACCCAGTTGCCCAGCTGGAGCTCATGAGCACCCCTTTCCCATCCCCACCAGTGGTGCTCAGTCATGTCTGACTCTTTGCGGCCCCGTGGACTGTAGCCCGCCAGGCTCCTCTGTCCATGGAATTTTCCAGGCAAGAATACAGGAGTGGGTTGCCATTTCCTTTTCCAGGGGATCTTCTTGACCCAGGGATTGAACCCATGCCTTTTGCATCTCCTGCATTGGCAGGTGGACTCTTTACCACTAACGCCACCTGGGAAGCCCCAACCCAGGTATTCCTTAAAGGCCAGGGAAGTGTCTTATCATTCTCTTATATCCAGCTGGAAGAAGTAAGCCCCTGGACCTTATAAAAAGAATTTTACCTGTGAAATTAAAGTTATTGAGAGATGGTAGCTGTCACTTACCTTAAGCTCATCTTCGCTCAACCAAGCTGACCTTTCATGTGTTTATTTAGCTCAGATGTGTCTCTACTCAGAAAGCTCAAGACATATTTGCTTTGTACCTAGAATAAAGATTAAATATATATAATCACTGAGCATTTCCTAGGCCCCAAGGTAGAACAGAAACTCATCAGATCCACTGGACAGACTCTTCTCTAGGGTAGTAATTACTATTACACTGCCAAGACTATCCTTGTCATTTCCTTCTGTAGACCACATGATTTGAAAAATTTTGTCTACAACAGGCACATATTAAGGAATAATTTATTTTCTTTTTTCATTAATCTAATAGATGCAGCTGTCAGTAGTCAGAACTCTGGATAGATTGAGATAAATATATTACAACAATGGATTTGTACAATCCCAGCCCAAAGCAAAGAATCTTAACATTTTAATTAGTCTGTTAATGCTATTATGAATAAACGTGTCATTCCTATTTTATTTTTAGAGACATCAGAAATAGCTCATAAATCCTCATTACTATCCTGGGAGCTACTAGACGAGGACAAAGCTCCCAGACCATCCATCCCTCTTTGATTACCTTTATCCCTCGGTATTTCTCTTTTCTAGTGCCAAATTGTGAAATACCAGTGAAACATTCTGGCGCATCAAACAATTAATGCCTTACCCATGTCATTGTCTAATATTTCATGTCTTCATTCCTGCTTCCCAATAAAGTATTAACATGGGTTCCTAAGGTGGTAACACCCCTCACCCCTAGCTTGGCCCTGATGCCCCTGTGCTTGTGTACAAGACAGCAAAAGAGACACTGATGTATAGAACAGTCTTATGGACTCTGTGGGAGAGGGAGAGGGTGGGAAGATTTGGGAGAATGGCATTGAAACATGTAAAATATCATGTATGAAACGAGTTGCCAGTCCAGGTTCGATGCACGATACTGGATGCTTGGGGCTAGTGCACTGGGACGACCCAGAGGGATGGTATGGGGAGGGAGGAGGGAGGAGGGTTCAGGATGGGGAACACATGTATACCTGTGGCGGATTCATTTTGATATTTGGCAAAACTAATACAATTATGTAAAGTTTAAAAATAAAATAAAATTTAAAAAAAAAAAAAAACAAAAAAACCACCCTCACAGATAGTGATGTCTGTGAACTAGCCTTGCAGGTTAGTTTTCCTGCAATGAAACTATGTTCCTGGGACATTTTCCCAGAAATGTCCAAGTACTTCGGTTTGGTTGAAATGCATCTTTGTACAATAAGGCTTTGTTAATTCAGTGGGGGAAATCCAACTGCTTCTAAGAATAAAGTAGTTGGCTTAAGAATTTTTTTTCTTTCTTTTATGTAAGTAATTTGTTTATTTATGGGCTTCCCTGGTGGCTCAGAGGTTAAAGCCTCCGCCTGCAATGCGGAAGACCTGGGTTCAATCCCTGGGTTGGGAAGATCCCCTGGAGAAGGGAATGGCAACCCACTCCAGTATTCTTGCATGGAGAATCCCATGGATGGAGGAGCCTGGTGGGCTACAGTCCACACGGTCGCAGAGTCGGACACGACTGAGTGACTTCACTTTCACTTTAAGTAGTTGGCTTAAGAATTTTTTTTCCTTTCCTTTATTTAAGTAATTTGTTTATTTATGGGCCATGGAGGGAAGCATTATACAAACAAAACATCATTTAATTAATTGTACCCTATACATTTCAAATGGTTTGACTTGGGGTTGTGGACTCAAGATCTGACAAAGCCATTGAAGGGGTAATGCCTAACGCTATCCTATAAACTCCAACTTGTTGTTGTCGTTCAGTCATTAAACCATGTCCGACTCTGCAACCCCATGGACTGCAGCATGCCAGGCTTCCCTGTCTTTCACTGTCTCCTGGAGCTTGCTCAAATTCATGTCCATTGAGTCAGTGATGCCATCCAACCATCTCATCCTCTGTTGCTCCCTTATCCTTTTGCCTTCAATCTTTTCCAGCATCAGGTCTCCAAATATTCTACTTTAAAAAAAAAAAAGACTTTGTTCTATCCCTAGAGAAATATTTGTAGCACAAATTTAGTCTGTGTGCTGTATTTTCTTTAAAATACTGTTGTCTGTCATAAAACACAGGGGGGCTAGAATGGCTAACCACATTGGAATGACACTGACATATCCACTGCCTGGCAACCATTCCTAGAATTGCCTCGCTCTTTAACCAGGAATGGGGATTTGAAGAGAATCCTATTTGCTGCTTTAAGCAAAAAGAGATTTCAAGTGATATGCCCATGATTATCTGCATTCTGTCCATTACTATTTCCTCTGTAAATTGTATCAGTGGCTTTAGCCAGATCTTAGTGCCTTCCCTCCACTTTCCTGGGTTCAGTGAGAGGAGAAGTCATGCTACATCTGATCACTCTGCAACCTCCCTGACGCTCACCAGGTTTGCTGGAATAGTCCTTCCTCAACATGCTACAGAAGCCAGGTCTCTGTCTATGCACCACGTGTGTCCCTAATCAGGACAAGAAATGTCTCTTAGAAACAGGAAATGAAAGACAAAGCAAATGGATTATGATCCCTTACATGACTCAGAGGAAAAGAGAGGCTCTGTTGAGGTTTTAGAGGAACAACATCTTGAATCAGCACATCCTCACCAAGATAGGGATCCTTTCCAGTGTTCAGTATCTGTTACCTTAGTTCTCTAAAGCCTATCAATTGAAAGAAGCAGTAATTTGTCATGAAATTATAGCCAAAAGTAATTGTATGGCGTTTTCATGACAGTGAATCTCCTTTTAAGACTTTTACACCCATTCATGAGAGGAGGTCATGGCAGGCAGGTGTGTTTCTCTCCCAACAGAATAACGTGGTGCCAAGAGGCTATTTTTCTTGAGTTACCACTGAACTAAGCACTTACTGGTGAAACATCCAGCCCTCTGGGCTAGTCAGCGGGAACAGACTCCACCACAGGTCCTGCTGTTTATTTACTCTCATTGGTCAAATGTCAGCACATCACTGTTTTGCCTGTAACACTAAACTGTTCATCCCCTAGAATGTGGAGAAACTGAAGCAGGTCAGAGGCACCTATGCCAGGACACCAACTCCAAGTCAAAACATCCTGCCCGCGACATGATGTGGCTCCTCCTGGAGGCCTGTTTATCCGTTCTGTCAGAGTTCTGAGCCGCCATTGGCTTTTAACTACCTTCCAAGGAACATGTCCTGACATTGATCCTTGTTCGTCTTTGGGGTCGTAAGATCTAATCTGCTCATCCAGTTCTAGCCCCCTGTGATCTCAGGAGCCCTACAGTGATATATCTGGTCTTTTTTTCAGGTTTGGACCTCTATGACCAATCACCCCACAGGAGCCCAGACCAACACAGTAGACCTCACTTACCCTCCTGGGGAGCTAAGGTCACATTTCCTGTGTGCTAAAGATTTGCCTAAAGGAACATTAATTCCTCACCCCCAAAGTTAACTGAAATGATCACAGTTTTTTACAAGGCAGCTCTATGATATCTATATCCATTCCTCTTCAAATTAGAGTTTTCTTAAGGCAGACACCATGTCCTTTTAGCCACAGTTCCTGGAAATCTCCTTCTTAAAGTGAGAATTCCAGAGACACTGGTTGAATTTAACTGAAACAAACGCTTCAGATATTATATATTTTTTTTAAAAAAGGCTTCAGGGACATCCCTAGTGGTCCAGTGGTTAAGACTCCACCTTCCAATGCAGCGGGGAAGAATTTGGAGAGAATCCTATTTGTTGCTTTCAGTGAAAAAGATTTCACTAGTTCGATCCCAGGTCCAGGAGTTAAGATCAAAACTAAAACAGAATCAATATTGTAACAAATTCAAAAGACTTTAAAAATGGTCCATATGAAAAAAAAATCTTTTAAGAAAATAATAATAATTTTATAAAAAGCTTTCCTAGGTCCAGTTGGACTTGCTACTGTGTGAAGGAATTTGAGTGATTTAGTGCACAATTCCCCATGTGTGTTAGGCCAGGGATGAGATGGGGAAGCAGAAATGGAGTTGTCCTCCTCACCCCGTGTCCCATATCTTGTCCTATAGCCCCTTTGAGAAGCACTGCATGAGAGATGTCACTGAAGGTGGCATGCTGCCTGCACACATTAAAGTGAGAGAAAACAGGAAGGGTATGTGAATCACCCATTTAGTGATGGATAATCTTAAAGAGCTTGTAGCAGCAGCATCCGTGTACCAGGAGACAGGATGCTGAGTGACAATAGAATTTATCAGCAGCCTGTGAATGTTGAGATGAAATAGAACAGGTAGTGAAGAACTAAGACAGACAATGTAACCCACCATGAAAACAAGGAGCCTGGCAGCCGGGAGTCACTGCATCCAGCAGCTGGCTGCAGACTGAGCGCTGCTTAGGGAATTGTAAATAAGCAGGCAGATCTCTGCAAGGCAATGATGGTGTTATCTGCCTTAACTGTGCATACACACAAATGAAATACTGGGACCTGCTCCCTGACGCAGAGGGAGCAAACCTCATGGAAAGAGAAGGCCTCATACTCCTCTTGGGGGACATGGAAAGTCCAGCCCCGTGTATGCAATCCTGCCTTCTGACATGCATCCTAAAGACCTGAAGAACAATCCAGGCTTCTCTGCACACTGAATCCCCAAAACACTGAGAACCTCAGGCAACAGGGCTCAGCTCTTCCAGGAGTCTTCCTGAGGTGTACATGACTATAGTGGCACGTGCACACACATGCACACACACTCACAGGCCTCTGCACATGCAGGACTAGATGTTCCCTTCTGTGCTCCCATTACTTTCTACCAACAGTTATAAGTGCCCAGAGGTTGCCATAATGAACTCTCACAGCACACCTAACAGAATGGCTACAATAAAAACTGGTGACAACACCAAATGCTGGTGACGATCTAGAGAAAGTGCATACATTGCTGGTGGGAATACAGCCACTTTGGGAGAGAGTTCAGCAATTTCTAAAAGAGAAAAAATTAAACGTGTACCTTTATCATAGGACCCAACAATTGCACTCTTGGACATTCATCCCAAAAGAATGAAAACTTCCTGACACAAAGGCTCAAACACAAATGTTCATAGCAGCCAAAAACTACAATCAGCTCAGACATGCTTCAACCAGTAAATAGTCTGAGAAATCACAGAAACATGCCATAAAATACTATTCAGCAATAAAGAGGAACAAATCATTGATAAATACAACAAGTTGGATGACTCTCTAGGGAATTATACTAAATGAAAAAAAGCAATTCCAGAAGATGACATTCTGTATGACTACATTATACTCTTTTGAAATGATGAAATTTCAAAAATCATGGACAGATTAGTGGTTGCCAAGGGTTAGAGACAGGGCAGAGGTAAGATGGGAGACAGGCAGGTGTGATTATCGAAGAGACACAGAGGGACCCTAGGGTGTGGAACAGTTCAGAATGTATACAGGTGGTAAAAATTATATACATCTTAACACACACGTTTACATACACACACGAACACAAGTACAAGTAAAACTGAGGAAGATCAGTGGATTGTATCCATGTCAGCATTCTCATCGTGATATTGTACTATTATTTTGCAAACTGTTGTAACTGATGGAAAATGGACAAAGTATACAAGGGATCTCCACTCTATTTTATACCTTACAACTGCATTTGAATCTTCAACATCAATGAGAGAGAAAGAATGAGAGATAGACTGACTGAAAAGATATAACAACAAATTGCAACATGTCCCCTTGTTTGAGTTTGTTTTAGGCTATAAATGAAACTTTGGGGACTTCCCTGGTGCTGCAGGGGTTAAGAATTTGCCTGCCAATGCAGGGGACATGGGTTCCATCCCTGGTTCAGGAAGATCCCACACACCACGGAGCAAGTAAGCCCACTAAGCAGTGTGTCACAACCACTGAGCCTGCACTCTAGAGCCCATGCTCCCCAGCTAGAGAAGCCACCACAATGAGAAACCTGAGCACCACAAAGAAGAGTAGCCCCCACTCACAGCAAGTAGAGAAAGCTTGCATGCAGCAACAAATACCCAGCGTAGCCAAAGATTAATACGTTTTAAAAAAGAAAAGAACTCTGGAGAAACTGGGAAAATGTGAGTATGGACAAGATGCTAGTGATACTGGTAGTGATTGTTAAATTCTTTGAGGTGATAACGGTATAGTTCTTAGAAGGTAGATGCTCATATTTTGAGATGAAGTGACATGAGTCTAAAATTTCCTTTTGAATGTGTGTGCATGTATATACAGGTATACATGTATAGATATATAAATAGCATTATTCACTTAACACTTTTATATTTTTAACTGTTCATTTTTAAAAGTTGGATAAAAGTTGAAAATGTTGTTGAAATGATTATGGCCAAAGAAATGATCAGAAACGGTGTCCAAGATTAATATGACAAGGATTATCTATGTTCAATATTATTTATAATAGCAAAAAGAAAATAGAAACAGTTGGAATATTAAGTAACTAGAATATGAGCTCTGGAGAAGGAAACAGCAACCCACTCCAGTATTCTTGCCTAGAGAATCCTGTGGACAGAGGAACCTGGTGGGCTGCTGTCCATAGGGTCACACAGAGTCAAACACAACTGAAGCGACTTAGCATTCATGCATGCATTGGAGAAGGAAGTGGCAACCCACTCCAGTATTCTTGCCTGGAGAATCCCAGGGACAGAGGAGCCTGGTGGGCTGCCGTCTATGGGGTCACACAGAGTCGGACACAACTGAAGCGACTTAGCAGCAGAATGTGAGCTCTAGGAAGACATGTACTTTGTCTCGGTCCCTGAAGTATCCCCAGCATCCAGGACATTGCCTGGATACAGTTGTTGTCTAGTCGTGTCCAACTTTTTGTGACCCCATGGACTAGCCTGCCAGGTTCCTCTGTCCATGGGATTTCTCAGGCAAGAACACTGAAGTGGGTTCCATTTCCTTCTCCAGAGTATCTTCCCAACCCAGGGATTGAACCCATATCTCCTACATCGACAGGCAGAGTCTTTATCACTGAGCCACCAGGCACTAAGTAGAAACTCAGTAAAAGTTAATCGATTGAATAAATGTGTAACGTTAAGATAAATCATCATGTTGCTCTATAACAAAATATTAGCAAACTTTTAAAAGCTGCTTTTAGACAATATATAGTAATTAACAACATGGGGAAATGCCCAGCGTAAAGCAGTTCATTAAATTCTGTCTAACTCCAAATGCTAAAGATAAATGAATGGGTGGAAGACAAAAGGACAGCTTAGTAAGTCATGAAGAGGGGCTATTCCTTGGTGTAAGGCTATGAGGGGTTTTGATTCCTTATAATACTTTTTTTGTTTTCTAAGTTACCATAAAAGTTTTATATTATTTTTTAAATCAGAAAAAACTGAGTAAACATGTTTTTAAAACCTTGAAATCCAGTAGATAGGGCTCAGATCCTTGATTCTCATTTTCCATCAAACATGGACACTCTTGTATCTGTGTAGTCCTGGATTTGACACAAAATTCTTTCCCCCATACCATGTTAATCTGGATCTAAAAGTCAGGCTTCCACCTTAACTCCCTACCTAACACTGCAGTTCTGAGGACCCTGTCTCAGGACCTAACCAATAACTGAAAGTGCCGCTACCCTGTTTGGCTCCTTTTAGCCATCCTCCCCTTAAAAAATGACCCTGTCCTCCACGCCTCTCATTGTCCACCTCCACAGACATCAGTGAATGAATGCTCTCCTGACACTGACTGGTTTCTGGATCTCCTCTCTACTATGCCCTGATTGGATTAGTTCTCTTAGAAACAACGGTTGCTTTAATCAGCCTGGGCTCATTTATCCTTTTAACCACAGTCCTAGATGACTGGTTTTCCTCCCAGGGCCATCCTCTGTGGCTAGCGCTCTTCCAGCCTGATTTCCTCATCAATGCCCTCTGTTAAAGTTCTCCAATGGTTCCTGTGAATATTCATCGTCTTTTGGACATGACAGCTGTATGGGCAGAATTATATCCGCAAGACCAAAATAGTTCATCTGTCTTTTCACCATAAGTCTTCTATCCTATTTTTTTTTTTTACCTGACAACAATAAGATGGCTCTGAGAATAATATAGATTGTGATTCTCATTCATCTCATGCCTATCAAAGAGATAGGACTTAGGTTCAATGTCAAGTCAGCGGGTCTCTAAGAGCAATGAGGTATTGTCAATTATGTGCAGAATTCAGATGACCTTTTATTGGGCTCTTTGAACAACACAAGCCAAGGGAGAAATTTTAGGGGATAATTAAACTCATCAGAGCTAAAGGAAGATTATTATATGTGAAACTAAAAGTCCTCCTTAATCATTACTTTGCATGACAAGGAATAGGGACAGAGTAAAAGTGTCCTAAAATAAATGTATGGATAGAGAAATTGTTGATGCTATTGAGGTGAGATGATGACGTTCTTTAAAAGTTTTTAGAACTGGATAAATGTTAGTTTATAATGAGTTTCAGTGATAAAGTGTTCACTAAAGTTCTATCTGCCTGCCTTTCAGACATTATCAGAAAGCGTTTTCCTCAGACTAAGGGGGAATCAAAAGTGACAAGCCTTTATCTGTTATATAAAGTTCCAGGGCCATTTTGGAAGAGAGAAGAGAAGAGTATTAGCAGGACAGATTGAATATAATGAAATATTAAATTGCCACCAATATATACAAGACAGTGTGATAAACAAACCTTAAGTCACAAACTAATGTTCTTTTTTCTAGAACAACATACCATATCAGAGACAGGCAGAAAAATAAGCTCTTTATCCTCACAAACCCATGTCAAGAAACTTAACTATTCACTCGCCTGAGACAGCCCACATTTAAAATAAGGAGCTAGTTCATCCCTGCTTGCCTGAAATGTGATGCTGCTGAGGATCAAGGGAGCAATCTGGTCCAAATCCTTTCTCAGAGCCTCTGATGCTAAGCCTGCCATCCTGTGGCAGCCACATTTGAGGAATTTGAGGAAGCAGAGTCAGGTAAACTGCAGCTGCAGCCCTTGATCCTGATCTCAGAGCCACAGGGCTAGGAAGAGTGCACTTCACCTACCCTCCTGACCAGTTTCTCTTTTGACAAAAACAAAATTGTGTATGAACTTGCACAACTCACTTCTATTCAACATGGGAAGAGTTAATTATATTTAAGAAATAAGTTCTTTATTTACTCCAGCTGCTGAGATACTGTTACCAGATTGGTGGATAAGTGACATTCCTGTTACAGACAGTGCAAGAAGATGAAGGGCTAGATCTGTGCCGGTGAACAAGCCCCCCTCAGCACTCTGTCTTCACTTACCTCATCTGCCTCCATGATGGCATTTCCCAGTAGAAGGGCTCCATGGAAGCAACGAGGTAGAACAACTTTTCATTATGGGAGACTGTACATTTCAGGACATTTAGCATCTATGGACTCACACCAACTAAATGCTAGTATTTCTCTCAGGCACAGTGACAATCCAAAAGCCCCTGGACATTGCTGAATACCCAGAGGGCAATCTGACCCCAGCTAAGAAATATTGGTGAATACTGGTGAATAATGGGGCTCATATAGAGTATTTTAGACCTAGCAATTTGGTCTCTGTGCCTGATTTTTTAAATAAATATAAACTTGTTTGTTTTAAAATACAATGAGAAGTAATACCAAGTAAAAATGCAAAGCAAATTTGAAATATACATGAGTACTTTGTTTAAAATGAGTTAAAATTCAACAATCTAAATGTGTTGACTTCTTTTCCTCCCTCTAAGAGAAAGCTTCAGTCACCCAAATATTGATTTTATCACCCAACAGTTGTCTCAGACTTTTAAATTTTTAAATTTTTTTAGCTTTATTAGAGTAAAATTGACAAAAGAAATTGTATATTTGAGGTGTGCAACTTGATGTTTTGAAATATGTATGCGCTGTGAAATAATCACCACAATCCAACTAGTTGATATATCATTTCATATAATTACCATTTTCTGCGTGCACTATGAGAACACTTAAGATCTCACAAATTTGAAGTATGCAACACTGTATTGTTGACTAAAATCACATTACTGAACACGAGATCTTCAGAACTTATCCATCTTATAACTGAAACTTTGTGCCCTTTGACCAACATCTCCCACTTTACCCACCCCTTCAGCCCCTGGCAGCCCCCAAACTCCTTTATCCAGGCTGAGAGTAAAACAATATGCATGATGCAAAAGTATGCACAGCGAAGATGAGTAAAGAGAAAGAGAGCAAAAGCCAGCCACCACCACCACTCTGCCACTTCTGCAAAGGCTTGGCCTGCAAAAAGGGGGAAATAAATCTAATGATGAATTTTAATGAACATTTAAGGATAGGTTAATATCTAGGAGTAGACATTCTAATCACAAAGTTGAGGCTGTGTTTGTGACATCATTTAAGAGAGAACAGTAAAGATTTTATCCAGAGCCAGGGAAAGATTACTTTCACAAATAAAATTTCTAAAGGAGAGCAAGTGACAACAAATTTGCATTTTGATTACTTTATGAGTCATGCTCATTCAGAATATCTCTTACACTATTTTCATTATTCCCATACCACCCAATCTAAATTAATCACTGTGCTGTGATAGTCACTGTCAATCCTATTATTTGCTTCATAGCACTGACCCGAGATGAAATTATCTTATGGACTTCTTGGCTTCCTTTGGTATCTTTCACCCCACACTAGAATGCAGTCTCCTTGATGGTAGGCACCTTGCTGCCTAGTTCTCGGCTAGATCACAGCGCCCAGAATGGGGCCAGATACATCATACTCAGCAATATATCATCAAGACTTAATAATCATTTCATAAATAAATGAAACCTGAGTGTGTGATTAACCTCAGTGCTTTTTCAATTCACCTCATTACTTCAATTACATTTTCAGATCTAATGAGTGTAGCTTATTGCCCCAAATCTGAAGACCCAAGGGTCCTTTTCCCAACCAACAAAAGGAACAGACAACAGGCAAACTTAAGCTCTGAAAGTCAGAGGATGGGAGAGGTAAGGATTTGAAAAGAAAAAGAGGACCTAATACTACAATGAGATCTGAATCAACAATAAGGCAGGCTGAGTACTGTAGCCAATGCACTTGGGCGCCCAGGTCTCTTCCTCTCATCCTTCATGTGACCCCACACTCTCGATACAATACTCCTCCCCATAAACCCCCACCCAGCAAAGACATCAAATGCCTAGGCTATTTATTTACTTATTTTGGTTGCACCTAGTCTTAATTTCCAGGTGGCTCAGTGGTAAAGAATCTGCCTGCTGATGCAGGAGACATGGGTTTGATCCCCTGGCTGGGAAGATCCCCTGGAGGAGGAAATGGCAATCCACTCTAGTATTCTTGCCAGGGAAATCCCATGGACCGTGGAGCCTGGTGGGCTATAGTCCATGGAGTCACAAAGAGTTGAATACGACTGAGTAACTATGCACATGTGTATGTACAGTTTTAGTTATGGCCTGTGAACTATTAATTACAGCATATTGGATGTAGTTCCCTGATCAGGGATCAAACCCAGGCCCTCTCCATTGGGAGCACAGAGTCTTAGCCAGGGGACAACCAGGGAAATGCAACACATGCTATAATTTTGATCATTTTATGTACTTTAAAAAGTGGGGGGAGTTAATTTGCCCTAGATGATAAGAATATTTTTACAAAAGACTTAGTCCTCAGGTTCAATCACAGTTCTTGGTTTTTGCAGTGAATAATGTTTATGTAATTATTATATTGTAAATATTTTTTTGTTTTCAATGTTTAAAGTCAATAGGCATAGTACAGAAGCCTTACTTAACGTTACCAGAAAAGAATGAAAAATGTTATTGTTGAAAATGTAAACAGTATACCTACAGAAGTTGGGCTTCCCTGTTGGTTTAGATGGTAAAGAATCTGCCTACAATGCAGAAGACCCAGGGTCAATCTCTGGGTTGAGAAGATCCCCAGGAGAAGGGAATGGCAACCCACCCCAGTATTCTTGCCTGGAAAATTCCATGGACAGAGCAGCCAAAGAGTTGGACACGACTTTCACTTTCACAGAAGTTAGAAGATTATGAAGGACAATGTAGAAGTGAACTGAGCGCTAATTTCATCTTAAATAGTGGAAAGGGAAAGAATATTATCTAGTGATGAATCAAAGAATAGAAGTTTATGTTTATAATTTAATATGATAAATTATATATGAAATGAAGTGAAAGTCACTCAGTCATGTCCAACTCTATGACCCCGTGGACTACAGCCCACCAGGTTCCTCAGTCCATGGGATTCTCCAGGAGTCTTGGATTCTCCACTCCAAGAATACTGGAGTGGGTAGCCATTCCCTTCTCCAGGGGATCTTTCCAACCCGGGGATCAAACCCAGGTCTCCCACATTGCAGGTGGATTCTTTATCATCTGAGCCACCAGGGAAGCCCAAGAATACTGGAGTAGGTAGCCTATCCCTTCACCAGCAGATCTTCCCAACCCAGGAATTGAACCAGAGTCTCCTGCATTGCAGGTGGATTCTTTACCAGCTGAGCCACAAGGGAAGTACATGTATACTATATCCCTAACAGTTTGGATGAGAAGAGAAAAAATGAAAAGATGATATAAAAATTTTACATAATCCTCACACACCTTGGATTCCCCCCTTTTGCTAGCTAAGCCCTGTGTCTCCTTCTCCTTTAAATGGCATTTCCTTAGAAGGGTCTTTCCTTGTTCCCATACACATATACACTAAGGGAATACTTCTCTTATAAACTCACTAGTTCATTATGCTTCCTGTTTGGTAACAACCATCACATCTATAAAGTGAAAGAGAGAGTCGCTCAGTCATGTCCAACTCTTTGCGACCCTATGGACTATACAGTCCCTGGAATTCTCCAGGCCAGAACACTGGAGTGGGTAGCCTTTCCCTTCTCCAGGGGATCTTCCCAACCCAGGGATCTGTTGTTACTTGTTTAATCTATTTTTCCCTCCTGTTAGAGTGTAAATCCCATGAGGGTAGAAGCCAGTTCTTTTTCACTGCTCTGTCTCCACCACAGAAGTTTCTCAATAAATACTTCTTGATGGACTAAATGCTGCATGCAAAAAATATATGTGTAAATAATCTAAATTCCTTATCTTTTATATTGGGGAGTCAGTAAATAATATTTAAATCTGGTAAATAAATCAATGCTAGTATAAAATATAATTAGTATTACAGAGACAACTTCAATCCCCAAACAAAAATGAAGTCTGAAAATGAGGGCTGGGGAGAGCTGAAAAAGACTTTTAATTTTGATTTTCATCTTCCAGTACTGCTTCAGTGCTTTTATAAACATATATTACTTTTATAATTATATTTCTTAAGACCCAGGGTTCAATCACTGACTAAAAACCTTATTGTATAAAAATTAATAAAAAAATAAAGATGAAAATCACAAAATTGAAAGGCTCTCCAGATTAAAAAAAGAGTAGGAAAATGAAAGCAATACATGTACAAGAAATAAAAATAAAATAAGCTATAAAATTTATATCAAATTAATATATTCAAACTGAGATGAAAGTAAAACTAAAGAAAATAATGTCATTGCATATCAATCTTTTTTGAAATAATGGATTTTAAAAATGGTAATAAATGCTCAACACCAGGCAACCAGACAGGAGCTTAATCTCATAACTGGTGAAAATGTAAAATAGCACAAATATTCTGGAGAACAATATGGATGTTTATAATAAAAATGACAGAAACAAACTATTTTCTTCTTGTATGGAAATCCTATGGGAATTATACTCTAAGAAAGAGAGAATAATTTTAAAAAATTAAAATTTTAGTAAAAGCATATATTTAACAAACTATATTGTACTAGCCATAAAAATACAATACAATCAACAATAATACTTATGAAACAATGTGTTTAGATATGTAATTTTAGATTCAACATAATAAAAAAGATAAGAGCTGAAGGGTATTATGGGAAAAAATCTAAAACCCATAAACATGAAATAAAAGTAATTTTTCATGATTTCCTAATACAAATAGAATCAGAAAAGTAACACAAATAGCAATAAAATCACCAGAATCATAATCAAACCAATATAGTTAAAAGAACTCTTTCAGACTTTTGAAGTTTAACAGTATGTCTAGAGTTGTCTAAACAACTGAACAGAATGTGTGTATTGATTTTTCTAAAATTTCTAATAAAAACGAATTTACAAAACATTTTTCAAAGCATATTTTAAGTAAATGGCTCTGAAATACATGTATTAGCACAGAAAGCTCCTTTGAAACTCTGATCATCCGAAGATGCTCAAATGTGTTAATAGTTATTCTAATTACCTAGTTATTGACAGCTTCCTATGTTCCAGACACTAGCAAGGTGTCAGGGAGAAACTGAAGACAAAAAAGCATCCTGAGATATTTCTGGTAATTGGATTTTGGTAATCCAAGAAGTGAATGAGATTGAAAAACTAGTTCTGATGTAATTTTTTAGATGTAATGAAAACAACTGTAGTTTTTGAAAATAGCCTATAGGAAAATAAAAATTCAGGGAAAAACACAAATATACATCTCCAAGTATAAATATAGCTGAATATATGAAAATGCAAATGAAAAGTTCAATCACAAAAGAGAAAAGTGTCTGAGGAGAGGAAAAGAGAGAGAGCAATTTCTCTTATCAAGTGAATCGCAATTACTCTTCTGTCATCAGGCCAAACTTAAGGACCCTGCAAACTGCAGCCCAGCCAGAGAGTGCTCTTGCTGCTTCTGTCCAGAAAGATGAATAGCCTCTCCCCATTGCTCATAACTGAGCCCCCGCCTTTGAAATAAGGGTAATCTTTGTCCTATTAGTGTGTTTTTTTTCCTTAAAGTTCCTTATCTTTCCAGGTGTGAAGTGGCCTATGGTCTAATTCGTGCATGCATGCATGCTGTCGCTTCAGTTGTGTCCAACTCTTTGAGACCCCATGGGCTGTAGCACAGCAGGCTCCTCTGTCCATTGGATTCTCCAGGCAGGAATACTGGGGTGGGTTGCCAAACCCTCCTCCAGGGGATCTTCCCGACCCAGGGATCAAACCCACGTCTCATTCTGTCTCCTGCATTAGCAGGAGAGTTCTTTAGCACCAGTGCCACCTGGGAAGCCCATGGTCTAATTCCGGGGTCCTTAACCTCCAGGACCTAATGCCTGATGATCTGAGGTGGAGCTAATGTAATAATAATAGAAATAAAGTGTGCAATAAATGTAATACCCTTGAATCACCTCTAAACCACCTCCCATCCCCAGCCCATGGGAAAATTGTCTTCCACAAAACTGGTCCCCAGTGCCAAAAAGGCTGGAGACTGCTGGTCTAAATCACTCTTCACAATATGGTATCCAAACAAAGTTCATTCTTTCATTCAGTTATTTATTCACTCATTCGATAAATATTCTTTGAGTGCCTGGCACTGTGCTGGCTTAAGTGTATACAGTGGTGGAAAAGGGCTCTTCACTCCCATAAAGATAACAGACAAGAGTTAATGGTTTGATGTAGAAAAGCAAATACAAAGCTCCTTCACAATAGGTCTCCAGACGTCAAATTTTGATGGCATTGTCTCCAGATTATTGACAGGAAAGTGATGGATGTCTAAGGAAAACAGGGCCCAAATTATTCATTTGACTGATTCCAAAGTCAACAACACAAATCACTTGTCCTTGGGTTGCTGAGGACAGGAGAAACAGACAGGCTGCTCACACCTTTAGTCAGACAATATGAGCTCCCTCAAGTTTCAGAAGGATAAATGCAGGAAATTTTAAGAAAGATACCAATATTGTTTTCCAGGCAATACAGAAAAGTTGCCTCGATAAAATAACTGACATCCAGTCCTAGAAATTATCTCTTTGGCTAATTAAATCTGAAATAGGATGCTTTCTTCTTACATAAATGTGGCTGAGACATAAGTATAAACTCAAAGAACACTAGAGATAAGCTGACTTGGACCTAGAGAGCCAAACAGATGCTGAGGATTATATTAATAACTCAAGATTGTGGCCGGGTACAAACTAGAATCCAGTTCTCCTAACACCTAGAATTCTTTAATTATTGTTCTTATTTTCTCCCACTTTAAAATACTTCCTCTAGGAAGGACTAATTTTGTCTAAAGATAAGAGAATGAGTTTATTGGGGTTTTTCCTTACAGTCTTATACTTAACAAAACAAATTTCTGGTACATAAAAGCTGTCACTTCATTTACCATCATGCACAAAGCTAAAAAAAAAAATTTCATATGTTTTATAAAGAGAAATCCAATAGTCTATTTTCCAATGTGTGTGTTTCGCTCAGGCGTGACTGACTCTTTGGGACCCCAAGAACTGGACTATAGCCCACCAGACTTCTCTGTCCATGGAATTTTCCAAGCAAGAATACTGGAGTGGGTTGCCATTTCCTACTCCAGGGAATTTTCCAACCCAGGGATCAAACCTGCATCTCTTGTGTCTCTTGCATTAGCAGGCAGAGTCTTTAGCGCTGTGCCACCTGGGAAGCCCAGTATATTTTCCAAAGTAACAATTAATAATTTGGATACTCTTAACCATGGTAATCAATTAGTATGAGTGGCCTTTAGAAACTGAAATCTACATTCTATACTCAATATACTAAAATTTAATGTCCCAGATGTCTCAAAAAAGGTTGTTTTTTCACAGAAAGCCTTTAAATACAGGTTCATATTACTAAATCTACAACAGAGTTTCACTCCTGTAAATGTTTTCAATATGTAGCTTTACCCAAAATGTCTCTTACATCTGGCCCTTTGCATTTGAGTTTGCAGCATTCCTCTCTTTACCGGAACTGCTCATTGTGAAGGACTATGATTCCAAAGCATTCAGGCAAGATCATTTGCTAGAATCAAATCAAAAAGTCCAAGGACATAGAAATTTAAGACTTCATGTAAAAATACAGACATTATTTACATTTTTATACATGAAACAGGAGGCCTGTAATAATTTTCTACCTCAATAATCATCTAGAATTTATGGCTATATAATTTCCAAGAATATGTGGGTTTCCCTGGTTGCTCAGTGGTGGAAGAATCCACCTGCCAGTGCTGGGGACATGGGTTTGATCCCTGATCTGGGAGGATCCCACATACTATGGAGCAACAAAGCCAGTGTGCCACAACCAGAGAAGGCCCTCACACAGCAACGAAGACTCAGTGCAATGAAAAATAAATGAATAAAAAATGTAAAAAAATAATATATGTGAAATATGCTCAAAAGATAAAAGAGAAGCAAAGAAGCACTTGTGTAAATTTTGGTCTAGATGATGACAAAGCTACCGCTATTCATTTATTTATTCAACACATATTTATTGAACATATACTATGTACCAGGCAGAGTGCTAGGAGTTTGGAATAAATCAGCAAAAATGAACCAAAAAAAGACCCCTGCCCTCATGAAATTTTACTGGGATTGTAAGTAGACATACAACAAACAATGAACCTGATAAATGGGTTATATATATCCTACGTGAGAAGATAGCATGCATGCATGCATGCAAGCTAAGTCTCTTCAGTCATGTCCAGCTCTTTGCAACCCAATGGTCCTATAGCTTTCCAGGCCCCTCTGTCCATGGGATCCTCCAGGCAAGAATACTGGAGTGGATTGCCATGCCTTCCTCCAGGGGATCTTCTTGATCCAGGGGTTGAACCCTCTGTCTCTTATGTCTCCTGCATTGGCAAGCAGGTTCTTTAACACTGGTGCCACCTGGGAGGCCCGGGAAGATGGTACATGTTAACAAAAAGGAAGAGTCAGGCAGGATCAAGTGATGTCAGGAGTGCAGGGGGTCAGAGCAGTTTGTAGCATTGAAGAGAGTGGTCAGACAGGCTTGTTGGGAAAGGCAGACATACAGGCAAAGACTTGAAGAAGTTGTGCAGCGGAACCAAGAGGATATCTGAGAGAACATTCCAGGAAGAGCTCGTAAGGAATAAAGTACAGAATATATTTGAGGAGTATTAGGTGGCAGGTGTGTCTCAGGGGAGTGGCACAGTGGGAGAGTATTAACAGAGGAGTCGGTGGGGCAGGGTGGGGGGATGGGAACAATGGCAGTAAGATCATGTTGGATCTTTGGCTCTGATTGAGATGTGGATTTGAAGGGAGGGGTGTCATGAACTGATGTGCATTTTAACAGGATCACTCTCAGCCACTGGGTTGAAAACAGTCTGTAGGAGAATAAGAAAAATACAGAAAACATCCAGGAGTCTCCCTCTGCAACCCTAGTGATAGATGATGATGGCTCAGGTGAGGGAGGTTATAGTGGATTGGTAAGAAATGCTCAGATTTTGCATATAATTTGAAGGTTTTCCAATAGATTAAATATAGAGTATGAGAGAAACAGACAAGCCCAAGATGACTGCAAGGATGACTGGAGGAATCAAATTGCTATCAGTTGAGTTTGGGAAGGCTACAGGTGGAGAAGGTAGAGAGATCAGTTGCCTAATAGTCAAGAGTTTGGTTTCACACAGGCTGAGATTGGGATCCCTCTGAGGCTCCCAAGTAGAAATGCCAAGTAGGTAATTGGGTAGGTAAGTCTAGAATTTAGGAAAGAATTCTGGACTAGAAGTACAAATTTAAAGATCATCAGCAAACAGATATTATGTAGATCTATAATATGTTATCTGGTCCTAAATGAAATAGATCTAAATAAAATCACCCAAGGAGTAAGTAATCATAGAGAAAAGAAGAGCATGGTCTGAACCCTAGGGGTTCTCCAATATCAAAGGCTGGGAAGAAGAGGAGAAAGCAACTAAGGAGACTAAGAAGGAGCAGCCAGTGAGGTAAGAGTCAAAGACCCACCTAGTGAATGGCTTGGATCAAGGAGGAGGGAAGGACCAAACACAGCCAATGGAAAGAGGTCCTGGACTGACGAATGGAACTGACAAGATGTAGGCCACTGGTAGACTCAATGAGGGCGGTTTTGGTGAAATTTGTATACATGAAAGCTTGATTGGAGTGGTTTAAGAATGCATGGAAAATGAGAAATTGTAAGCAAAGAGCTTAATACAAACATGTTGGAGGGAGTGGAGTCAGAGAAGATTTTGTTTCATTTTAGAGAAAAATTATGTTTAAATTAAAAGGGGAAATGATGCATAAGGGAAAGGATAAAGAATTGCTAGAGCAATGTCCTCGAGTAGGCAAAAGGGGATGAGATATACTGAGCAAAGGGAGCAACTAGCTTTTGAGAGAAGCAAAGATGCTTAATAGGAACAAGCAAGGAATCTGAGGGTATGGATGTAGGTGTTGGTAGGGAGGTAACTGGGATGTGGGCCTTTAGACATTCTCCTCTGATTACTTCAATCTTCTCCGTGAAATAAAGATTCATCCCTGGGAATGAGAACAAGGATGCAAAGCAGAGAAGGAAGGAGAGGGTCCTGCTAGGTGAGTGAGGAGGGAGGGAACAGGGGATGGATAATTCAATAGCCTAACCAAGGAAATGGCAACCCACTCCAGTATTCTTGCCTGGAAAATCCCATGGACGGAGGAGCCTGGTCCATGGGGTCGCAAAGAGTCGGCACGACTGAGCGACTTCACTCTCTCACTCTAACCATTTCAAGAACCCGCTGAGCTTTACAGCCCTGAATTTAAAGTAAGACAAGACATCACCGTGTGTTTTTCTCCAGAGATATTCAGTTGCATGATTGCAAGTTTGGAAAGGCAGAGAGATTCTATTTTTCAGGGTTGTGACTTTGCCAAGCATGTAAGGGGCCAAGGAAGACAAGGATATTTACGGCAAATGCACAAGAATAATCGTGATGATGGACCATGAAATTGAAGCTTAAGAACTAGAAGCAATGTAAAGCCATGCACTCTGCCTGCCCTTCTGTTATTGTCTTGCTTTATCTTTTTAAGGACCAGACCATATTCCCTATAACTCTTTACAGAAACTACACTTCATCTGTGATGACCAGTAAATTAATATGTATTGTCAAGTTACTTCTGGGTGTGCAAATGTAGCAGGTTCTCCAATCTTCAGTCATCCTTCCAGACTAAAGCCCCACTAGATCTGACAGATGGTCTATAAATTTTATATTTGAAACACCATATGTCATGTACCAAAGCTCTGTGCATATTTAGCTTCAAGTTTTCAGGTTTGGGTGATAATGTAGTTGATAGCACCTGTGCTTCAAAATCTGCCATCCAGAAGCTTCAGTTTCTCTTCCCCACACATTCATCACTTTAACCAGATGCTCCCAGTTTCCTGGTTCCTCAGAGCACAGTCTGGCCATCCTGGGGTCTGAATCCTGTTTCACCAGGTCTTACGTAAGAACCCTGGTCCAGGAGCAGAGAGCTGCCATCTGTCTGCTTCCCTTCTTCATTTCTTATAGATCTCTTGACTCATAACTACTCTTTCAGAAATATTTGAAAGATGAATTAATTTTCCACAGTCACATGGAAGGCTTCATTTCTGCCCCACAGCTGTCTCTGACCCTTTTTATTACTGTCACCATAATCCAAGTTACCTACGTATTCACCATTGCTGGAACTGATAACGTATTATTCCATTTGAGTTTAAATCCTAAGTGCAGACACTACTAATCCTGGTTTAAAAACATAGAAACTAAAGCCCCAGGACATCCTTATCCCAGATCACTCGATAATGAAGTAATGAAAGGAAAACTGACAATCTTCAGATTCCCATTTCAATTCATTCGAGAAAATATTTTTAAAGTACATATGGTTGCAGGTTATGGGTGTTCAGGTTGCTAACTTGAAAAAAGAGTCATATTGCCAATGATTCAAATAGGAATTTAGCCTAATACTGATGCCCCATCACTTAATTCAATATACAGAATCAAAATATTCCAGCAAAAATGTTAACCTTATTTCCCATTGACTTCTTCTTTAAAAGCCAAAATAGTTTTGTTATAAGTAAAAAGGCAGACATGGATATGATGAAATCACATCATAAAATGCAGCAAATAATTTCGTTTAAAGGCAAGTGCTCTATTTTGTATCAGTTCAGTTCAGTTCAGTTGCTCAGTCATGTCCGACTCTTTGTGACCCCATGAATCGCAGCACACCAGGCCTCCCTGTCCATCACCAACTCCCAGAGTTCACTCAAACTCATGTCCATCGGGTCAGTGATGCCATCCAGCCATCTCATCCTCTGTCATCCCCTTCTCCTCCTGCCCCCAATCCCTCCCATCATCAGAGTCTTTTCCAGTGAGTCAACTCTTCACATGAGGTGGCCAAAGAACTGGAGTTTCAGCTTTGGCATCACTCCTTCCAAGGACTGATCTCCTTTAGAATGGACTGGTTGGATCTCCTTGCAGTCCAAGGGACCCTCAAGAGTCTTCTCTAACACCACAGTTCAAAAGCATCAATTCTTTGGCGCTCAGCTGTCTTCACAATTCAACTCTCACATCCAAACATGACCACTGGAAAAACCATAGCCTTGACTAGATGGACCTTTGTTGGCAAAGTAATGTCTTTGCTTTTGAATATGCTATCTAGGTTGGTCATAACTTTCCTTCCAAGGAGTAAGCATCTTTTAATTTCATGGCTGCAATCACCATCTGCAGTGATTTTGGAGCCCCAAAAAATAAAGTCTGACACTGTTTCCACTGTTTCCCCATCTATTTTGTACAGAACTATTCATAATTAGCTTCCCAGATGGCGCTAGTGATAAAGAACCTGCTTTCCAATGCAGGAGGCATAAGAGACAAGGGTTCCATTCTGGGGTTGGGAAGATGCCCTGAAGGAGGGCATGGCAGCCACTCCAGTATTCTTGCCTGGAGAATCCCAGGGACAGACGAGCCTGACAGGCTATAGTCCATGGGTTTGTGAATAGTCAGACATTACTGAAGTGACTTGACACACACGCGTTCATAATTAATAATACAATAACATTAACAGGTGTGCACATTCTTTTAGTGCTATCAAATACACTGTGCTCAGCTCTGAAGATACAGAAGCAAAGGAAATAGATACAGCTCTTGTCTTCATAGATATACAGTCTAGTGGCGAGAAGCAAACAAATACATAGTTACTATGGCATCATATCATGAAAGCAATACTAGGCCAGGACTAGGCAAAGATCCTCTCAACTTTATTGGACATTGTCAACAAAACATTTTTCTAATTAAAAAAAAAAAAAAGATGCTACCAAATAGAAGGTTGAAAGTAATCATTTAGTCTAAAACCAGGAGTCTTGGTAATGAAGTTATTGGTCCATTGTTCTGCCTGTGAAGATGCAATTCCCTATATTTAAAATAAGACGAAAAAACCTTAATTCTTCCAGCTTGATATCCAAGTTTACTCCTTTACAATACTGGTCTAACTTTTACAGTTTTAATTACTTCTTTCCAAGGATATTTACTTGTCCATGTCTCCTACTACATCCTTGGCAAAAATCATGTTCATATCTAAATGAAACAACTGGTTTTTACACATACAATTATCAGACATTCAGAATAGTCATTCTCACACAGGAATGTGGAAATAAACTGAGGGCATGCATAGAATTTAAATAGGATTTACTTTAGACCGTGAGTGGGTGGCTACATACTAGTCAATTTGTAGGTTTCATTGAGGTTCCTCCTTTTCCTTCATCAATCAGTCCTGATAGTTCTTAAATTGAGAAGGAAGTCATTTCATTCCATTGTCAGAGGTAAGGCTTTAAGTGCAAACACAAGATCTTCATCTTTTAGTCTTCAGTCACAGCTTTGTTTAGAGATATCCCTGAACAATTGACTCCCATTTTTAAAAACATCTATTGAATGTTTAGTGTGCATAAGACATAGGGATTAATTATGAGCCACCAAAGAAACCAATTTGGGGTACCGAATGAATATTCAGCTCCTCATAATATGCTCACCTGTCCCACAGGAGAACTAAGTTGAGGACAACAAAATTTGCTGCTCTAATGGATCTGTGATAACCCAATTCCTGTCTGTCATGGAAATGGATAAAAAAAGTACTCTCAAAAAAGGATTCACTATCTTTTTGTGATCAAGTGTACTTTTTCAGATGGATATCTTGTGCTCAAAAAAGATTAAAATTTTCATCTAGATTAACTCCTTGAGTGGGCAGAAATTCAGATGCCACATGAGTGGGCACAGGAAAAGAGGAACTCGGGGAAAACATTCTGAGACATACCAAGTTATAAATATTTGCAACTTGTTAGTCCTCTGGTTTTAAACATGAGAACTCTGGCATTTTGTTGCTAGTAGCCAGATTCCCCGTCTCTGGGTGATGAAACACCACAGGAGAGTTCGAAAATCAAGAACTGTGCAATTGTTTCTCCCCACCCAATATATTCCAGGAGAGAGCATTTAGTGATCACAGACTGCACTAGAAGAAGCGTGTTCCTTACCGCTGTTGACAAATGGATCTTCTAAGCTGCCCTGTCTTCTTTTGAAGCCAGCATCTAGTAATTAACCCTTCCATCTGGCAGCATCTTTTCCATACTTCTACTCAAGAGACGTTTCACGTTCCTAATAGCTGTGACTTTAGCAGCCCTCCCGGTAATGATACTTTTTTGTTTCCGTTCCCATTTGCTCAAATGCTTTCCTCTAATTTAGTGACCTGAGCAGGGATATTAGGAAAAGTGGAAAACAATCATTCAGAAACTCATTAAAATATCTCAGCACAAAATGAGAGTGGCATGCATGAGGGGAACGAGAACAGTGGAAAGGAATAATAAAGATCTCAGAGTCATTACTGCTACTGTCAGTCTGGTTTTAGTCAACCTTAGACTTTGACAAAAAAGAAAAGTCAGCATGGAGTTTGGAAACAGTAGGAGCTGATCAAACGAAATGTGAATGTAACCTTGTACCATCCTGACTACAGGTTCCGTCTACCAAGATAGTCTTTAAAAAGAAATCCATCCTCGTCTTCACAGGTTCAAGTGCTATTAATATGAAAAGTAAAATCCACTTCTGGTTTTTTGGTTTTTTTTTTTGCTAGAAATATTCTGATGTAGATTTCTAAGTACAACATTCCCAGAACAAGAAAGTGAGATTTTCACATCACATAAACCACTTACTTGTTAGCTGTTAACTCAATCAGTTATCCTGTGGGTATGTCAGTGTTCCCAACCATAAAAGAGGCACTTAACCCCTTACATTGCTGGGAGGATTTAGGAGGTAATAAATTCTTTTTTTTTAACCAAGAAAATCACGTTTTTTTTCCAACTATAATGAGATATAGTTGATTAATAAAATTGTAAGATATTTAAGGAGTCCCTTATGACATATAATTGTGAAAAGATTCCCAACATCTAGTTAATTAACATATCTATCACCTCACATATGTATCTCTTTTGGTGGGGGGGAAGAGGTGTGAACATTAAAGTTCTACTCTCTTAGCAAATTTCAGTTATACTACAGTGTTATCAGTTATAGTCACCATGCTTTATTCTTGGAGCCCCAGACTTGATTCATCTTATAGCTGGGAGTTTGTACCATTTTACCAACCTTTCTCTATCCCCACCCCGGGCAAACACTTTTCTGTTCTCTCTGTTTCTATGAGTCTGACTTTTTTGTTTATTCTACATATAAATGAAATCAAACAGCATTTTTCTTTCTCTTTCTGACTTGTCTCACTCAGCATAAGCCCTCTATGTGGTCAAAACTGGCAGGATTACCTTCTTTCTCATGGCTGAATCCTATTCATACACACCTCATCTTTATCCTCTCATCCACTGATGGACACTTAGCTTGTTTCCATTTCTTGACTATTGTAAATAAGATCCAGATAACTCTTTGACACCCTGTTTTCATCCTTCTTTGGCTATATCTCCAGAAGTAGGATGCCTGGAGCATATGGTAAATTCTCCAAAATAAAGCAATCGTCCTTAAGATTTCAGGTCAGTCATCATGTTTTCCAAAAAGACTGCCCTGAATACCATTTTTTATTCACACTTCATTCCACACCAACCCCAACTCCCCGCCCACACACACAATACTTTCTCAGAGCATCACATAGTTTCCCTCCTAGCACACAACATAGTTTGCAGTCATGCATTGATGTATTGATTGCTTCCTTCTAATCTAAACTCCATGAGGGCAGAGACTATGCACTTTGTTTACCATTACATACCACCTACTTTTCCATCACAAGGCCTGGCATATAGTAGGTTGACAATAGTGAATCAAACGGAAGTTTTAAACCTCAGATCTGGAGAGGAGAAGTTAGAGTCTGATAAATGTATAATCGAAGAACCCATTTTTTTCCCTGATTTTTTCCTAGGCTTATACCTTGGAGACAATGGCCAAAACACATCAAAACACTGCCCGAAGTCCCACAGAGGAGCCCACCTTGTCTTTATGGCTTTCCTGCCAGTCAGTGTTACAACTGGGGCCCCTGAGTTGGCACTGTCCATTCTGTATCCCACAGGACTGACTATTATTTTCATTACAAAAACCAAAACTCATGAGTTTTAATTCTAACAAGGCCTTCCTTTGCTTCTTTTAAAATAAAATTTAAAAATAACTCTACTTCACCTATACAATTCTGTCTTCAAATTTGTATATGTACATTATACTTATCCATTCCAGTCCTTTCCTTTTATTCCTATAATAAATAGACACATACATAAATATTTTTTAAACTATAAGCATTCAATAAATAATGTGTCTAAAAGAACTATGTTCTTGCAAAATGAATAAATTGTATTTATTCAGTCATACATACTGAAGCAGGCAACTCATTTTCTCAGCCAATTCAAAAATGACATGATAATATGAGTTCCAAAAATCTTGCTTACTTGGTATAAAGAAAAATATTCAGTTTACCAATTGATCATTTTTCTAGACATAACCAGTTATAATATTTTCTTAATCTTGAAATAGGATGATTATTATCCTATTTGGATCATTATCTGGAAAAATGATTTTTTTTTTACCTAAACAACTTGTCTAATGACACAGTTGTCTAAATATTTCATTGTTTGAGTCACTTACTTTGACTCTGACAAAACCTCTTTGGCCATTATCTTTAAACAGTGAACCTCATGGTCTTGGTTACTGGTCATTCATTTGGTTAATCATTCATTCAGCCCACCTTTATTAATCATCTGCAGTATATCAAGAACAGCACTAACATTCTGTGGGCTGAGAAAAGCCCTTCCGGAAAACCAAGAGTTCCCCTTTGATAAGAGCATCACGACTTCCATCCATTTTATATAGAATCTGAGGGCTTCCAAATCATCTAGGGTTTTCAATGTGCCCATTTCTTAGTATCCAAATAAACTAGGCCAAACTTATAAACAGAAAATCTAGTCAATTTCTAAATATTTCTGGGGATTCTCTGGAAGTGCTTACATGTCTTAACTGATTCTTGTCACCCCAGAATGCAGATGGCTGTTTTCCTTCCTCCCAGATCACGCCTGGATGTGTCTCTACTGCTTCGCCATGAGTTTATCCTCTCCACACCTGGAGGAGGAGACACAGCCACCAGCCCGCAGTTCCCAAGGCAGCTTGCATACAACTCAGGCAATAGACTATTAAGCTAATCAGCTTTACTGAAATCCGAGAATATCCTAAGAGAATGATAATGCAGAACAGGAAAACAAAACTCAAAAGCAATATCACTGCTCTTGGAGGGACCTGGGTCCCATCCCTGGGTTGGGAAGATCCCCTGGAGAAGGAAACAGCTACCCACTCCAGTATTCTGGCCCGGAGAATTCCATGGACTGTATAGTTGATGGGGTCACAAAGAGTTGGACATGACTGACTTTCACTTTTACTTTGGGAGTCCACAGGGGGCTATTTGGGGTCCTGAGCCTCAAAGCCCATCCCCAGGCCTCAGCCTGTCCCACTTCACATCTTCAGCCAGTTGTTGTTAGTCATTCGCTAAGTCATGTTCAGCTCTTTGCGACCCCATGGACTGCAGTAGGCCAGACTCCTCTGTCCTCTGCTATCTCCCAGAGTACTCAGATTCATGTCCATTGAGTCTGTGATGCTATCTAACCATCTCATCTTCTGCTATCCACTTCTCCTTTTGCTTTCAATCTTTCTCAGCATCAGGATCTTTTCCAGTGAGTCAGCTCTTCACATCAGGTGGCCAAAGTATTGGAGTTTTCAACCCCAGAGAAGCCTGAAAATCAGTTAGTTAACAGTTTGAGAACCCCTCAAACCAAGACAACTACCCTTTGCTTTATTATGATTCTCTTTATCCTTATTCCTTCCTTTCAGGTCATGCTTAAGGCTTGCCTTCACATAACCTATTATTAAAAATAACTGTCTTCCCAAAAAAAAAAGGGTACTTCTAAGATGAATTCTGACACAGTTCTTAAGATATAGGAAACACTTGCAGTCAACATTTTGCTACAGTATTTGGGTTTTCTGTGTATTTTCTACATCTATTATATTCTATCATAACTTTTTTAAACAAAAAATTATTTGTCCTTAAAAAAATGTGAATAATTCAACAGGAGTCCTTGAAGTTTTCATAACAAATAAGTGACCAGAACTTTAGGAAGAGCAACCAGCCTGCAGGAGGGACCTTGGCCCGAAAAAGAATTTACTGTTGAGACAATATAACATTTTCATTTTTGGATGCTCTTAAGTTATCTCCTACTAACACCCTTCCTTGTTTCTAAAAGACCAGTGGGACAAAATTTTCGTAGGTTTATTTGAATACAGTACTTCTTTAAGGACTTAGAAGCAATAAACCCTCAACACTGAGCAAGGGAACTCTATTTTAGTTGAACATCTTTGGCCTAAATTAAGAATTTATTTCTTCAGCAGGTTTCTATGAGAAACAGACTGTTCCTATTCCTTTCCTAGACATCACCCTCCTGACAGCCTCTTAGCCCTAACTAATAAGGGGGAAAAGAGGATGCAAATGTGTTCCTATGCTAGATCATTTCCTACAAGTTCCTCTCATTATTATGCTGCCTATGCAATCTCAAAGCACCTGTAAAGAAAGCTAAAACTGAAATCACCTAGCCAGGTGTGCTATATACATTAAATGTCAGTGCTGGATAACTGACCACTTTTCAACTTTTGTCTAGATGTTTTGAGCCCTTGAAAATATCAAACCCAACCTAAATTCATCCAATGTGATTAAACATAACTGTTTGTATTGGGCCTGCTAAGCTGCCTTGGTTTTTTTCAGTGTGACAGAGCACATCAAGGAACTAATATGAACGTATTCAGGAATCTGGGATGTGTTCTTGGTTACACTGTATCATTATCTATCGATTCCACCTCCATCATTTACCAGCTAGCCTTAAATTGGTATATTTATTCTCTTGAAAAAGAAAGTATTTTTCTGATGATTGAGTATGCACAATAATTGTAAACAAAAGTGAAAATACAACATAAAAAAGAAAAATCAGCCATGATTTCACAATCCCAGAGAGAATCAATTATAATTTAGTACATTTCCTTTTTACCATGAAATGTGTATACTAGAGTCTAACATTGGTAATCCATTGATGTTACAATTTAAATTTCTTTATCTACCAGAATTTCATGATATTTTAAAGTCTGGATCTTTTCCCAATTCACAAGCATCCTGATGAGCAAGAAGCTCAACTGGGTTCCATCAAAGTCCTCGGGGCAGGACAGACAGTACCTTCTCCTGGACATATCTTGATGCTGAGGGACAGCCAATCAGAAGCCAGGGAAAAGCTCTTCCCAAGATGTCAGAAACAGAGATGTGGTCCCATAATAGATTCTCAGGCTTTGGAAAGGAGTTGCTGACTTCAGCATGGTGTCTGTGGCTCAGATTTGCCTTCTAGATCATTTCTCATTGATTTGTGCTCAGCATCCCAGGAGGCAGGTAGGGCTAAAAGCCAAAGTAAATAAAAGGGCTGTTCACTAATATTTTTATAAAACATTGGGTAAAGTAGCTCTTCTTTGGAAGTCATGTGAAAAACATAAGAGAAAAGGAGGCAAGATTCACTTCTGTTCAGAACCAAGCATGGCTCTGGTTCACTGAGACCCCAGGAAACATTCCTTCACCTTGGCCACTGGTGGCCTTTCAGGCACCCCTGGTGGAGTCCCCTGGAATCAGTGACAGCTCAGATGAAGGCACTGAAGGCAGGAGATAGTCACTAAAGGCAGTTTTAAAGACAATGAAAGACCCGTCAACAGTCTCCACCCACAGGGCCAGTTTGGGAGAGGGAAAAAAAAAAATCACAGGCAATGCAGAGTAGCTTGTTGTTGTTGTCTAGTCACTAAATCATGTCCAACTCTTTGTGTAGTAGCTTATTAATCAGCAAATGTGAAATAAGCCAGGGGATGGGTGTTAGCAGTGACAGTAGTGGGCAGGGAAGGCTTTTTAGACAGAGGTGCTTCAATAACGAGTGGAAGTAAGAAACATGGGCTACATCCACCAAAGGGAGAATTCATCGGCCCAAGAAAATCCTTTTGTAGAGTTTGCTTACCTTATAACACCTACATAAAATTTTACTCCTGACAAGCCAACAAATATTTTTTTTCTGTTTTCAGTAGATAATTTAAATGGTTCCAGCATTCTCTACATATTCATTATGTGTATACTTGAAGTCTATGAACAGTCTTTAATCCTTATTAAGTTAATCCAATTATTTTGGCCTTTTCTGAAGCCAATCCCAAAGCCATTTCTTCTAGAATGAATGTAAACATCCCTAGCTCTGGAGTCTGGCCAAGGAGAGGCACTGGATGAGAGTCAGAGTGAGACTTCCTTCTGTCCCACCCACCAGGGAGTTTATTGTTTTGCCCAGCAAAGCCAGAAAGAACAGAACAGAATGCATCTACAATAAACCCATTTGCCAATTTCTTTTCTTAAAAGCAACTACTACTTGCTTCAATCCTGAACAAATAAGGAGACAGAAGGACTAATGTTCTCTCAGTCATCTGAGTCATCTGTGAATTAAATGATTGTGAAATAGTAAGTAAGGAGAACACATTAAATGACGAGCAGCACGCGCTGAACATTTGTACCATGACTGTAACCATGGGCTGCAGTTTTCTCATCACAGACAATTTTGGTTGAACTTCTCTGAGAGATAGATAATCCAAATTCGCTCTTCACTGTCAAAAAAATGCTTGATGCTGAGTCAATCAACCTGACAGGATATAATGATGGTGATGAGAATTATAGCACACTTATGGAGGATACTCAGTGCCAGGCACTCATCTAAATGCTTTATTTGAGGAATTCATTTAATCCTCACAACAACCCTATTAACTAAATGCTATTAATGGTCCCATTTAAGATCAGTAAAATAAGGAACAGAGAGATTAGAAACCTGTTGGGGTAAAATGTAGTAAGTGGAGGAGCTAGACTTCAAACCCAGATACCTGCCATTACAATTAGCAACTTTCCAATATCTTCCAGCTTCCCTGGTGGCTCAGATGATAAAGAATCTGCCTGCAATATGGGAGACCCAGGTTTGATCCCTGGATGGGGAAGATCCTCTGGAGAATGGAATGTCAAGCCAGTCTAGTATTCTTGCCTGGGAAATTCCATGGACAGAGGAGTCTGGTGGGCTATAGCCCATGGGGTCTCAAAGAGTCAGACACAACTGAGTGACTTGCACTCACTCAGTATCTAAACCAAAACTTTAAAAGTTCAATTTACTGTCTTGCTATTGGTGATTTTTCAGAATTTTGACGTTGCTTCAAGTGACTGAATTGTTTTCATCTAAACAACTTCAGCATGATGAATAAAGTAATTACATAAAAGGCAAAACATAAAAATTAAAGAGATTCTGCAAATTGAATAGTTTTTCATTTTTAGATAACTGAAGTTCAATCAAATAGCTGTGCAAGAATATGAGATTCAACCATTTGGATTTTGTATAACACAGTTCAATGTTTATTGGGATGAGATTAATGTTATGAATAATCCCATTTTCTAGAACAAAGAAAAAGAAGTAAAGGCTTGAATTAGCCACAGATTAAGTTTTTGGTACAAAATCTATTTTTTATTTCCTTGTTAACAATTAAAAACCATGTATGGTAAGGCATTATTTTTTCCTCCCTTCTTGCTTCCCATTAGTACTTGGGAAACTTTCAGGTAAGAATCTGGGTTTTTAAGCAGCCACACTGCTTAAAAGCACCTCATAAGCTGACAGTCACTCACTGACTCTCCTGATTTCCACCCTTCCTGCCCTTAACTCGTTGAGACTTACTATTTACTTATTTGGCTGTGCTGGGTCTTAGCTGTGGCATGTGGGATCTTTAGTTGTGGCATGTGGGATCTAGTTCCCTGACCAAGGATCGAACCTGGGCCCCCTGCACTGGGAGTTCAGACTCTTAGCTTCTGGATCACCTGGAAAGGCCAAGACTTATTTTCTATGGCCAGTTTTCTATGAGCAAAAAAGCAATTGAAGTATTCAATCACTCTTTTATTTTCTCTCAATATATTTTACTAAGTAACAATTAATATCAATGATTTTATTAAAAGTGGATTCAGTTTATCCAACAAACTGAAGGATACCCGGAAGTCACTCTATTTGGAGGACTTGGCAATATTAACAGGACTGGCCCCAAAGCACAACTACCTGCCGTGTCTTTTGTGTTGCCTTGTCGTTCCCCATACCTGTGCATCTTGAGCTCTCAAAAACGTGGGTTGGATTTAGTTAACTTGCAACATGAAACCCAAAGCTAATAAACAGATAAGGTACTTTGTGCTGCCAAACTTGAATCTGGTTACAGAATAGGTCCTGTGATGACTGCTAGTTCTGAAGAAGCTTAACATATAGGACTAGAGAGAGACAGGGAGAGGGAGAGAGAGAGGAATAGGAGTAGCGTGGGAGGGTTATAGAACCCCGGGTGGGTGGTAAATGCAAGAGCTGAAGCATGGCAGAGAAAAATCAGAACATGGGAGCCTCAGGGACACTGGAAGAAGTGCCACCAAGGATAAACCTGTGTCAGAGAGGACTCTTCCATTCTGTCTCGGCTCGCTTGAACTTCTATACCATAGACAGGGTGGGTTAAACAACAAACATTGATTTCTCCCAGTTCTGGAGGCCAGGGAGCCCAAGACCAAGGCATTACAGATTTCGTGTCTGGTAAGAGCCCCGTTCCTGGTTCACAAATGGCCATTTGCTCTCTGTGTTCTCACATGAATGAGGGGGTGAGGGAGTTCCCGGGATCTCTTTGATAAGGGCACTAATCCCACTCATGAGGGCTCCACTCTGGTGACTTAACCACCTCCTCAAAACCCCACCTTTTAATACCATCACTGTGTGGATTAGGATTTCAACGAATGAATTTGGGAGGGACACAAACATTCAGCCTAAAACACATCACTGTTCAGGTTTAAGCCCAGGGCTAAAGCAGAAGATAAACTTACTGTCCATTTCTTCAGCACCCCACCCCTACACCCTCCTCTCCTTTCCACTTTACTTCCAGTTTGCTGTCTCTGTTGGATCATTATCCATTGGGCTTTAAAAGCATGGGCTTAAAATTTCCAGTTCAATGCCTTTTTGTTAAGATATACCCATGGAGCAGGTTTCTTGAGAAACCAGCTATTCATTCCTTATGTAAGCAACACAACAAGTAGACATCTTAAAAGAGAATCATAAAGCAATTTGGAGCAAAGAGCAGTGCATATGTGTGAATGTGGAATCGACCCATAAACAGAAAGCCATCATTAGCCAGATGGTATATCCGTTTTAGCCCAGGACCCACTTTACCCTTTCAGTTCAGTTCAGTTCAGTTCAGTTGCACAGTCGTGTCTGACTCTTTGCGACCCCATGGATCACAGCACGCCAGGCCTCCTTGTCCAACACCAACTCCCAGAGTTCACTCAAACTCATGTCCATCAAGTCAGTGATGCCATCCAGCCATCTCATCCTCTGTCACCCCCTTCTCCTGCCCTCAATCCCTCCCAGCACCAGGAGTTGACTCTTTTCCAATGAGTCAACTCTTTGCATGAGGTGGTCAAAGTATTGGAGTTTCAGTTTTAGCATCAGTCCTTCCAATGAACACCCAGGACTGATCTCCTTTAGGATGGACTGGTTGGATCTCCTTGCAGTCCAAGGGACTCTCAAGAGTCTTCTCCAACACCACAGTTC
>NW_011495080.1:1489705-1494453 GCF_000754665.1 Bison bison bison
CTGAGGTTATTGATATTTCTCCGACAATCTTGATTGCAGCTTGTGCTTCTTCCAGCCCAGCGTTTCTCATGATGTACTCTGCATAGAAGTGAAATAAGCAGGGTGACAATATACAGCCTTGACGTACTCCTTTTCCTATTTGGAACCAGTCTGTTGTTCCATGTCCAGTTCTAACTGTTGCTTCCTGATCTGCATACAGGTTTCTACTTTACCCTTTAATGTACTCCAAATTGCTCCTCACCAGGGTTCGATGGAAGTTTCATATACTGCAAAACTGATCTTTACCTAAACAAAATCTTAGAGCATGCTTCAGTAGGACAATTCCCAGAACCTGCCATTTTTGAAATGCTTTACTGCTTCCTATCTGTTCCTCCCCTCGTCTGACACTAAATCTGAAACACACACCTGACCCAAAAGAGAATAAGTTATCCTTAGGATATGGATTTTGTTTTCCTTTCCATCCTTAAACATTTCTCCTTCTTTCTCTCTCTTTGTTTTGACATTTTGTATTGTGGAATAGATCATGCATAAAGAAATATATACAATGTTTACACACAGTTTAAGGGATAATATGACACACATCTGTATGATTTAACTCTCTTCCTCTCTCAATGAAATTTTTAAGCACTGACTGGACTTATTTAGGAAATAAGGATGAAAAGGAAGAAAAGGAAGAAAATATATGTAAGAGCCTCCTGAGAAATAAAGTTAAGAAAATTCTTAAGGAAAAAAAAAAGAGGATATGGGCTGAGGTTATTTCATTGTATCCTTGTGAGACATGCATTATTTTCATTGATACAGTCCTGTTACTTAGTAGTGCTTGACAGGTATTGCAATACAGGGCCAGGGTACATGAAAAAAATAAAATTCTTGGACTGTGGAAAGTTTCCTTTCTAAGTTGAAAAAAGAATAAAAACAGACCCAATCGCCCTCTTTGACTTTGTCCCCTTCCCTTTTTAAATTTTCTCTCTTCTTTTCCTCTCCCATCTTTTTTGACCCTTATCTATCTCCTCTTTCCTGAACCTTAAGTGACATGAGACAGTTAAGAGACAAGCTACAAGGCAGAGAGCACTCTGAACTGGTCTGGCAGCTGCTGACATGAGACTTGGGGCAATGAATCCAAGAGATATGAGGACGTGTAATCCTCTCCCAGTGTTCCAACTACACGTTTCATAGCCATTGTGGTGAAAGAAAGCTGCTCCTGGGATCAAGACCAGGGTCACATACCCAGCTCTTCTCCTGGCTCTGTTGCGACTCCAACTCTGCTTCTGCCAAGGAAGTTTTCTCACCCTGAGGTGTTCCCTAAAGTACATCAGCTAATGGAGTCTTTAAACTCTATATGAGTTGCCTGAAGCATTTTTTTTCTTCTAAAATTAATAGTCACATAAATGGAAGAGAAATCTTAAAAGGAGCAGATGTATGTATGCGTGTGTGCTGTGCTCAGTAGCTCAGTTGTGTCTGACTCTTTGAGGCCCAGTGGACTATAGCCCATCAGGGTCCTCTGTCCATGGGGTTTCCCAGGCAAGAATACTGGAGTGGGTTGCCATTTCCTACTCCAGGGGATCTTCCTGACCTAGAGATGGGACCACATCTTCTGCATTGGCAGGTGGATTCTTCACCACTGTGTCACCTAGGAAGCCAAATTCACTTTACTGTATAGCAGAAAATAACATAACATTGTAAAGCAGCTATACTCCAATAAAAATGTTAAAAGTAAAAAAAAAAATTTTTTTAATAAAATTAACAGTCAAAATGCTTTATGCATTGTCCACTTGTCACCTGGAAGAGGACACTCAGCTTTCCTTCAAGGATGGAATTGCCCTCCCAGACAAGCAGGATACCCAAGATTTTTTTCACCGGTACTAAGCTTTGGCAGTAGAGGGCAGTAGAGTGGTTGAAAGTAATAACCTGTCATCCATTGTTGTGTTGCCTATCCCGTCTGGCATCATTGGGATTTTCCCAACTTCTTTGGAAACTTCCTACCCTGAATCCCTCCACTCACTCCCCTATCAGGCATTTTCTCTCCCACGTCTCCCTGTCCATCTGGAGAGAAAAGCAGCCATCTGACCCGGACATCTAGGGGCAGGATTAACAATTCATCTCCTTTCTGGGTAGCCAACCTGGTCCCACGTTCAGCGTTCAGCGATCAATCATGGGGGCTCACTTCCCTGCCTCCCACCTCCCCTGAGAAGAAACGAATAATCCGACAAAATGCATGGTTTCCAGACAGCTGAACTTCTATGCCCGACGCTAGAGAATTTTAGCGTCAAGGCTGAAATTAGAATCTGATACCTGTCCCAAACACTGAGTGTTTATTATTAATGATAATAATGTTTATTGAGCATGTGCCAGGCACTATTCTAAAAACTTTACATATGTTTGTTCATTTCATCCTGACCAGAAGCTTTTTACTTTGATATAGTCCCACTTGTTTATTTCTGTTGTCGTTGCTTGTGCTTTGGGTGTTATCGTTGTTGTTCAGTCGCTCAGTCCTGTCTGACTTTCTGCAACTTCAGAATGCCAGGCTTCCCTGTCCTTCACTGTCTCCCAGAGTTTGCTCAAACTCATGTCCATTGAGTCGATGAGGCCATGCAACCACCTTATTCTCTGTCACCCCCTTCTCTTCTTGTCCTCAATCTTTCCCAGCATCAGGGTCTTTTCCAGTGAGTTGGCTCTTCCCATCAGGTGGCCAAAGTATTGGAGCTTCAGCTTCAGTATCTGTCCTTCCAATGAATATTCAAGGTTGATTTCCTTTAGGATTGACTGGTTTGATCTTCTTGGGTGTTATATCTTTTCCAAAACCTTGTGGGACAGACATCATCACTATTATTTCTACTTTACAGATGAGAAAACTGAAACTCAGAATAATTAAGGAAGAGCTTGTGAATGGTGGAGCCAGGATTTGCTTCTAGGAAGTCTTATTTCAGACCTGGAACTTAAAAAAAACTGACATTTTCACTGCTCTGTGGTAAAAGAAAGAAATAAGAATAGCACAGTGTATTTTTCTTAAAGCTAGATTTATTCAGTCTAAAATACTATCCTTTATTATATTCTGTGCTTCTCATTTTAGAATATTAAAAAAATGCCCTTTCTTTTATGAGAAAATGGTGAGAGTACATGGTGGTTGTTGGGGTTTTATGAATTTTATTGTTTAATAGAATATACTTTCAAAGTTGTTTATATATATGAAATTTCAGAGCCCAGAAAGCACTTCCTTGCATTTTCTATCTGCTATTAGGAATTCTGGGAGAACCTTGATGCTTTTATGCTTCCTCTGCAAGGTTCTGGCTCCTGAAATGGGGGATGGGGAGGTAGAGAATGGCTAAAATGTATTATGTTCCTTGTACCAATAAGAACTCATTTGATTGCAAGTAAATAGCTTAAGTAAAAATTAGTATATATTAATTTAGCTGAAGTATTTGGGGGTCAGTGATTCCAACTACGTTTCAATTATAGCTCTTGGATTTGCTCTCTACCATGTTGCTGCTGTTCAGTCGCCAAATGGTGTCCAACTCTTTGCGACTCCATGAACTGTAGCCTGCCAGGCTCCTCTGTCCATGGGATTTCCCAGGCAAGAATACTGGAAAGTGAAAGTGAAGTTGCTCAGTCATGTCCATCTCTTTGTGACCCCATGGACTGTAGCCTACCAGGTTCCTCCATCCATGGGATTTTCCAGGCAAGAATACTGGAGTGGGTTGCCATTTCCTTCTCCAGGAGATCTTCTTGACCCAGGGATTGAACCCGGGTCTCCAGCAAGGGATTTCCGTTTCCTTCTCCAGGGGATCTTCGAAACCCAGGTATCAAACCTGTGTCTCCTGCTTGTCAGATGGATCCATTACCCCTGAACCACCAGCGAATCCCACTCTCTACTACAATATTGGCTTAATTCTGAGGCTCTGTGGGGCAAGGTGACTGCCAACAGCATCATTCTCTATGTTCAAGTTCAAAGGGAAAGTATCTCTCCCCAGTAGGTCCCACATTGGGTTGTCTTCAATTGCACTGATTTATGTTGATCCCTGAAGGAGTCACACAGCCAAAGGTACATTGATGCTACCTGACCAGTTTTGAGTTACTCGTTATACTCTTGAGGCTGGTAGTAGAATCAGCCCCACCAGCAGCATGTCCTCTGACAACAGGAAGAAGATGGTTCTCTAAAGGGAAAATTAGACACTGTCACCAAGAGAACAGATGCTTAGTAGTCCAGCTAGCAATGTTCATTTCTCACCTGATACATGTCATTCACTGGTATTCTCACACACCACTTCATTTAACTCTCCTAACAATCCTATCAGAAAGAAAGAAAGTGTAGCCACTCAACTGTGTCTGACACTTTGCAATCCTGTGAACTGTTGCCCACCAGGCTCCTCTGTCCATCGGATTCTCCAGGCAAGAATACTGGAGTAGGTTACCATTTCCTTCTCCAGGGGATCTTCCTGACCCAGGGGTCAAACTTGGACCTCCTGCATTGTGGGCAGATTCTTTACCATCTGAGCCACCAGGGAATCCCGACAGTTCTATCACACAAATGATAATTTACCAATGAAGAAATTGAGGCTCAGAGAAGCCAAGAAACATGCAAAATGTCAAAGACTAGTTACTGGGAGATCCAGGAATCAAATTCTATTCTGACCAACTTCACTGCCCAAGCTCTTGATTTTTTTATTTCCTAATTTGCATATCACACCCATCTCTTTATTATTAAAACTGAGCCTAAAATAAGCCACGCTGTGTATTTAAGCTATAGTTTG
>NW_011495080.1:1494553-1500922 GCF_000754665.1 Bison bison bison
TCTTTTCTCCATTTTTTTTTTTTTTATTTTTAAAATTAAAAAAATTTCAGGTATACACGTGCTCCCCATCCTGATGATAATTTACCAATGAAGAAATTGAGGCTCAGAGAAGCCAAGAAACATGCAAAATGTCAAAGACTAGTTACTGGGAGATCCAGGAATCAAATTCTATTCTGACCAACTTCACTGCCCAAGCTCTTGAGTTTTTTATTTCCTAATTTGCATATCCCACCCATCTCTTTATTATTAAAACTGAGCCTAAAATAAGCCACGCTGTGTATTTAAGCTATAGTTTGGTCAAGGGGCTCAATGAGCACCCTTCCCAGGCCCATTCCTACAGAGGGGTGAAGCACTAGCAAGCACCGCCTTCCTTCTCCTGCTTCACCAAGGACTAAGAATTCTTTAAGTATTTGTTCTTGCTGTCCTTACCACTGTGGAAAATGCAACGATCAGAAACACTGATTAAGTCTCACCTCTGGGTTGAAGAGAAATATAATCTGGGACAGTTCTAGAGGGATACTAATCAAAGAAGAAAACAATGGTTCCTCTAAGTTTGATCCAGAATTCTCCACTGCGTTAACCATGTAACACCCACTCCTCACGGAATAGGTCCTTTAGCCTTAAAAAGGAAGTGCACTGAAAGAGAAGGATTTCATGACTAATGTATTCAAGAACAGTTTCTCTATTCACTTACAGCAAACATCATGATCACCCCACAAGTGTTCCAGGAAACTATTCTCTGAAACAGTAAATCTGTCCAATCAAAATTAAGTGTTCAGAGTTGCAAACGGTATTCAATGCTTCATGCAAAATCTAAAACAAGACCATTCTTTGCAGCTCCAGATACCATTAGGCATCCAGACCTGGGTCATAAATAAGATTGCTTTAATAAAATACAAAGCCATGACTGAATTTAATATGAAAGGAATGTGAGATCATTAATCTCCAGATTCATTCAATGTGAAAAATAATTTTCACTATTTTCCAAGGAAAGTATTCATATTTAGAAAAAAAAATAGTAGTCATAAAATAAAAATAATTAGAGATTTTGATATAAACGTTAAAGCAAACTAGTCACGTTCAATTTTGGCTGTCACCTAATATCAGGCAGAATGGTCTGTAGCCTCACATGGACAAGATTTCATCCTGGAGAGTTCCTTGCTCAGCTGTCAGTCCACACACCATCTCCTGTGGCTCCAGAAAGCTGACTTGGGTCTACTTCTTCCTCCTTCTCACTCCTCTCCACTCCTAGCCCCTCTAAGCGTAGATAATAATCATGCTTGCTGGACATTTTAGTTCTAGTCACAGACATCATGATGCTCCAGGGTAAGCAACTTTCATGTCTCTTCCTTTCCATTTCTTCATGGTTTGAAGAAGGACGTTCAGCTTAAGCCCAAACTATGTTCACCTGTGAAGTTCAGATATGTGGGGGTAAATTAATAGGGGACTTGCCAAAAATTGGGGAAAGAAGGACTAAGTACTTCTGGGGAGAGAGTACATCCAAAGAGAACGAGGCAGCCAACCACAACAACCTTGATCCAGTTTAAAAAAAAAACCTTGGCTCTTCAAAGGGCCATGAGTATGGGTAAGGACCGTGTCTGCTTGGAGAGAGCAGAAGTGATGCCCTAACAGCCAGGGTGAAGGTGCCTGGTGGGAGAGTGGGCAGTGGTATTCAGTGGGCTTTCAAGGCCCCTCAAGAAACCTCTAAGCAGTGGGGCTGGAGCAGAGTAGCAAGAATCATGTGGCAACTAACCAGAACTTGACCAGACACTTGTTTTTCAGTGTACGGGGACTCCCCAAATACCTGTATAATGAGGGGGAAATGCAGGGGCCTGCTATCCTATACTCAGTTCAGTTCAGTCGCTCAGCTGTGTCCGACTCTGCGACCCCATGAATTGCAGCATCCCAGGCCTCCCTGTCCATCACCAACTCCCGGAGTTCACCCAAACTCATGTCCATCGAGTCGGTGATGCCATCCAGCCATCTCATCCTCTGTCGTCCCCTTCTCCTCCTGCCCCCAATCCCTCCCAGCATCAGGGTCTTTTCCAATGAGTCAACTCTTCGCATGAGGTGGCCAAAGTACTGGAGTTTCAGCTGTAGCATCAGTCATTCCAAAGAACACCCAGGACTGATCTCCTTTAGAATGGACTGGTTGGATCTCCTTGCAGTCCAAAGGACTCTCAAGAGTCTTCTCCAACACCACAGTTCAAAAGCATCAATTTTTAGGTGCTCAGCTTTCTTCACAGTCCAACTTTCACAGCCATACATGACCACTGGAAAAACCATAGCCTTGACTAGACAGACCTTTGTTGGCAAAGAAATATCTCTGCTTTTCAATATGCTGTCTAGGTCGGTCATAACTTTCCTTCCAAGGAGTAAGCATCTTTTAATTTCATGGCTACAATCACCTTCTTCAGTGATTTTGGAGCCCCCAAAAATA
Source organism: Bison bison bison (assembly GCF_000754665.1). NCBI lineage: Eukaryota > Metazoa > Chordata > Mammalia > Artiodactyla > Bovidae > Bison > Bison bison. The sequence continues at coordinate 1,496,994 of NW_011495080.1, forward strand.
AAGTCTCACACTGTTTCCCCATCTATTTCCCATGAAGTGATGGGACCAGATGCCATGATCTTTATTTTCTGAATGTTGAGCTTTAAGCCAACTTTTCCACTCTCCTCTTTCACTTTCATCCAGAGGCTCTTTAGTTCCTCTTCACTTTCTGCCATAAGGGTGGTGTTATCTGCATATCTGAGGTTATTGAGATTTCTCCCAGCAATCTTGATTCCAGCTTGTGCTTCTTCCAGCCCAGCATTTCTCATGATGTACTCTGCAGGGTGACAATATACAGCCTTGATGTACTCCTTTTCCTATTTGGAACCAGTCTGTTGTTCCATGTCCAGTTCTAATTGTTGCTTCCTGACCGGCATACAAATTTCTCAAGGGGCAGGTCAGGTGGTCTGGTATTCCCACCTCTTTCAGAATTTTCCACAGTTGATTGTGACCCACACAGTCAAAGGCTTTGGCATAGTCAATAAAGCAGAAGATGTTTTTCTGGAACTCTCTTGCTTTTTCCATGATCCAGTGGATGTTGGCAATTTGATCTCTGGTTCTTCTGCCTTTTCTAAAACCAGCTTGAACATCTGGAAGTTCATGGTTCACGTATTGCTGAAGCCTGGCCTGGTACTAGCAAAACAAGGATTATATAAAAAGAGGGTATTGAATATCCTTCCTTAATACCTTCCAGCTCTGACGTTGAACAATTTTATAATTCTGATTAGCTAATGGTGGGGAAAAGAAACCTTGCCCTCTGACCTCTGCCCTTAATCCTCACCAACAACAAATTAAACCTCCAAAGTGGAAATGAAAGTTGCTCAGTCATGTCCAACTCTTTGCAATCCCATGGACTGAATCCTCCAGGCCAGAATAATGGAGTGGGTGGCCTTTCCCTTCTCCAGGGCATCTTCCCAATCCGGGGAACAAACCCAGGTCTCCCACATTGCAGGGGGATTCTTTACCAGCTGAGCCACCAGGGAAGCCCAAGAATACTGGAGTGAGTAGCCTATCCCTCCTCTAGCAGATCTTTCTGACCCAGGAGTCGAACCGGTGTCTCCTGCATTGCAGGTGTATTCTTTACCAATTGGGCTATCAGGGAAGCCTGTAAAGCTCCAAAAGACAGAAAAAAAAACAACCACTGCTAAATAGGACACCCCCCCTCCTCCTTTGGAGGGTCAGTGTGGGACTCCTGCTTAGCCTGCCTTCCTGCTCAGGCTCCCCCTCATAAAGAGGGCTCTTCCCCAGACTGGCTTCTCCTCCCCTACCCCTAATGTCACTGCCCTGGGCATTCCAGAGCATAGGGATCCAGGAAAAGGCTATGGTCTCCTTCAGTTCAGTTCAGTTCAGTCGCTCAGTTGTATCCAACTCTTTGCGACCCCATGAACCACAGCACTCCAGGCCTCCCTGTCCATCACCAACTCTGGAGTCCACTCAAACCCATGTCCATCGAGTCGGTGATGCCATCCAGCCATCTCATCCCCTGTTGTCCCCTTCTCCTCCTGCCCTTGATCTTTCCCAGCATCAGGGTCTTTTCAAATGAGTCAGCTCTCCACATCAGGTGGCCAAAGTATTGGAGTTTCAGCCTCAACATCAGTCCTTCCAATGAACACCCAGGACTGATCTTTAGGATGGACTGGTTGGATCTCCTTGCAGTCCAAGGGACTCTCAAGAGTCTTCTCCAACACCACAGTTCAAAAGCATGAATTCTTCGGCACTCAGCTTTCTTTATAGTCCAACTCTCATATCCATACATGACCAATGGAAAAACCATAGCCTTGACTAGACGGACCTTTGTTGGCGAAGTAATGTCTCTGCTTTTCAATATTCTATCTAGGTTGGTCATAACTTTCCTTCCAAGGAGTAAGCATCTTTTAATTTCATTGCTGCAGTCACCATCTGCAGTGATTTTTGGAGCCCAGAAAAATTAAGTCTGACACTGTTTCCACTGTTTCCCCATCTATTTCCCATGAAGTGATGGGACCAGATGCCATGATCTTAGTTTTCTGAATGTTGAGCTTTAAGCCAACTTCTTCACTCTCCTCTTTCACTTTCATCCAGAGGCTCTTTAGTTCCTCTTCACTTTCTGCCATAAGGGTGGTGTCATCTGCATATCTGAGGTTATTGAGATTTCTCCTTACATGCCTTCAAATCTCACTCCAGCTGCTTTTGTTGAAAAATAGATGTAGGAAACTCCTGATCTCCCTTTCTTAACTGGTCCCTGGAAATCTCAAACTCAGGTTCAGTATTACTAAGAGCATTCCAACCCTTCAAATGTAGGCTGTTTATGAAGGAGTTTCAACTCAATGGTTATTAACATGAAATTGTGTTTTTTATTCAAATCTTTATTTCAGTTGTGCTTTTCCTAATAACCCTTCCTAGCAATGACTTCTTGGCACAGTCCATAACTTAGCAATCACTTTTAGTTATTAATATTACTTATATTAAGAATTCTAACACCTTAGCTGATTGAAAATTTTTCATCTCCCCTTCTTCCAGATCGCTAGATCCACAAGTCCTGGTTTCTTGGCATAAAGAATGAACATGATTTAACTCTGAAATAGCTTCTCTCCTCTTCTCTTTTCAAGACCTGGCTCCTCTAGCCCCTTAGGGGCAGGATAGAGAAAAAAGTGAAGACAGTGATCATGTTCATGAGGGCCGGTGTCCTGGCCTCTGGGTTTCTACATAGACACAGTCCTCTTGGGGCAATGCTAATTTCACCTTGTGCCTCCCCAACCCCTGAGGACCCCCACAGAAGAGAAGCCCCCCATCTCTAACGTATTCCATCTGCAGCACGTGCGTCCAGCCCTTTCTGGGTTGGGTGGCCCCTTGCTTGGCCCAGCAGCAACTGGGCAGCCCTGTGCTCCTGGCCCCTCCCCATGTGGTCCTTCTGTGCCCTCAGAGGGACTACAGTGAGCCCGGCCACATCCGGGTCTCCTCCAGCACCTCCTCCTCCTTACTCCAGAGCTACTGCTCACTCTGCTGGGTATCACTGTTCCAATAAGCCTTCTGTTCAGGAGTCTCCAGGCTAGCAGCATCCAGGTCCCTCTGCCCTATGCCATAAGGAGGCATGTGTCAGACTCACCAAAACCTTTCCCACCTGCTCTGTACCACTCCCAGCTCAGTACAGGATGAGCCTGCAGCTTCTGGAGCTCAGCACTGACCCATCAGGGCGAAAATACAGATGCCTCCGACTCCTGTGACTGATGCCCCTTGAGAGCCCTTCCTTTGGCTTCTTGGAGAAGAAAGAACCTCCCATGGGGAAGGGGGAACCTCTCACCTGGGCCCTAGGGACACCCTGCATCCCGCATCCAGACAGGAGTGGACAGGGGATTGTGGTCATGATCTCTTAGTGAACAAAGCTGAAGGGTCCCAAAGGTGGTGACCCTTGGATAATGACCTTCAGGATATGGGGTACTTTTCTGTTTTGTCCTCAGTTTTGTATCTGCTGTAGTTTCAGCACTAGAAGACAAAAGCATTCTCAATTTTCTGTTAACAAAGTTCAATGTCTCAGTAAGAGCTAAACTATATTTAAAAAAAAAAACCCTCTGGCCTGGTGCCAGTCCTCTCTACACCATCAAAGAGCCATATCCCAACCTGCCACCTAAAAGGACCTTCTCACTTAGAGATAAACCTCATCCATAGTCTATTGGCACAACTACAGTGAGACCTCCAACCGTTTAGGGAATATAGCAATATTTTTATACAAACACCTAATACGTAAGACAGTAAGAATACCATGTACACAGACAACAATGTGACTTACAATTGGTTCAGTTCAGTCACTCAGTCGTGTCCAACTCTTTGAGACCCCATGGACTGCAGCACGCCAGGCTTCCCTATCCATCAGCAATTCCCAAAGCTTCTCAAACTTATGTCCATTGAGTCGGTGATGCCATCCAACCATTTCATCCTCTGTCATCCCCTTCTCCTCCTGCCTTCAATCTTTC
>NW_011495080.1:1501169-1504873 GCF_000754665.1 Bison bison bison
ATGAATATATGATTTACAATACCATCTGTTATTCTTATAACTTCACAGATTGAAAAATTGAGATCCCAAAATTCCCAAATTGCATAGAACTATCAAAATCACCACTTGAGATCCAATAACGTCAGACTACTCCATAGCTCAGTGAAGAACGACGCTTTTGGATTCCCAAATGAAAGTTCTAAAATACCTTCCCAATGACATCTCTTGCTAATTTTATCAAAAGGTTATTGGAGAAATTCTGATCTTCCAATCTACAAATCAGAATGAAATTTCTAGCACTTTCATGTAAATTTCATGTAAGCCTGATAGGTTTTAGACATGCATATAAATGTCCCTTGTTAAGTTGAAGTTCATCACACAGGGTGTAGTATTTTTCCCTGGATTGTTCTTTCATTTTAAACATATTATTTAGGGAATATTATAGTCTGGCATAATCTAACACATAGAAAAGTATGTGAGTGCCTAAAATATTTTAGGCACCAAGTTGGTTTCAAACACAAAACAGGCTTCTCATTTATCTAAAAATAAACATAAAAGATCAGAACCTTTTGTCTGCCTGTAGCTTTTTCCCTAGCTTTTCTGACACACTTGTAGCTGTTCTGTTGATAAACTGCAATTAGAAAATGATTCATTTGCCCATGACGGTAATGTGAGAGCCTGTTTGTGTTTTTGTTAGCGATCTCCTATGGAGATGGAAAAATGCAGCATCCAAATTAGAGTATAAATCCACCCCCTCAAAGAATGCTTCTAGAAGCCTAGATTTTTTTTCCCTTCACATTGTGTGTTAATGAAGGCAGTTGTTGGTAAGATTCCCACGCCCATATCAAAGCCAGGTTAGCCCAATACCTGGTCGCTCCCTAAACCGCAGTGCACAGTGGCCAACAAGTATGCCATCAAGTTGTTTCACTGCTGCTGTTGTTATTTGTTGTGGTTTATCCTACTGCAAAGTTTGGCACAGAGCAGCCTTCCCAGGAAGCCAGAGGTTCTCAGTCTAGGTAGCACACGAGGGTCACCTGAGACCTTTTAAAATCGTCCAGACCAGGTAATTCAGAGTCTCTGGGAGTGGGATCCAAGCATGGGTATTCTTTAAAGGCCCCAGATGATTTCAGTGTGCACCACAGATAGGGATCCATGGCTGTTAAGATAACCACGCTGACTGTGTGCAAAGCAATGTGAAACAACAGCAAAAAACGTTGACCGCTAAAAATAATAATAATAAAAAGTTGACCACTAAATGAGAACAGTTCAAAGTGGTAATCAAATAAAATTTACCACGAAGTCTTCTTTCCACTTCCTGTGCTTATAAGTAGTAGCACTGAGCTTACCTGAAGATGAGGTCTGAGAAATTTGTGAATATACAGAAGACTGGAAAGGTAGATGGGGCCCTAGAATGAAGGGCCGTGAACACAGGATTAGAGCAATGGGCTTCACTCCAGTCACTAGGGAATCGGCGAAGGTTTGGGTGCAGCCGTGTGACATGATTAAAGGGATATTTTTAGGAACACCAGTCTGCCAACGATAGTAGGATCAGAGAGGGAGAAAATAGAGCCAAGGAGACCAATTAAGAGTCGATTAGAGTCGTTCAGAATTGAGGTGCCAGAACAACAGCCCTGGGAATGGAAAATAACTGTAACCGTTGAAGACCAACAAGTAATTGAAGGGATAATGGTAGAGGATTGAAAGTTGAGGCTTCAAGCCAGGTCAGAGACCAACAGGGAAGCCAGGAAGAAATAGAGTTTGAAAATAAGAGAAAATGATTTTCACATTTCATCTGCACTTACCACGAAACATGTAAAGAAAACGTTTACTGGGCAGCCAGAAATATGAGTGTGGGGCTCAGCAGAGATGGCAAGACAAGTCAAAGCCAGATGTTTCCTGTTCTCAAAATTCAGAGAGGGATTAGCCACCAGACTCAAGTCTTGAAGGCAAGAGTTGATGGGAACTTGTCCAGTGTGTGCCTGGACCTCCCCTTCCTCACTGTCACCTGACCCGGACCATCAGTCACACAGGAAGTATCTGCTTCCCCCACCACTTCTGGACCCAAATGAAACATCCCGGGTAGAGCATAGACCTGCATCCTGAACCCTGCTGAGGGGGCAGGGGACTCAACCCGGAAGTGCATGGAGTGGCCTTCCCAGCGAACGTTGGCCAGTAGGAAGCAGGAGAGAGAAGGCACCAGGTGCTCCTCCCTTCCTCTCCTCGCCCCACTCACTGCTCTGAGGCAGGGTCTCTGCACAGCCTCATTCCTGAACACCTGCTCCGCAGCCTTCATCACTGAGGATGGCCAGGGCAGGAGGACCTCATGCCACCGCCACCCCCCCCACCTCCTCTGTCAGGGTTCCCTCTCCCTCATTCCAGCTGCCCTGGGTTGGCACGTCCCAAATAAAGCCTCGGCACTTGAAATCCTCCCTCCAGGACCTGTATTTTATTTTTTGTTTCTTTTTTTAAAAAAATTTAGTACAGTTTTACATTTACACAATTACTGTGAAGATAGCACAGAGAGCTTCAGTGTATCCACACCCACGTTCCCTTATTAACACATTAGCATGGTACACTTTTTTTTACAACTAATGATCTAACACTGATACAGTATTATTAGCTGAAGTTGATATTCATATCAATGTATTGCATTTTAGAAAACGTGGTGTGTGTGTTAGTCTCTCAGTCAACTGTTTTTGACCCTGTGGGCTGGAGCCAGCCAGGCTCCTCTGTCCACGGGATTCTCCAGGCAAGAATACTAGAGTGGCCTGCCATGTCCTCCTCCAGGGGATCTTCCCAACCCAGGGATCAAACCCAGGTCTCCTGCATTGCAGGCAGATTCTTTACCGTCTGAGCCACCAGGGAAGCCCTTAGAAAACCTGGCTAACTACATAATGCTTAACCAGGGTCACTCTAAATTCAATGCACACCTGGAGGATGCTGGGGTATGGCTCAGATCACACAGGTGCTGTGAATTCCAGCCCCAACTTCATGGAGAGCACGCTTACAATTGAAAATTCTCAGAACATTTTTTAAACTACTGACACTCATTTGCCAAGACGGATGAGACAGGTAAGTCTCCTTCTACTGGGAACTTGTCTTTCACCCATAACAAATTCAAGTTTCTCACTAGACCTGTCTCCTTTCTTGGGCACTGAGCTATCTTTGTTTTCTTTCCTGCCCCTGACGGAATACAGCTCAGGCTCCAGGCCCTTTGTGATCTGGGAAAAACTAGAAGTATCCAGGGCTCACTCACTGCTGGGGACTCATGCTTCCTGCATTTCTGGTCACTGAATGTTTTTCTCTTTTACTTCACACTTTTAAGAAGTTGTTTCTTTGGTTTCAAATTCAGCATTTTAAGTACCCAGTCCTAGAAGAGTTTTCTTGGGACATATAGTCCACAACGTGGCCAGAAAAAAAATTTTTTTTGAGAACATTCTTTTTTTGAAACTATCTTAAACTTAAAGAGAAGTTGAAAATACAGTATGATTTTTCCAGAAACATTTAAGGTAAGTTGCCAACACGATGCCTGCATGCATGTTTTGCTCAGTCACTTCAGTTGTGTCCAACTTTTTCCACCCTACGGACAGTAGCCCACCAGGCTTCTCAGTCCATGGGATTCTCCAGGCGAGAATACTGGAGTGGATTGCCATGCTATCATCCACCAATCCCCAATTACTTTCATATGGGTTTCCCGCAATATATATATATTTATATTAAATATA
>NW_011495080.1:1504973-1505072 GCF_000754665.1 Bison bison bison
CAGTTGTTCAGTTGCTAAATCATGTTCAACTCTTCGTGACCCCATGGACTACAGCACTCCAGACTTCCCTGTCCTTCACTATCTCCTTGAGTTTACCCA
>NW_011495080.1:1506209-1507874 GCF_000754665.1 Bison bison bison
TTGACTATGCCAAAGCCTTTGACTGTGTGGATCACAACAAACTGTGGAAAATTCTTCAAGAAATGGGAACACCAGACCACCTTACCTGCCTCTTGAGAAATCTGTATTCAGGTCAAGAAGCAACAGCTAGAACTAGACATGGAACAATAAACTGGTTCCAGATAAGGAAAGGAGTACATCAAGGCTGTATATTGTCACCCTGCTTATGTAACTTATATGCAGAGCACGTCATGCAAAATGCCAGGCTGGATGAAGTGCAAGCTGGAATCAAGATTGCCGGGAGAAATATCAATAACCTCAGATAGACAGATGACACCATCCTTATGGCAGAAAGCCAGGAAGAACTTAAGAGCCCCTTGATGAAAGTGAAAGAGGAGGGTGAAAAAGTTTGACTTAAAACTCAATATTCAGAAAACTAAGATCATGGTATCTGGTCCCATCACTTCATGATGGGAAAATAGATGGGCAAACAATGGAAACAGTGAGATACTTTATATTTGGGAGCTCCAAAATCACTGCAGATGATGACTGCAGCCATGAAATTAAAAGACGCTTGCTTCTTGAAAGAAAAACTATGACCAACCTAGACAGCATATTAAAAAGCAGAGACATTACTTTGCCAACAAAGGTCCATCTAGTCAAAGCTATGGTTTTTCCAGTAGTCATGTATGGATGTAAGAGCTGAACTATAAAGAAAGCTGAGCGCTGAAGGATTGATGGTTTTGAACTGTGGTGTTGGAGAAGACTCTTGAGAGTCCCTTGGACTGCAAAGAGATACAACCAGTGAATCCTAAAGGAAATCAGTCCTGAATATTCACTGGAAGGACTGATGCTGAAGCTGAAACTCCAATCCTTTGGCCACCTGATGCAAAGAACTGACTCATTTGAAAAGTCCCCAGTGCTGGGAAAGATTGAAGGTGGGAGGCGATGGGGACAACAGAGGATGAGATGATTGGATGGCATCACCGACTTGATGGACATGAATTTGAGCAAGCTTCAGGAATTGGTGATGGACAGGTGCCGGGGTCCAGCCCCTGCTGATCCAGGGTATTCGAAGGGGAGACGGTGTCGGCGACCTATTCAAATGGTAATTAGAGATATAAAGAGAAATAGAATGAGAATAGCTCAGTAGGAAAATTCAGTGGAGAAAAGAGGCTGAGTAGCTTGGTTTACGCAGAAAATCAATATAACCCATGACACCAGGTTAGCTCTGACCACGGAGGCCACAGGCGCCCTCTCGAATAGCGGAAGGTGCCCCACCTTAGACACCTTCTCGAGTGGGTCTTAGAAGCCCAGGCAAATAAATGGTCGCAGAGGATATCCGCGCTCCAGATGGAGACTTCAGCCAGAATGTGAAAAGAATGACATGGGGAGACCAAGCGTTGGTGAGCAAGGCCCGTAGCTTTATTTTTAACAGGGGTTTATATACCCTAAGTTACACATAGAGGATAATAGGGGATGCAAAGTCAGCAGTTTTTGACCCTTATCAAAAACCAGGATTTCTTTCCTGCAAATTTATCGTATACAAATGGTTTAGGTGATTTACATCATCTTCTGGCCAGAAGGCCTATTAACATTTTATGACTCTTGACAAGGACTTATCAACAAAGACTTATTTTCTCTAAGAGTAATTATTTTAAGGTTTGGCGCCATCTTCCGAAGATA
>NW_011495080.1:1507974-1512826 GCF_000754665.1 Bison bison bison
CCCTCTCGAATAGCGGAAGGTGCCCCACCTTAGACACCTTCTCGAGTGGGTCTTAGAAGCCCAGGCAAATAAATGGTCGCAGAGGATATCCACGCTCCAGATGGAGACTTCAGCCAGAAGGTGAAAAGAAAGAATGACATGGGGAGACCAAGCGTTGGTGAGCAAGGCCCGTAGCTTTATTTTTAACAGGGGTTTATATACCCTAAGTTACACATAGAGGATAATAGGGGATGCAAAGTCAGCAGTTTTTGACCCTTATCAAAACCAGGATTTCTTTCCTGCAAATTTATCGTATACAAATGGTTTAGGTGATTTACATCATCTTCTGGCCAGAAGGCCTATTAACATTTTATGACTCTTGACAAGGACTTATCAACAAAGACTTATTTTCTCTAAGAGTAATTATTTTAAGGTTTGGCGCCATCTTCCGAAGATAAAGTTGCATTCCTATAGGGTGGATGTGTAATGGGTTTACAACAAAGAAAAGAATTTATTACCTTAAGGGTCTAAAGTTACTAACACCAAGGCCACTACTTATTTTTTCTACATACCAACTATATTAATTAATACACATTCAAGGATACAATTTAGGGGATGTAAAAACTTGGCAACAAGCATTGGCTCATCAATGAAATCCTTTACTAGTTTATTCTGACAGTTTCTAACTCTCTGAGAGGTTCTAAGCTATTTGAATATCTTAAGCTTCCCGTGCCTCTCGGGGCTGGGAGACTGTAAACAATCGTATGCATAGCTGTAGGAGTCCAGGTAAACTTGTCAGGCGAGTTAGAGAGCCATCTGAGGGGTTTGGATTTAAACACTCCTAATTGCCCAGGAACTTTATTAATTGGAGCTGTAAGTTAACTCTTTGACAGAGAGAGTGAGATGGTGGTGGGGGACAGCCCCCAGTAAAGTCAGAGGTGAGAGCACAAAGCAATAAAGTAGGCAGACTCTGGTTTTTGGGGGGAAGATGCTCAAGAATATCCGGGGAGACTCCCGAGGCTTGATCCCACCTTTGCGTATGCCGAGCCTCCTTCCTCATGACTTTTGTCACGAGCGGAATGTCTCTCGCCGGCTCCCGGCAGACAGGGAAGCCTGGCATGCTGAAGTCCATGGGGTCACAAAAAGACTGAACTGAAATGAACTTAGTGACTCTCTCCCTCTCTCTGATAGTTGGGTATCTGGCTCCCAATTATCCTTAATATATTTATTTATTTGAGCAACATCCCATATATACCTGGGCTTCCCTGGTGACTCAGACAGTAAAGAATCCGTCTGCAATACAGGAGACCTAGATTTGATCCCTGGGTTGGTAAGATCCCCTGGAGGAGGGCATGGCAACCCATGTCAGTATCCTTGCCTGGAGAATCCCCACGGACAGAGGTGCCTTGCGGGCTACAGTCCATGGGGGTTGCAAAGAGTCAGACACAGCTGAGCGACTAAGTATGACACAGCACAGCCATGTATAACTAATCTCCACTCCTATATGAACACCCTCATCACCCTACTCAGCTTTGCCACCAGCCAGACTGACACTGTCCCCCACATGGGGACGGACCCTTTCCTGGGCTCGGCTCTGACACAGGCAAACCAGGCCAGGCAGCCCCTGTGCAGATGACTTTCTCACGCTGCTGCAGGGAAGCCCCTGACCCCACTCGAGCTGCCACAGAACCCAAGCTGTACACAGTGTGGATACTCGCCTTACTTAGGCTCTGTCATCTCATTCTGGGCCACCACGACTAGGACCTGCCCGCCCCAGCATAAATGCCTGTCTTGCCCTGATAGCTTTAAAACTGGACTACCGAGGAAGAAAAGGGGAAGAAGAGGTACCAGAGATGTTTAACATGCATATTAACAAATTGTAAAATAATTCTATTGTTACCAATGATTGTTAACAATGATCCTATTGATACCAACCAGGGTTCTTGGCCTCCTTAATCAATAGAAATTGAAATAGACTAGACAAGAAATTCAGGCAAGGCTTTACAGGGTTTCTTGCTGCAGCAGGAAGGAGAGAAAGGGCAGATCTCAGTTGCCAGTACATGGGAAGTTCTTGGCTGTAGCACATTTTATTCTGGATGTGTATGTATCTTCAGAAATGCTCTGTAAACAAAAGTAGAGTTAGACATAAGTTTGGCAGAAGTCAACACAATTCTGAAAAGCAATTATCCTTCAACTAAAAAATAAATAATTTTTTTTTTTTAATGTAGAGTTAGAATTTCTAGGAGCATTTCATGAAAAGGGTGCAATCTCTCACATACAGTCATCTCTTGGTATCCACGTGGCATTGATTCCAGGACCTCCCATGGATACCAGAATCAACAAATGCTCAAGTCCTTTGCATTAATGGTGTGGTATTTGCATACAACTTGCTCACATGTGTGTGTGCTCAGTTGCTCAGCTGTGTCCAACTCTTTGCTACCCCCATGAACTGTAGCCTGCCAGGCTCCTCTGTCCATGGGATTCTCCAGGCAAGAATACTGGAGTGGGTTGCCATTTCCTCCTTCAGGGGATCTTCCCGATTCAGGGATTGAACCCAGGTCTCCTGCGTTGGCAGGCAGATTCTTTACCACTGAGCCTCTATTCTGTGCATTTTAAATTATCTCTAGATCACTTATGTAGCTTACCAGGTGCAGGAGACTTTAGAGACTCAAGTTCCCTGGGTTGGGAAGATCCCCTGGAGGAGGAAATGGTAATCCACTCCAGTATTCTTGCCTGGAGAAACCCATGGACAGAGGAGCCTGGCAGAATACAGTCCATAGAGTTGCAGAGTTGGACACAACTGAAGTGACTTAGCATACATGCACAGATTACTTATACTACCTCAGCTCAGTTCAGTCTCTCCGTCGTGTCCGACTCCTTGAGACCCCATGAATCACAGCACGCCAGGCCTCCCGGTCCATCACCAACTCCCAGAGTTTACTCAAACTCATGGCCATCGAGTCGATGATGCCATCCAGCCATCTCATCCTCTGTGGTCCCCTTCTCCTCCTGACCCCAATCCATCCCAGCATCAGAGTCTTTTCCAATGAGTCAACTCTTCGCATGAGGTGGCCAAAATATTGGAGTTTCAGCTTTAGCATCAGTCCTTCCAAAGAACACCCAGGACTGATCTCATTTAGAATGAACTGGTTGGATCTCTTTGCAGTTCAAGGGACTCTCAAGAGTCTTCTCCAACACCACAGTTCAAAAACATCAATTCTTCAGTGCTCAGCTTTCTTCACAGTCCAACTCTAATATCCATACATGACCAATGGAAAAACCATCGCCTTGACTAGATGGACCTTTGTTGGCAAAGAAACGTCTCCGCTTTTGAATATGCTTTCCAGGTTGGTCATAACTTTCCTTCTAAGGAGTAAGCGTCTTTTAATTTCATGGCTGCAATCACTATCTGCAATGATTTTGGAGCCCCAAAAAATAAAGTCTGACATTGTTTCCCCATCTATTTCCCATCAAGTGATGGGACCAGATGCCATGATCTTCATTTTCTGAATGTTGAGCTTTAAGCCAACTTTTCACTCTCCTCTTTCCCTTTCATCCAGAGGCTCTTTAGTTCCTCTTCACTTTCTGCCATAAGGGTGGTGTCATCTGCATATCTGAGGTTATTAATATTTCTCCTGGCAATCTTGATTCCAGCTTGTGCTTCTTCCAGCCCAGCATTTCTCATGATGTACTCTGCATAGAAGTTAAATAAGCAGGGTGACAATATACAGCCTTGACGGACTCCTTTTCCTATTTGGAAACAGTCTGTTGTTCCATGTCCAGTTCTGACTGTTGCTTCCTGACCTGCATATAGGTTTCTCAAGAGACAGGTCAGGTGGTCTGGTATTCCCATCTCTTTCAGAATTCTCCACAGTTTACTGTGATCCACACAGTCAAAGGCTTCGGCATAGTCAATAAAGCAGAAATAGATGTTTTTCTGGAACTCTCTTCCTTTTTCAATGATCCAGCGAATGTTGGCAATTTGATCTCTGGTTCCTCTGTCTTTTCTATAACCAGCTTGACATCTGGAAGTTCATTGTTCACGTATTGCTGAAGCCTGGCTTGGAGAATTTAGAGCATTACTTTACTAGCATGTGAGATGAGTGCAATTGTGCGGTAGTTTGAACATTCTTTGGCATTGCCTTTCTTGGAATGAAATCCTTTCTTGGGATTGGAATGAAAACTGACCTTTTCCAGCCCTGTGGCCACTGCCGAGTTTTCCAAATTTGCTGGCATATTGAGTACAGCACTTTCACAGCATCATCTTTCAGGATTTGGAATAGTTCAACTGGAATTCCATCACCTCCACTAGCGTTTTCGTAGTGATGCTTTCTAAGGCCCACTTGACTTCACATTCCAGGATGTCTGGCTCTAGGTGAGTGATCACACCATCGTGATTATCTTGGTCCTGAAGATCTTTTTTTGTACAGTCTTCTGTGTATTCTTGCCACCTCTTCTTAATATCTTCTGCTTCTGTTAGGTCCATACCATTTCTGTCCTTTATTGAGCTCATCTTTGCATGAAATGTTCCCTTGGTATCTCTAATTTTCTTGAAGAGAACTCTAGTCTTTCCCATTCTGTTGTTTTCCTCTATTTCTTTGCATTGATCACTGAGGAAGGCTTTCTGATCTCTCCTTGCTATTCTTTGGAACTCTGCATTCAGATGCTTATATCTTTCCTTTTCTCCTTTGCTTTTCTCTTCTCTTCTTTTCACAGCTATTTGTAAGGCCTCCCCAGACAGCCATTTTGCTTCTTTGCATTTCTTTCCCATGGGGATGGTCTTGATCCCTGTCTCCTGTACAGTGTCACGAACCTCATTCCATAGTTCATCAGGCATTCTATCTATCAGATCTAGTCCCTTAAATCTGTATAA
>NW_011495080.1:1512926-1518532 GCF_000754665.1 Bison bison bison
TCTGAATTTGGCAATAAGGAGTTCATGATCTGAGCCACAGTCAGCTCCTGGTCTTGTTTTTATTGATTGCATAGAGCTTCTCCATCTTTGGCTGCAAAGAATATAATCAATCTGATTTCAGTGTTGACCATCTGGTGCTGTCCATGTGTAGAGTCTTCTCTTGTGTTATTGGAAGATGGTGTTTGCTATGATCAGTGCTTTCTCTTGGCAAAACTCTATTAGCCTTTGCCCTGCTTCATTCTGTATTCCAAGGCCAAATTTGCCTGTTACCCCAGGTGTTTCTTGACTTCCTACTTCTGGATTCCAGTCCCCTATAACGAAAAGGACATCTTTTTGGGGTGTTATTTCTAAAAGGTCTAATACAATGCAAATGTTATGGAAAGAATAGTAAATACAATGTAAATGCTATATAAAAAATTGTTGGCACACCTCAAATTGAAATTTAATTTTTTGGAACTTTCTGGATTTTTAAAAAATATTTTTGATCTGCAGGTGGTTGAATCTGTGGTTATAGAACCTGTGGATACTGAGGAATGACTATATTAATAGTTGCATACATACAAAAGAATTAAATACCATCTCTTATGTTCTATAAAAATTTTAATTTTATAAAATAGCTAGAAGAATAGAAGATCCCAGTCAATTTCTACCAAAAATTAGACACGGTATTGGGGATTCTGAACACATAAACCATTCTAAGTCTAGATCGGAGAAGGGAACTTTTTACTGTAAAGATACTGGGACTTCTGCATGGAACCTGACTTTTGAGAAATCTAACCCTGGATAAATCCTGCCAATATTGGAGATAACAGAAAAACAAGCAAATCAACAAAGCATATGGGCTAATAAAATATTTTATTGTAAGGGAAAGAAAATATAACTCTGAATACAGAAGGAGAACACACATTGAAAATTATTTTCTATAGGAAACAATATATTTTTACTGTGGTAAAATATACATAAAAAAATATATATCACTGTAATCATTTTTAAGTGTACAATTCAATGGCATTAAGTACATTCATATTGTTATACAGCACAGAACATATTTTTTATATTCCTTTACAGTACCTTCCCCTCAAAAAAATTTACAGAGATAGCTTCTGAGATTTTTTTTTTAATGCAGGAAGCCTGTAGAAGAGAATATAGCACAAGGAACTCTGCTCAATATTCCGTAACACCATAAATGGAAAAACAATTTGAAAAAGAGTAGATAAACGTATATCTATATCTGAATCACTTCACTGTACACCTGAACTTAACACAACATTGTTGATCAACTATACTCCAATATAAAATTAAAAAATAATTTTAAAGAGAACAAATTGGAACAAAGACAGAAACAAAAGGGACATGGTTAAAAACTAAACAGTAATACAAGTTTTAATGGAATGGCATTAAAATTCATATTGCAGGCAGTAAAAAACAAAACTTATTAAAGAAGAAATCCATTCAGAGGTGTGGAGGACAAACCGAAGAAAGGCTCCCAGAACAAAAAGAAAGCCGTATGAAATATTAACATTGAGAGAGGTGGCAACAGAAACGAAAGAAAGAAGTTGACTGATGTACGGCAATCTAGGCAGCCCTATGCCCCATCATGGTGATTGGTTCAGAACAGACGTGTGACCCATGATTAGCCAATAAGAGTGAAACAGATTATTTTAAAACACAAATCTATGTTCACAAAGTTATTAAACAAAAACAGCAAAGAAAGGTTAAAAAGACTAAAAACAGCGATAATAAATTTTTGAGATTGAGGAGGACTTTTCCTGTTGTCTCAGAATTTGTTTACAGCCCCAAAGCTGAGTATATTAGGAACCAAGTATTGCCAAATTCTAAAAAGAGCCATACGTAGCTCACATATGCTTCCAGGGCTTATAAGGCACTCCCACCTCCTTGCCCCAACTTGCTTATGTAAAGAAAAATGAGCAACTCACAGGAGGCTTAGTTGAATTTTGAGTGATTTTAGAGGAGGCGTCATTAGGAAAGTGTGCTGAGGCTTTTCTTTCCCCTTGTGAAGGTGGGGAGGGAGCATAAGCCCCCAACTCCATGAATACAATCTAGAAAGATTGTGAGTGCCTTTAAGAAGAGGAGCCCCCCAACCAAAAAAAAAAGAAGAGACCTTTCTGTTTTGTAAGTAACTATCATAACATTGTTAATCAGCTATACCCCAACATAAAATAAAAAATTAAAAAAAAAAAAAAAGAGGAGACTTGCATCTCAGTCTCCTGTCAGGTACTCAACATGTTAAACTGAGGAAACTTGTAAACCCCTCCTGGTGTTGACATCAGAGCAGAGGAGCAAGTAGAGAAGAAGTTCTTTGAAGTTTGACATGTATCCCAGGGAGCTGAAGGGCTTCCCTGATGGCTCAGATTGTAAAGAAAGAATCTGCATGCAATGCAAGAGACCCAGATTTAATCCCTGGGTCGGGAAGATCCCCTGGAGAAAGGAATGGCTACCCACTCCAGTATTCTTGCCTGGAGAATTCCATGGACAGAGGAGCCTGGTGGCTACAGTCCATGGAGTCACAGAGTTGGACATGACTGAGCGACTAACACTTTCACCAGGGAGTTTGGGGGTGGTGAAAGAAAAGTGTGTGGTGCTCCTCTGAGAATTCTGAGAGCGGGAGTCTGGCTGCAGGAGGTGGAAGGAGGAAGAGAGACACAACAGAGTGGCAGAATAAGAGAGAGCGTTTTCTCTGGGCCAGGAGGACCTGGAAAGGCAGGCAGGCTTGACATTGTTAAAGAGACTTCTCCAAAGAGAGCTGCTTTCTAGGATGAGGAAACCCAACAGGAAGAAGTGTGCTGCTGGGGTAAGAGTTTGGGGCAGGGGTCCTAAGATGACAGCAGAATTATGCAGTGGGTCTCTGATAGTTCATTTCATGTGTCAACGTGGATGGGCCACAGTACACAGGTATTTGGTCAAACACTCTTCTAGATGTTTCTGCAAAGTTTTTCTCTTGACAAAATTAGCATTTAAATCAGTCAGCTTTGAAGTAAAGCAGATTAGTCTCCACAATGTAGGTGGGCATCATCTAGTCAGTTGAAGGCCTTAACAGAAAAGAGACTGGCCTCCTCAGAGAAAGAAGGAATTCTGCCATCAGACTGCATTGACACTTGAACTGCAACCTCAGTTCTTCCCTGGGTCTCCAGACCCAGTCGGTCTACCCTGCAGAGTTGGGGCTCACCATCCTCCACAATCATGTGAGCCAGTTTGTAAAATCAGTCAATCAACCCCTCATATTTGCTCACTCTCTCTTCCCCCTCCCTTCCTATATGTGCACACACACACACACACATACACACACACATCTTATTGATCTGTTTCTCTGGAGAACCCTGACTAATACAGGGTGCTATCACACAGAAAGTATCTAAGCCAGGTGGTGTTAACCAAGAGATTACTATAACACAAGATTAGTTTGTTTTTTTTTTAGATTTTTTATTTTTCTCTTATTGCTTCTCCTATGCATACACCCCCACCCTACTGCAGAAGACCTGCAAAATGAAGGGAAGAGGAGAAAATAATGAGGAAAAAAATCGATGCTGCCTGTTATCAGTGTCCCCTTGGTGTCCTGAGCTAAGGGTTCTTTGGATGGAGATGGGGGTGCCTGGGGAAAGCCACAAATGGATGAGGAATTAGACTTTTACCTTAGACTGAAATGAACACTGTGGTCATTTCATCAGAGAGACAGGGAGAGAAATATGCAGGGCACATTTAAAGGCAGAGACCCGAGAGAAATAAAGCTGTTCTTAATTGTCTCCCAAGTATTTCACAATTTCAATAAACCAGTTACTGCTAGGTCAGAAAAATACCAAAATATAGGGGAAGGAAAAAGGAAAAAAACAAAGAAGAGAAAGAGAGCTTGAGAGGGAAGGGGAAAAAGCCATCAATAAGCAGGGAAAGCAATATAATTACCAAAGTAGGAAGAAGTCAAGGCAAAAAGTCATTAAATTGGACTATGGATCACTATATGTTAATTAAAGTATAACTCACAATAAAATTGAAACAGACATGAACCTAATAAATTAAGTAATAAAGCATAGATATGAATAAAAAATGGAGGTAGGGGAAATGTAATCTTCTAAAACTGATTCTAAAAATATTCGCCTGAAGAGGTCAATAGCCAGAGAAGAAATTGAAAAAGTTATCAAATAATCATTTTCCATAACAGGTCTAAGTTATTTCATAGCTACATATCCAAATACCTGAAGGAACAGATAATCCTCAGGCTACTTAATTTTTTCAGTGCAAAGAAAAAGATGAAAAGTGACCCAATTCATTTTGTGAATCTAGCATAACCAACTCTGACCCTAAAACCTAACAAAAATGTTTTAAATAAGAAATCTATATATTAGTCTCATTTTAGGCATGCTAGTTCTAAATTAAAAGACTAGCAAATTCAATCCAGTTGAACTTTATAAGAATAACACACTATGATCAAATAAAATGTATCACAAAATGTAAAAATTGTTAAATACTAAGAAATTAAAAATATCAAACCAATAATGCAGTAGGAGATAAACCATAAGATCATGACAGCATATGCAGAATAGGTATTTAATAAAATTCCAAATTTGTCACTAACAATCTGTCTTAAGCTTAGAGCTAATGCATTTAACAATGAAATATCAGATATAACCCCATTAAAATAAGAAGAAAGTATATGAATTCATATCATCACCATTATTTAATCTTCTGGAGGCTTTAGCCAGTATAAGACACAGAACAGGAAGCAAGAGACATAAACCTTAGGAAAAAAAGGAATCTTTCTTTGCAGACAAGAAATAATAATATGTCTAAAATTTCCAAGCGGATCAATTGAAAATCTAATGCAACATAAACACATAAAAGTCTATCACGTTTAGGTATGGCAGTAATAACTAGTTCAGTTCAGTTCAGTCGCTGAGTCGTGTCCGACTCTTTGTGACCCCATGAATCGCAGCACGCCAGGCCTCCCTGTCCATCACCAACTCCCGGAGTTCACTTAGACTCATGTCCATCGAGTTGATGATGCCATCCAGCCATCTCATCCTCTGTCGTCCCCTTCTCCTCCTGCCTTCAATATTTCCCAGCATCAGGGTCTTTTCAAATGAGTCAGTTCTTTCCATTATGTGGCCAAAGTATTGGAGTTTCAGCTTCAAAATCAGTCCTTCCAATGAATATTCAGGACTGATCTCGTTTAGGATATGACTGGTTGGATCTCCTTACAGTCCAAGGAACTTTCAAGAGTCTTTTCCAACACCACAATTCAAAAGCATCGATTCTTTGGTGCTCAGCTTTCTTTATACTCCAACTCTCACATCCATACATGACCACTGGAAAAACCATAGCCTTGACTAGACGGACCTTTGTTGGCAAAGTAATGTCTCTGCTTTTTAATATGCTATCTAGGTTGGTCATAACTTTTCTTCTAAGGAGAAAGCATCTTTTAATTTTATGGCTGCAGTCACCATCTGCAGTGATTCTGGGGCCCCCAAAAATAAAGTCAGCCACTGTTTCCTCTGTTTCCCCATCTATTTGCCATGAAGTGATGGGACCAGATGCCATGATCTTAGTTTTCTGAATGTTGAGCTTTAAGCCAATTTTCACTCTCCTCTTTCACT
>NW_011495080.1:1518632-1519290 GCF_000754665.1 Bison bison bison
TTCCAATGACACCCAGGACTGATCTCTTTAGGATGGGACTGGTTGGATCTCCTTGCAGACCAAGGGACTCTCAAGAGTCTTCTCCAACACCACAGTTCAAAAGCATCAATTCTTCGGAGCTCAGCTTTCTTTACAGTCAAACTCTCACATCCATATGTGACCACTGGAAAAACCATAGCCTTGACTAGATGGACCTTTGTTGGCAAAGTAATGTCTCTGCTTTTGAATATGCTATCTAGGTGGGTCATAACTTTTCTTTCAAGGAGTAAGCGTCTTTTAATTTCATGGCTGCAATCACCATCTGCAGTGATTTTGGAGCCCAAAAAAATAAATAACTAGTTAGAAAACATAATTTAAAATTCCCTTTGTATTACAGAAAGAAAAACAAAACATGTAATACCTAGGAATAAACTTTTAAAAATAGGACTTGCCTGAAAAAGAACTAAACTTTACTAACAGACTTTCTTGTATAAAAATCACATTGAAAAATAAGAAAGAAAATAGAGAGGTAGATTAAAGCAAAAATGACACCATTTTTCACCTAGCAAATTAAGTTTTTTTGGTTTATTTCAGTTCAGTCACTCAGTCGTGTCTGACTCTTTGCAACCCCATGGACTGCAGCATGCCAGGCCTCCCTGTCCATCACCAACTCCCAGAG
>NW_011495080.1:1519449-1533745 GCF_000754665.1 Bison bison bison
GACGGACCTTTGTTGGCAAAGTAATGTCTCTGCTTTTTAATATGCTATCTAGGTTGGTCATAACTTTTCTTCTAAGGAGAAAGCATCTTTTAATTTTATGGCTGCAGTCACCATCTGCAGTGATTCTGGGGGCCCCAAAATAAAGTCAGCCACTGTTTCCTCTGTTTCCCCATCTATTTGCCATGAAGTGATGGGACCAGATGCCATGATCTTAGTTTTCTGAATGTTGAGCTTTAAGCCAATTTTTTCACTCTCCTCTTTCACTTTCATCACGAGGCTTTTTAGTTCTTCTTGGCTTTCTGCCTTAAGGGTGGTGTCATCTACATATCTGAGGTTATTGATATTTCTCCCAAACATCTTGATTCCAGGTTGTGCTTCATCCAGCCCAGTGTTTCTCTTGATGCACTCTGCATATAAGTTAAATAAGTAGGGTGACAATATATAGCCTTGACGTACTCCTTTTCCTACTTAAGTCTCTGTTTTTAATGGAACCACCCAATACTGGGAAGAGTGAGGTTAAGTAGATACTTCATGGTTTTACACACTACTGGTACCATATAACTGCAACAATTTCCCTGAAAAACAACTTGTCCATGTATATCATTAATATTAGTTATGATATTACATTTGAACATAGTAATTCTCCTTTCAGGGATCCTTAGGGAAATATTTGGATATATCAACAATGATTTGTTCCAAGGTATTCACAGCAACATTAAAGCAAATAAAAGGGATGAGGGTAAGTAAATTTATAACATTAAAAAAAACAATTTATAACATTAGAAAAATAATGAGGCACATTATATTTTTACATATTATTTTAATGGTTTGTAATATTTGTGTATACTATTTATAAATATATGTATAAATTTACCATGAAAAATGATGTCTACAAAGTTTTGGGAACTACTTACTATTATATTGTTAAGCAAAAAAAAAATAAAATCAGTATATAAAATCATATCAGTAACAATTTATGTAATCTCAACTTATTTTTAAAAATGAAAATATAATGATCAAAAATAAATATGTCCAAATACTGTGAAAAATAGCTGTCTTGGTGCTGAAGTTAAAGGTAATTCTTCTGCTTTTTCATGCTTTTTGATATTAAAATTTTAAGAATATGTAGTATTACTTAAAAAGAAAAATAACTTACAAGCATTCATAACCTGGGGTTGATTGATGGATGGCTTCAGGGTGTCCATGGCTCAGCTAAAACTGCAAATACATTTTTTGTGCTAGTGAATTTGCTTGGAGAGAAAGTGATAGTTTCAAAGGGTTTCATCATCCTAGGCTAGAAGCTGCTGATTTAAAACTTTCAGGAAGTGATTTAGAAGGGTCATTATTATATATTGACAGTGTTCCAGATTTGCAACCCCCCAGAGAAGGCAATGGCAGCCCACTCCAGTACTCTTGCCTGGAAAATCCCATGGATGGAGGAGTCTGGTAGGCTGCAGTCCATGGGGTCGCTAAGAGTCCAACGTGACTGAGCGACTTCACTTTCACTTTTCACTTTCATTCATTGGAGAAGGAAATGGCAACCCACTCCAGTGTTCTTGCCTGGAGAATCCCAGGGACGGGGGAGCCTGGTGGGCTGCCGTCTCTGGGGTCGCACAGAGTCGGACACGACTGAAGCAACTTAGCAGCAGTAGCAGCACATTCATGCTAAAGGGTTAGATATTTTAAACATCATTATTTTCAAAACTAAGCCAGAAAAATTCTACTTGTCTTATATTCAAATGGAAAAATTCTCAAGATATTCATGAGTATCTTTCTCATTTAAATTATAACCACTACTAAAACTGTAATTCCATAAATATTTATTGAGCATCTATATAAGCAGGGTCCCATGAAGCATGAAATGCTTTTTCAAATAAGAACTCCAAGTTCAGGGTACACTGAAATAAGGAATATATATGATACCTTCACATGATTTGTTTATTTATGTATGCTTATATATGTGTGCACATCAGTTCTGGGGGTCTTATTTTTATTCATGTCTTATTTTGTTTAAAAAAATATTTAAGGAAGCTTACCCAAAAAAATATAACATAGAATGAAATTTAAAATAAGTAGGAGAGTCAATTGGGACAAAGGCTAAAATGAGGCAGAAAAGGTAAGATGAAGCCAAGAGTAAGGTCAGAACTCCTAGTTCATGCCAAAGTTTCAAGTTCCCTTGTAGTCTAAACAAGAAGGTAAACATGATCTGTTACATGAGTCTTCGTGCCTGAAAGATAAAAAGAAACCAGTTACTCAGGAGAAACCCAACTATTGCAAATTGTACCGCCAAAGGGAAAGTTCTCCCATGGGCCTTCATAAAGAGGGCACTGTAATATAATGAACAACATCTTCTCAAGGTTAAATAAGGAACAACAACCGGATGTAAAATACACAGGGAAATAGGTGGGTCGTACCAGGCGTCACTGAAGAGCTCTTCCGTGACCACCTACTTAAAATCACAATTCCCCATCCCCTTCCTAGCTCCTTTTGTTCCTGTAGCACTATCATCAATGAGGCTTTATCTTTTTTAAAATCTCTCTCCCCGCTCCATTAACTTAAATATAAATTCAATGAAGGCAGACATTTTGGTCTATCTCATTCATCCACATTCCCAGGGTTCAAAAGAATTTCTAACACATAGAAGTTGTTCAATATATATTTATTGAATGAGTGAATTCATGAATTATCATCATATAATTATTAGTGAGTAATATCATTATTACTATCAACATGTCATTGTCATTAGCAGGATTCACAGAACTCTTTTGCATTATATTCTTCAAGATGAACAGAGGATAAAATTAAAACATAATTTTGTAAAAGCGATTTTATGAAAGTCAGATAATGTGGCATAAGAATGTAGCTTTCAGGAGTCAAGATATGAATTTCAAAACATCTAAAGGAATCAATAAACTGCATGTTTTTAGACAATCCTTCTTAAATAAGAATTTAAGTATGATGAAACTACAAGTTGGGGTTATATTTCCTGAAAGCAGTTGGTAAACAGCTATTGTGTGTTCCTGCAAATGGCACAGCTGTATGGTTTGATTCAACTAAGCTGAGTTAGAAATTAGAGCAAGGAATCTAAAAATGAGGTATTCCTGAAAGTAAGTTTTGATACTTGCAAAGACAGGCTAAGAGATAAACCCCAGCCAGAACCAAGGCTTTTTTCAGAAAGAGATTAGATTACCATGTTAACATAAAGACATTTATATGATGTTGGTGCCAAATGGATAGATTCATAGCCCTAAAAGATTTTCACCTAGAAAAAATTTAAAGTAGGACACCCAAAAGTTCATCTGAGCCACATGACGTCTTAGTATAACTCCCAGAAAGTAACATAATCTTTCAGTATGTTATAATCATGAAATATACACTTAATTAAGCAAGTAAGTTAGCTTGCTAGATAGGGCTGTTTTCCATAAGGAATTTAAATATGGAGAGATGTTTACATACTTGAGAACATTAATTACATAAACAATGTTCTATAGTGATTCTTCCTGAAACTGTTATATAACAGAATCAGTTGTCAGTTCAAGTCAGTCCTGGTTGTCGATAATAAAACCGTATATCTAGCATCCAGGAGAACCTTTTTCTTGCTCTCAGAGCTTAGAGATGGAGAGATGGCTCACTGAGTTCAACGTGAACAGGTCCTTTTCTTTTTTTTTTTTTAAGTGAACGAGAGGAACCATAACACCTCTCTTTTACTCCTGCCAAATATTGTTTGATTCATAAAAGCCCATGCACACCAACCTGACTCCCAGTGACAGCTAATTCCCAGTGATGCCCAGTGGGAGGTGTGTGTCTATCGCAGATGCTGAGGTGCACCTCCAGGTACCCCTTGAGGACTGAAGGATTTATGACCCCAACTCCTGGAAGTGCTGCCCACAGTCCTGCCTCAGCTGTCAGCCTCTTTGGGAATCCGCTGAGGCAATGGGTGCCTGGCCCAAGTGCACGGAGACCCCTGGGCACCCCTGCTGTGCTCTCCTGGGCTGTCCATCTCTGCGTGTCCAAATCCAGCCTGCCCATAAGGCCCTGCTCAAATACCACCCTCTTCCAGCGGCCTCTCAAGATTCTTTCCTTTTCTAAATGTTCTTTTCTTTTCTAAATGACCATGCTCCCTCCCCAGGTAGGGTTGCCAGATAAAATACAGGACACCCTGTTAAATTTGAATGTCAGGTCAACAGCAAATAGTTTTTCATAAAGGCATGTCCCAAGTATTATATGGGATACACTTGGACTAAAAAACTAATCATTGTTGATCTGAAATTCAAATGTAACTGAGCATTGTGTATTTTTATTTGCTAAATCTAGCATCCTTATGTCCAGGCAGCCAGAATCCCATAACTGTTCTACACAGAAGGATAAAGGCCAGTCTCCTTGCCTCAACATGGGAGAGTTCTGAGGGGTCTTCCCAGTTACAGAGTTCCCCTGGGGGACAGTTGATGTTTTCTATTGAGGCTGTATCTAAGTCTAGATTTCTGCGAAATCCTGCTTCTTTGTCTACATCAGTCATTAAATCCCAAGTGTTAGTTGTTCAGTCATGTCCAGCTCTTTGCAATCTCACGGATTGTAGCCCACCAGACTTCTCTGTCCATGGAATTCTCCAGGCAAGAATATTGGAATGGGTAGCCATTTCCTTCTCCAGGGGAAGTTCCCAACCCAGGGATTGAACCTGGGTCTCCTGCATTAGACACGGATTCTTTACTGTCTGAGTCACCAGGGAAGCTGATTAATCCCAAACAGCTCCCCCTAATAAATTTCCTGCATAAGCAGACTCTCCCTCCTAGAGTCTGCTCCCTGGAAACTCAACTTGAAATAGGGCCTGAGGATGAATAGAGTGGTTTGGCTAAAAAAACAAGGTGAATGACTAAGAGAGGTGGGGAGTGGTCCAGAGAGAAAGATTCAGGTCAAGTTATGAAGAGTATACACAAACACTATATATGGTTGAATATTGCAAGACGGACTAGTTCATAAGACACACGACCTTATAACTTAGAAGTTAGTATCTGGGAAATCCCAGTTGTTTGTGACTCCCCGTGGTAGAGGGTGGGGGGTTGTGGAAATGGAGGTCAAATGGTGAGGAGTTTTTACTTTCCTCCCATCAGTGCTTCCTACACCTTTCTACCAAGGTTGGGTGAACCTCCATGGTCTGTGGTGGCATAAAATTCCATTGAGGTCTTTTCTTCAAATACTGGTGCAAATCATGACTTCCATTTCATCACTTATTGCATTGCATTTTAAAAACGATTTTTCCAAAATTATTCCATTAACTGACTTCCAGGAAGATGTCCCCGTGTCCTGTAGCTTCATATACTTCACAGAACCAGTCACTCACACCTGAGGGCATTTGTATCCCAGGGTGAGTGGCACTGCCTTTAAGAGGTTTGTTTCTCTCCTTTCCTTCAGGGTCTATTCTAAGGAAAGTTATGTAAGCCTCTCTTGAGTCCAGAATCTCTTTCTCCCTCTAGCTTTCTCCTGGCTAAAAGTTTCTGCTCGTGTGAAGAAAAAAACTGTACCATGGCAGCGCATCCCGACTCCCACTGCTTTTCCACACGGACTCCAGACTTCTTTAACGGGCACACAGTGCCTGAGGTTGATGTATATCTTTTGTCTAGGTTGCCCCTAGCAACACTTGATAACTAGATTCCAAAATTATATTTAAAGATATCAGATCAGAAGCTGAAACAGCCCCCAAATATAATTGAGTGATATTATTGCCACATAAGTTGGGGCCAGTTCACCTCAACATACTGTCTGCCACATGCCCATGCCCACACAGAAGTTTGACATTTTACTAGGTAGACAGAAGCACAGTTATGGGGAAACCTGAAGTTTTCTCCATGGTACAATCTTCATTCTAGATTACCTATAAAAATCTTCATTTGAAAATCAGGTAAGATTCATTTGAAAATCATTTGAAAGTCAGGTAAGAAAAAATAAATTTACACTGAGCCACACTAAACTTCCCTTTCTGTACACGTGTACATTAGCCAGTCAGTTGTGAACAACTCTTTGTGACCCCATGAACTGAGTCTGGCTGTCCATGGAATTTTCCAGGCAATAATACTGGAGTAGGTTGCCATTTCCTTCTCCAGGGGATCTTCCCAACCCAGGGATTGAACCTAGGTCCCCTGCATTGCAGGCAGATTCTTTACCATCCGAACTACCAGGGAAGCCTTCTGTATATGATTCCCCATGAAAAGATATTGGTTAGATGACCAAGATATAATTTCTCCTTGCACAAATCTATTCCCCAAATTCTGTGTCAGTTAATGCAATTTCTAGCAATACAACAACAATTAATCCTGCATCCTAGCCATTCTTCTATGAAGACTAATTTGCTGCAGAATTAACAAATTTTTTAATACTCGTAATATTTCCTGAAGACGAAAAATAAATCAGAGTGTTCATAGACTGTGAAATGAGTCCTGTGTTGATGAGAATTGTAGATAATTGTCTCATATATAGGACAGACAAATGTTAAAATAAATGTAATTTCAAACTCTGAGTCTTAGAAGTGACTTATTTCTACATGAAATAAATTTCTCTCATAATCGTATCAATGCAATATTTATATTCCTTGTTAAGTAGAAGTAGTAAAGGTACTTCCTTCTTTTGGAGCAGACAGAAAGGAAGAATGCTTACCTCTAATTACCTGTAAAATGTTAAGATAATCTTCCACTTGGGATACCATGAGAATCCTAGAAAAAGAAATAGCATCATATTTATTTAGGGGAAAATAATCACCTATCTACTTCTCATGATACAAAAGATATTGTTTCAAGCTCACTTCCAAACTCTCTGCCTGTTTCAAATTTCTTGAGAAATCTACATGCAAATTCTTAGGGAGCTTTTGAAACCAAATACAACCAAGATTTATTGGTTCTCCTTCCTCTGTGAAAATCTATTGTGTCCCTTTGATTTCCTAAAAGACCTAAGAAAACCAACCTTAGAGGGCCTTCTAGACGTTGTTAATACAAAGTTATGAGCGATCACTTCCAATAGACATCAGACACCCCCTCCTCTGAAACTGTCAGCAGCACCACCAACCCCAAGGTCTTCTGGAACTAACAGGAAGCTAATATAAACAGTGAAAATGAGTCTCAGAGAGGTGCTGACAAAAGAGAAGAAAGGAAAGTCACAGGGGAAAATGAAGAACATGAAGAGGTCACTCTAAAGACATCAGTGCCTAGGGCAGGGCCTGGCAGGCCACTCCACACTCAACAGATATTTATTGAATGGTGGAGCTCTTTGTTATCAACTGAATAGTCTTCCCTAGAGCCATGAGCAACCTGCCACACAAAGACAGCATCCAGGGATAAGAAAATCAGTGGGAAAGGGGTTGGCAAGGTGGGTGGTGGAGACCTCTCTTCTGTTCACTGCTCTGCCACAACTAGATGTCTGACTTAGGGAAAGTCACTTAAATGTCTGAATCTCTAATTCCTCAGCTGAAAAGTGAGGGGATTAGACTCTGATCTGTAGGATTCCTTCAAATCCAAAGTCTACAATCCCTACGACACAAAAAAGGGTGCAGTCATCACACAGTGCCTTGGCCTTGACCAGAGGTCAGGTTTGGCCTGTCATCCCTCACATTCTCTGTGGCCGTGACCTCTGACCCTATCCTGCTGCAGTTCCAGCCCTACCTTCCTTCCATCTTAGGGTCAGCCTGTCATGGGACCACCAGCACCAATAAGTTTAGCGACTGACCTGCACAGAGACCTAGAGAAAACCACTCTCCCCTCAATTTATATTCTCAAAGGTTTTTGTTGTTGTTGTTGTTGTATATTACGGACCTATACTTCTTTTGTTTTGTTTTGTTTTGTTTTGTTTTTAGTTTGGAAATAACCCTGTCAATGGATACATAAGCTGTTTCTTTGGCATGGTAATATTGAGGTTACGAATAATAGCCTGATGTACCTTCTCTCTGTTCCAGGAAGAGATGCTGAACTCTAATCTTAGCTATCTATCTCACTGACTGTGGGCTATTAATCATCAAAAGACCAAGAGAAAGAATTTAGGTGTAACCCAAAGTCAGTCCTGGAAAAACATTCCCAAGAGCATTGTCCATTGCTAACAATAAGTTCTACAGATGTACACAAAAGGAAAAGCTGTACCCATTTCTCTCTTCTCTTTCACTTAACCCTGGCATAAAAGCAACAGATTCCTCATAAACAGACTGAAAAAAATAAATCATTTACCACTTATAGGGCCAGATTCAGGAAAAGAAAACATTTATGTAAGCCACTTCCTGAATAGTCAGCTTTTAATGACAGCTACAAAGCCTCCTGAATGTTGTACCCTAAGGCTCTCTGAGGATCCTAAAACACAAACAAATGTAAATAATGGTCAGAAAGTCTTTGTAAGTTGATTAACCTCCTTTAATTCTGACCTGTCCCTGAGATATGATCAAGTGAGCTCATTAGTAAAATCCCTTTTTCAATAAATAACAGATGTTTTTTTTAATAAAATAGACAACCAGATGGGTGGCATCACTCAGATCCACACCTCATTTTTACCACTCAGCCAGTTATCGTTATAAACACTCAATGAATTATATGGTTTCCTTAGGGTGGAAATGCAGGGGAGGAAAACAAGTTCTTGTTCAATGGACATGACTCCTTTCAAATAAATTCCAGAAGAAGAGGCTTTGGCTCATTAATTTTTAAATCTGCTAAAATGTTCAATTAGCGGCAAAGCACAACTTCCAAGTCTAGTTTGTCAACACAGAATCTGAGAACACAAATTTAAGGAGACATAAATCAGTAAGGTTGAATCCTCTAAATTAATAATCAATGACTTCCTCCAGAACAAAAAGTGACTAAAGTCAAGGTATTTTCAAGAAAATATCTTGATAGATATCAAATAATAAAAGTCTCTAGGGTTCTAACTGAGCAGAAAACTTATCAACTTCTTTTCTATACACAACTTTGCTCAGGGTCGTGAAGCCAAAGCCTTTCCATAAATGCAGGGACTGAGTCCACTGGAAGCAGCGATTCCCTAAGAAGATCACAGGACTTAAATCAGTGGTCCAGATATCCTGGGAAGTTGTTTTCTGGAGTGAAGCAGAAGTAAGATTTTGAAACCAACCAGCTTTAACATTATAAAATGATCTCTTTCCATCCATTCCTAATTATATTTTAAGGGGAATAATTAATTGGGAAAATGAAATAAATTTCATCTTATTAGATAATGAAGGGCATTTTGCATCAAGCAATAAAATTGAACCTCCTGCAACAAGTCAAAACCATGATAATAACTTCAAATCAACTTATAAAATAAACCAAGGTGAGGGGGAGAAGTCCTTGAAGTAATGTCAGGCCAAATTGATATTTAGAATCCACAAATTTTATAAAGGGCATACATCAACAGAGACATCAGGTATTTCCCTGCATCCAGTCTCAGCTTACATTTGAGTTTGTTACGATGGAAAGGGGAGAAGTTCTTAATATCCTGCATAGATTATTAGATTAAATAAAAGGTGACCTCGAGTTAATTTCATCAGGTTACTTTATTCCTTCCCAAAACCAACCTGAAATAAGGCACAGTAGAAATGGGACTTTATGGGGATGGTTCTAAATGTTGAAAAGGAGGTCATTCAAGATGGGGAAGGGGGAGGAGAGGGAAGGACAGGGTAGCCAGATAGCATCAGGGGAGCAGCGAGTATAGAGGGTGAGGAAATAGGCAGGTAGTCAAGATTAGCTTTCCCCAAATCCCTCCTGGGGCTGGTTCCACGTGGAATGCTCTCAAATCTTTCTGCTCTATCCCCACCTGCCTCCCTTTCCTGAAGTTTAATTTGAGAGTTACTTCCCACCAGTGTTTATATGGGAGAAGGCAATGGCACCCCACTCCAGTACTCTTGCCTGGAGAATCCCATGGACGGAGGAGCCTGGTGGGCTACAGCCCATGGGGTCGCTAAGAGTTGGACACGACTGAGCGACTTCACTTTCACTTTTCACTTTCATGCATTGGAGAAGGAAATGGCAACCCACTCCAATGTTCTTGCCTAGAGAATCCCAGGGACGGGGGAGCCTGTTGGGCTGCCGTCTATGGGGTCGCACAGAGTCGGACACGACTGATACGACTTAGCAGCAGCAGCAGCAGTGTTTATATGAGGATACGAGAAGACACCTCCCCCCAGTTATCAAACACCATCCTCAAGGTTAAACAAATAGTTGTACTTGGCTTTATCTCCATTTTGCAAATTGCATTATAATTGACCCAAAATTCTCCTCTATGTAGCGGGGAATGAGGGAAACAGCCGTCAAGTATCTACTTCTAGCTCCTTTTCAACCCCGGCACTTGGTCAACCTATACCTTCCTAAGGTGGCAAAATACTGAACTTAGCAAAACTATCCATAAACAGGGATATCTTTCTTTCCCTCCCATCATTTCCAGAACCTACTAATGGCAAGCACACATACAGATTTTTTAAAAGGTGAAAAACACATTAATAGATTTTGGATTTCCCAACCATTGGAAATAGGTGTGCCCCTGTGGTCATGCATGGATGTGAGAGTTGGACTGTGAAGAAGGCTGAGCACCGAAGAATTGATGCTTTTGAACTGTGGTGTTGGAGAAGACTCTTGAGAGTCCCTTGGACTGCAAGGAAATCCAACCAGTCCATTCTGAAGGAGATCAGCCCTGGGATTTCTTTGGAAGGAATGATGCTAAAGCTGAAACTCCAGTACTTTGGCCACCTCATGTGAAGAGTTGACTCATTGGAAAAGACTCTGATGCTGGGAGGGATTGGGAGCAGGAGGAGAAGGGGACAACAGAGGATGAGATGGCTGGATGGCATCACTGACTCGATGGACGTGAGTCTGAGTGAACTCCGGGAGTTGGTGATGGACAGGGAGGCCTGGCGTGTTGTGATTCATGGGGTCTCAAAGAGTCGGACACGACTGAGCGACTGAACTGAACTGAACCAATGTTTACACCAAAAATGGTTCTGAATAGATATGTCCTTTTGAGAAACCCTTGTTAAGGAATGACCCTCAACATTGTATGTATTAAAGTCTCTCATTCATGTCCAACTCTTTGCAACCCCATGGACTGTAACCCACCAGGCTCCTTTGTCCTAGGGATTCTCCAGGCAAGAATACTAGAGCGGGTTGCCATGCCTTCCTCCAGGGGATCTTCCCAACCCAGGGATAGAGCTCAGGTCTCCCGCCTTGCAAGCGGATTCTTTACCATCTGAGCCACCAGAGAAGCCCAGATTCTCAGCTCAATGCTCTTAATGGCCTGAGACTGTATCCTGCTGTAAGAATCTGTTAGATCCTGTTGAGTTATCATCCATCCTTCCACAGAACACAGTGGTATGGACACAGATTCGCTCTTGCTTTTCTTAGAGAAGGAGGAGTTTTAAGTTGGGAGTAATCAGTAGCAGTCTGCCTCAGTCTTTAGGATTTCTGGCCCTGAAGCTCATCTGATGGCCTCAGGTATGCCTACTACAGTCCTGGTACCTCACCACTGATGTTGTGAAGTGATAAGCCAGAAAACTCAAAAATGCCTACAGCTTTTTAATCAACCAGAGATTGTCAGTGGGTTGACGAAAAGGGATCTCCTTAAAAATAAGTATATATACAGAGCACTTGACAGACCACAAATTATTTTCATAGTTTAGATGACAGAATCCTCACAATCTTATGAGATGTGAAGGTAATTTTATCTCCATTAAAAAAAAGAGACTCAAAAAAGTTAAATGGGATTTTTATAATTGTAGGGTTGGTATGTCATAGGGATAGAACTTGAACCCAAAATTCCAGATTCCAAGGCTGAGTGTGCTTTTCGTGGTGTCACAGTGCCTGTCATATCAGAAATAAATAAAACTGAGTCTGGAAGCACAGGGCATACCAGTTGGCTTGCTTGACTCTTATATTTAATTGTATTTTTATCTTGTTACATGCCCTATATTTTTATAAGTTGTCCCACATCCTTTGGGAGAGCAAGGGAAAAGAAAAAAATTAGAAGAGAAAGAGGAGAAGAGGGAAAGGGGAGAAGGCAGGAGAGAGGAGGACAGCTGGAGCTCATATTCCCCATCTTCACTAAGCATTTTGTACTATTTACTTGTTGCAGACGATGTTCTTATGAATATGGATATCATATTACTTCAAGATACTCATAGCTCATTGCTGTGGTTTTCTAAAAATGTGTTTATGTGTTCTAGTAAGTAAGACAAATAAGACTAACTGTTCTTATACATTTCTCAATTTAGAACTGTAAAATAAGTAAAGCAAGGGATAAAATTCATTTGTTTCTGTAGCAAGTTCCCTACTAAGCCCTTACTACACTACATCATAATTACATATTAGTCTATCTCCCCTAAGAGACATGTCACGCTTGCCCATTACAGTATCCTGGCACATGGCAGTTGTTTAATAAATTTTTGTTGGATGAGTAAATATGATTAAAGCAAAGTCATGTTATTACTCACGTGCCTAAAACTGACTCTCAGCTCTCTGGAATCTAGTACATAGACTTAATGAATATATGTTAATAAAACATATAAACATGTGAATGCAAATTATTGTCCTATAAAGTAAGGTATGAAAAGTATTATTTAAGTGGCAGAGAAAAGTGTTATAGGAATTCCAAGAGGGGAGAGCTTTCTTTTAGGGGAGCAGCCAGGGAAAGATTTATGGAAAAGATGATTGTCACTAGCTGGAGGCCACAGAGGACATGTGTTTCAAGCAGAGAAGACTCCACAGGAGCAAAGGAAATGTGGGAAAAAGCAAAAGAGTTGAGGAGACAAGTTGGCTAAACAAGTCAGTTGAAACTGAGGGATGATGGTGATTGGTATGAAAGACGTTGCTGTTATTTCCCAACACCCATCAACCCCCTCTTCCTTAACATCAGAAACTTGATGTTAGCTGGTCCCCTCCCCCCTTGCTGCCTCACTAAGAGATTACATTCCCATCCTTTCTAGAAGTTAGCTGTATCCATAGAGCTATGTTTTGGCCCACAGAGTGTTACCTGAAGCATCTTGTGGACTTCCAGCACAGCTCTGTAAATCCTACAGGGGCCCACACTTCTCTTCTTCATGACGTAGCTAACACTCGTCTGTGTGAACTGAAGCTTTAACAGCCATTTAGGGCCATGAGGATGGAACACACAGCCTAAGGTTGGTGAGTGCTCAAAGAAGCCTTGGTCCCTGAGGATTTCATAGGGTCCCATACCAGGCCTGCACCACCTACTACTGATTTTACAAGAGAAAGAAAGAATTTCTACAAAGTTCAAGACTCTCATGGCTGTTTGTTAGTCACTAAGTTTGTGACCGTATGGACTGTAGCCCACCAGGCTCCTCTGTCCATGGGATTTTCCAGGCAAGAATACTGGAGTGGGTTGCCATTTCTTCCTTCAGGGGATCTTGCCCATCCAGGGATCGAACCTGAGTCTCCTGCCTTGGCAAGTAGATTCTTTACCACTGAGCCACCAGGGAAGCCCTCAAGAATTTCATACCAAATTTTAATATTATGTGAAGCAAAACCTAATCGAAATGGGTACATTAAAAAAATGTGAGCACAACACATATAAACACAACCACACTATATAAAAATATAACCCTACTGCCTTTCATGTTCAGCCAACTTCTCCACTTGTCACTTTTTGACTTTGCTAAACCCAGATGACACAGCTCTGCTACATTTAAGTAATGTTTACCACCAACATAGCCCCTGAGAAATCTTCTTCAATAGCATCGTCGAAAGCAATTTTCTAGCATCTGATTTTGGTGTAAATCATTAAGATTTTTGCTTTGGCATGCTGCAATTACAGCCAGGCAGGGCTGCAGCCTGGAATTAATCAAGAAATCGCAACCAGGTCAGCTTCAAAGGACTTCATTCCCGTGGGAGATGATGGCAAGGGCAGGGAAAGTTGTGACTGAAACTTAACCCACAAGGCAGAGAGCTGCTTGTTATCCTTGCTGCTGCTGCTGCTGCTGCTGCTGAGTCTCTTCAGTCGTGTCCAACTCTGTGCGACCCCATAGACGGCAGCCCACCAGGCTCCCCCATCCCTGGGATTCTCCAGGCAAGAGTACTGGAGTGGGTTGCCATTGCCTTCTCCTGTTATCCCTAGCAGATATAATAAATACCAAAATCTAGATTGAAAGAGACAATTGTGCAGCAAGATAAATTTATTTGTAAAGCAAAACCTGGAGTCTTCTGCGTAAGTGCAGGAAAGCCAGTTCTGTGATAGGAGCTCCGGGGAACATTAAAAAGGAACACACAGAAGTAGACAAAACAGAGTTTGGGAAAGGGTGGTGTTGATGAGAAACAGGAGCCATATGATAACAGCA
>NW_011495080.1:1533845-1534267 GCF_000754665.1 Bison bison bison
AAATTTTTTTTTTTTTTTTTTTTTTTTTTTTTTTTTAGTCAGCAGAAATTCTTAAGGCCAAAAGGTCAACATCTTTCCTTCTCTTTCACATTTAAAGATCTTATTGTCATGAAGACAGCCTCGGGACTCAAGTACGAACAACTCTCAAAAGCAGTTCTAATTCTGTTAGATCTTGTTCACAATGACTAAGCAATCGAGTAGACAAGTCCAGTACACAGAGGTTTGAGAGGACTGTACTGCTTCTACACCCAGACATTGAGAAATGGTGTTGAGAAAAGTCTTAGTGAAAGTGTTAGTCTCTCAGCCATGTCCGACTCTTTGTGACCCCATGGACTGTAGGCTGCCAGGCTCCTCTTGTCCATAGAATACTCCAGGCAAGAATACTGGAGTGGGTTTCCATTTCCTTCTCCAGGGTATCTTTC
>NW_011495080.1:1534367-1545821 GCF_000754665.1 Bison bison bison
AACCTGAAACTGAGTTAATCAGTGGGCTTCCCAGGTGGCTCAGTGGTACAGAAGTGAAGTGAAGTGAAGTGAAGTTGCTCAGTTGTGTCCGACTCTTTGCGACCCCTTGGACTGTAGCCCACCAGGCTCCTCCATCCATGGGATTTTCCAGGCAAGAATACTGGAGTGGGTTGCCATTTCCTTCTCCAGGAGATCTTCCCGACCCAGGGACGAACCCGGGTCTCCTGCATTGCAGGCAGATGCTTTACCATCTGAGCCACCAGGGAAGTCTCAGTGGCATAGAATCCATCTGCAAATGCCAGGGGTTTGATCCCTGGTTCGGGAAGGCCCCCTGGAGGAAGAAATGGCAACCCACTCCAGTATTCTTGTCTGACCTGGTTGCGATTCCTTGATTAATTCCAAGAAAATGCCATGGACAGAGAAGCCTAGTGGGCTATAGTCCCATGGGGTCACAAAGAATTGGATACAACTGAGCACCTGAGCACACAAAAGGAGATGAGCATATCCTGTCTGATTAGTTATCCAATTGCCCCCTTTCTGGGTGACCTGAGTGGCCCCAGAAGTTATTCCAACATTTACCAGTGACTTGGAAAGTCCCCGTTGAAAAGTAGGACTCATAGGAGCTCGGGGAAGGGCACATAGCTTCCTACTGACTGGACCCGTCCCTGACTCAGTCCAACCTGGTTTTCTCATCTGTTTCTGATCCACTACCTCCATCTTCAGAAAGCTCAAACAAAACCCATACTTTTATCACAGTTTAAAAGCATTTCCACATAGATCTTTTGACGCTCATAACACTTCTGGCCAGGAACTGAGTCCCAAAGTTTCACTTCTTTCACAAGCACCACTAAGTGATTCATTTTTACAAGAGTCTGCTCCAGGTGGCGCTGGCGGCGCAGCTGCAAAGTCAGAGGGAAGAAGGAGAGGAAGAGGGAGGGGAGCCCGCGGGAGCAGTGGCAGAAGCCAGAGTACAGGGAACACTTGAGAAGAGCTGTTTGCTTTGGATGAGGATTCATAACCCAGAGAAGGAGGAGGTCAGAATGGAAAGGCTGTGGGGCTCAGATTGTGGAGGACTGCTTCAAATGCCAGGCAGAGACCTGTGTTTTGATTCCATGGTCAATGTGAAGTCAGGGGGTATACATCTATGCAGGCTAATCACATGCCTTAAGAACTGGCTTTGGGGAAACTAACCTGATCATGATATGTAGGTTGTATACACGTGCAAAAGCTTGAGACTAGGCAGAAACTTTGGGAGAAAGTTTGTTCTGTTGTTGTTCACTCACTCAGTTGTATCTGACTCTTTCTGACCCCATGGACTGCAGCACACCCGGCCTCCCAGTCCTTCACTGTCTCCTGGAGTTTGCTCAAATTCATGTCCACTTGAGTCAGCGATGTTATCTATTTCATCCACTGCTTCCTCCTTCTCCTTTTACCTTCAGTCTTTCCCAGCATCAGGGTCTTTTCCAATGAGCCAATTCTTCACATCAGGTAGCCAAAGTATTGGAGCTTCATCTTCAGCACTAGCAGGAGAAAAGTTTACAGGGTGACAAAATTTTCTGTACACATTTGTACCTCCCCCCGCCCCCCGCCCAGTTTTTCTTTATGGCCAAAGCAATTCCTAAGCTGAGGTTTCCTTTACTTTTGGATGTCCCTACATTCAGAGCCTAAGCCAAGTCTGAGCATTTGAGAAGCCCATGTGCACGCCTCTTAAGGGACCATGCTCTTTCTCCAGCAGCTGCCCAACGTCACCACAAAACAAATAAGTGTGACTATTGACAGAAAGCAATAACCCTTCCTACATGTGTTGAATAAATTGCCTATTAGCAGTCCCACACCATAATTCATGTCCGATTATGCAGATTCAGCCCTTATGAATGAGTGGGAAAATCTTATCATTAAGTGAAGTTCTATACCAAATCCCTAAGCATTTTCTTATTATTTCCTAAAGCTGTTCCTCCTTCTGGCTCATCCCTGAACTTTCTGAGAGCTAGTTGAATCAAAGATAAGCAAGAAGTTCGTACTCTCTGTATACCATTCCTCTGGGGAAGAGCCTCTTGGGTGCTTGGGATTTATATTATAGAACCACAATTTAAATGCAGATTTTTAACTCCCATGTTGAGCAGCCAAGAAGGAGGTTTCTGACTTGATTAAAATATCGATGCATAAATTTTATACTTAACAGTCTTCTTTCTACAATGGGGTGGTATTGAAGAGATGTTTTTAATGAACTTGTGGGACATGCATGAGGTCTCCAAGAAAGTTTATTGTTCATAGATTGGTTTTCTAAGTCTTAAAGGAACAAGGGTCTGCTACTTTTAAAACAGTATTTTTAACCATGTCTCTTACCAGTGTAAGCTTATAAACTGATGGGACATGTTACTACTTGGTCTTGTTGGGGGACAAGGGAAAACAGCTAAGAGATAGGAGATAAAGTGTGGAGTGAGCAATCAGGCTGAATAGGGTTTTTCAATTTGGGGCTGGGAAGATGTCAAGTATTTTGAGCCTAAATTTCATTATTTATAAAGGGTGTTTACCATGATGAATGAGATAGCAACCAGACAGCACCTGAAACATAGATGTCACACAATAGACATTATTGCCATACTCCTGTATTCAGGGCATCTGGGTTTGCCACTTACTTTATGAACTGTATAAACCACTTGACACTCTCATCCTCAATTTCCTCTCCTGTAACAATAAGAAAGTCTAGGTTAGGGGATCTCCTAGGCTACTTCTGGGCTTCCCTGGTGGCTCAGCCGGCAGAGTCCACTTGCTATGCGGGAAGCTGGGTTTGAAGCCTGGGTTGGGAAGATCCCCTGGAGAAGGGAAAGACTACCCTCTCCAGTATTCAGGCCTGGAGAATTCCATGGACTCTATAGTCCATGGAGTCACAAAGAGTCAGACAGGACTGAGCAGCTTTCACTAGGCTGCTTCTAGTCCTGCTGCTTCTAGTCCTAAAAACAATGACTCTCTGACTCTAAGCATCACAATTATTGTACTAATCAATATAAATACGAACACATACGTGGAGGGCAAGCAGTGATAAGTGATTCACTATATTACTTGCTATGTAGACAGCAAATAGTATGAGAATAAGAGAGAAAGGGGGAAAGCAAGCAAAACTGAGCTATTCCTTATTCCCTTTCCTAGCTACACATGCGCCATCGCTTCAAGGAAAAGAAAGGGGGATATCTCGGGGAGAGATGGTGAAAAAAAGAAAAAGTCAAGAAGGAAATTAAAACAGAAGAATATATAACAAATATCATGCTTGATGTACCATATAAAGCAGAAGATAAATAAAAATTCTATCCTAGAGACAACAGAGCCTCTTTTTTTTAAATTTACTGGAGTATAGTTATTTTACAATGTTATGTTAGTTTCTGCTGTACAATGAAGTGAATCAGCTATCTGTACACACATATCCCCTCCCTTTGAGGTCTCCCCGCACACTATCCCACCCATCTAGGTCATCACAGAACACAGAGCTGAGCTCCCTGTGCTATACAGCAGGTTTCCACTGTCTATTTCACCCATGGTAGCGTATATATGTCAATCCCAACCTCCCAGTTCATCTAACCTCTCCTTCGCTACCCTGTGTCCACACACCCTTTATCCACCTAGTCAGCAGAAATTCTTAAGGCCAAAAGGTCAACATCTTTCCTTCTCTTTCACATTTAAAGATCTTATTGTCATGAAGACAGCCTCGGGACTCAAGTACAAACAACTCTCAAAAGCAGTTCTAATTCTGTTAGATCTTGTTCACAATGACTAAGCAATCGAGTAGACAAGTCCAGTACACAGAGGTTTGAGAGGACTGTACTGCTTCTACACCCAGACATTGAGAAATGGTGTTGAGAAAAGTCTTAGTGAAAGTGTTAGTCTCTCAGCCATGTCCGACTCTTTGTGACCCCATGGACTGTAGGCTGCCAGGCTCCTCTTGTCCATAGAATACTCCAGGCAAGAATACTGGAGTGGGTTTCCATTTCCTTCTCCAGGGGATCTTTCTGACCCAGGATTGAACCCTGGTCTCCCACACTACAGGCAGATTCTTTACCATTTAAGCCACCAGGGAAGACAAAAGACAAAGAGAATGAACGTCATTTGTGTTTGTCAGCTGCCAAAAGGAGATTGTTGTTGAAAATGTTTTAAATTATAAGGACCATCCATACCCACTCCTTAGGAAGCAGTAGGTCTTCCTTCATTAGGCAACAACATTCTTGGGAACTCAGTAAGAGAAAAGGTTCAACCACAGGCAGTACTCAAGCAAAAGGCATGTGGTTATTCCTCAAGAAAGTTCGCCAAAGACATTCTTGGCATTTTATCATTCTATTACAGACAATGAAGAAAGGAACATGTTGGTTATACTGAATTCAGGATACTTACGCCTAATTAACCAAAAGAAGCAAAAATTACTCTACCACCACCAGGAAGAGCCATGTTGATAATGTGTTTTGAGATCTTAAGCCAAAAATTGATGAACTTGATCACTTGATAAGAATCCCCTCAAAATTACATTTCTGGTAATACTATTTGCTACCCATGGACAGAGGAGCCTGGTGGGCTACCATCCATGAGGTCGCAAAGAGTCAGACACGACTGAGCGACTTCACTTCACTTCTTCATAATAATCTTTCTCTGCCTCCTGCCAATATTTCCATGTCTCTCTTTACTGAGTGGACTTGTCAATATCTCTCTGTTCTGTGTTTTATGTATGATTCACATGCTGCCTGCTACTTCTATTTTTGCCTTTTGCCATTTATGAGCTTGAATTCTTTGCAATCTTGCCTCTGACCTCAAGATGATCCTGTTATGACCCTGTCCCTGTAGAACCCAACTTTCCCCATCTGCTAAGACTGGAGCAGAAGGATTTTCAGGATGCTGCACTTCACCACATGAAGAGACTTGGCATTAAGACACTAGGGCGCTGTTTCTCTCAGAGAGTCGGCAAGGTCAAAACTAGATTCCTAATAACATTAAGCACTTTTTCACTGTTGAAATTTGCAAAAGCAGTAGTGGATAAAACTGCTGCCACCATAGTACAAACCAAGGCCGTGGATCCAGGTACACACAAAAAGCCCTTCTGCCACGTCCAGGAGCAAGTACCATGTTGTCTCAAGGAAAAGCTCTGTGTAAATGTTTGGGTTGTGATTGAACTTGCTGCTTTCTCCATGGAACGCCATTTTGAGTTGGCACAACAATTGATAAACTAGAACCTACTCAGGCGTGGCAGATATTTTGTCAAAAATGAACAGAAGGAGCCTATCACTTCAAGGAAAATGATGACAGTGTTTGTTTCCAATAATAGCATTTGTGCTCTCAGGCAAAAATTCAAATTTCAGAGAACTAGAATTCACGACCTGAACTTGACACGTCCCAGGACTTAAAGATCTTTTTCATAAGATCAGTGGTGATATTGATGAATATGATTTTTATATTATATAATTAAATGTGTAGATATTTGGAAGATCTATATAGCTCCATGAATCAATATTTTCCAAAACACCAATGCACACTGTTATAAAATCATGCATGTGTAAAAGATCCACTCAAAGTGCAAGACAGAGCAATGGATTTTAATGTAATAGAGTAGAAAAGTTTATTAATGTGGTTTCATATTTCATATAGCAAATAACCTTTCAGAAAGTACAACTTGTCAAGCTTTGTTGTAATATCCACAATCATCTGAAAAACCTCAACGTACTTCTGTTTTCAACTATATATCAGTATGAACAAGATTTTCTTCTTGTATATTGCTCAAAACACAGTCTCAACAGACTGAACACAGAGCCTATATCCTGTGGAGTGCAGCCTCAATAGCTGGTTAGATCCCTAGTTCTTAGGTCTCCCAGACTCCCTGTAGGTGCCCCCTCACCTGTGTTTGCTATAAGGGCTCTCTGTATCCCTTACTTTCCATTGACCATCTAATCATCCAGCAACACTAGCTGTTAAATACTATTGTTATTGCCATTAACCCGAGACAAGGTGATTCCCATTAATCTGGCTGGTATGTGGCAACACAGAAGCTAAAACCAAGGTGGACCAACTCCAGAATCCAGCCTCCCACCTACCACGCTTCACTGTTTCTGTGCCAGGACCATCTCCAGGTGAGGAATATCTTCAACTGAGAGCTTACTCCATGTTCTTCAAACCAGCTGAAAAGACTTCATGCCTCTTTATTGATCTCCTGAAACTAATATTTTTCCTCCTAGTTGTCCCTCTGAACTAAAATATGAGTTGGTATGATCTGAATGGTATTCCCCCCAAACCCATATGTCAATCTGGAGTCAGAGTCTTTGAAAGGAACTTAAATTCGAATAAAGTCAGAAGGGTAGGGTCCTCACAGTTAGGATTAGTGCCTTTATAAAAGACAGCAGAGAGCTTGTTTTCTGTCTCTCACCCCTCACTTGAAAGCACCAAAGAATGGCCATCTACAACCCAAAGGGAGGGCCTCACCAGACACCCACCCTGCTGGCACCTTGATCTTGGACTTCCAGTCTCCAGAACAGTGAGAAATAATGTCTTGTTGTTTAAGCCACCTAGTCTGTGGTATGTGGTTATAGAGGCTCAAGTAGACTAACACATGAGCACACAACTTTGTTTTTCAGTTCTCCATTTCACTTTAACTGCAGTTAAGGTGCCTCCTGGTTTAGTTTTTCTCAGTAACACATGATTTCCCAGGCAAGATTACTGGAGTGGGTAGCCAGTCCCTTTTCCAGGAGATCTTCCTAACCAGTGCTGTCCTGAAAATGAACAAGTTGATAGAGGACTGTGTTCTGGCAGAGTGGCTATCCTTCCCCTGTAGGTCTTCAGGCTCTGGAAGATCCACAGCCCTGTTTCCAATCATAGAAAGCAGAAGAGATTCGCCCCTGGAGTTCCTACACACACGTTACATTCTCACTGCTTTTAATCTTCTGTTTTTTCAATGTCCATATTCTCCTAACTTCTTGGGAAACATGTAATGATATTTAATTTTAATTCCATGGCTACAGTGGATTTTGCTGATTAGAAATGGAGGCTTCTTGATGCAGTACTTTAATCCTCTTTAAAGACAGTGCCTGGGGCTCTCTGTAGCTGTAAATTATAAAAACAAAAGCTGGATTAAAAAATATGCATGTGCAGTGAATAATTATTTAAAATGCAACATATCAGGCTTAAAAAGTATGTAATAATGTATCCTTGGGATAAATGAGACATTATAAGTATAACTCTTGATTATTGGTTGCTCTCCTCTGGTTTTATAATGTAGACAGTATGTAGCCCGCTAGGCTCCTCTGTCCATGGGATTTCCCAGGCAAGATTACTGGAGTGGGTAGCCAATCCCTTTTCCAGGAGATCTTCCTGACCCAGGGATGGAATCCAGTCTCCTGCATTGTAAATTTTCTTTACAATGTAAAAATTCTTTACCTGTAAAAATTCTTTACCATGTGAGCCACAGGGAAGCCCAATAATAAAAATCACTCCAATGGGAAAAATTAACCCATGTCTTTCTCTTCTTG
Organism: Bison bison bison; assembly: GCF_000754665.1. Lineage (NCBI taxonomy): Eukaryota > Metazoa > Chordata > Mammalia > Artiodactyla > Bovidae > Bison > Bison bison. The sequence continues at coordinate 1,541,864 of NW_011495080.1, forward strand.
GGCCCAGAGATAGAGACAGATAACAGACTTGAGGAGCCTTTCTGCTTCTATAACAATAGGCGCCATTTTCATTATTTGCATGATTCCTCCATTACTCGTGCTCAGAGAACATTTTTTTCTTTCAGACACGTCTAAATTTACAACCACATGTGTAATTATTTGCCATGAGACTGTAAGCTCTGAGGGCAGACCCCATGTTTATTTTTTTCTACGTCATACTCCTAGCTTAGGGTGATGTATAATTCCAGGTTGCTTGGAACTGTCTCAGTTTCAGCATTAAAGGTCCTGCATCTCAGGAAATGTCTAGGTTGCAGGCAAACCAGGATAGCTGGTCTCCATGTGCTAGCACCCACTTCAATAAGCAGGTTTTGAATGAAGGAACTGCCATAAGTAGTAGCGTGTGTCATGCCTAAAGGAAATAACATGCATTAAAGATAGAACCAGGTGTTTGTTAGGAACATGACTGTGGAGCTAGATAATGCTCAGTCACTAAGTCATGTCTGACTCTTTGTGACCCCGTGGGCTGTAACCCACCAGGTTCCTCTGTCCGTGGAATATTTCCAGGCAAGAATACTGGAGTGGGTTGCCATTTCCTACCCCTAGGGATCTTCCCACTCAGGGATCAAACCTGCATTTCTTGCATCTCCTACTTGGTAGGTGGATTCTTAACCACTGCACCAAAGATAGCCTGGGTTCAACTCCAAGCTCCACCACTTACCATCTGTGTGAATTTGACCTTGGGTTACTTCCTATGCTGCCATCTCCTCATCTGTAAAATTGGAAGCTAATGGTATCAACCACAAAAGGGCTGTTTGAGAATCAAGATTGTTAACGTACGTAAAGCACTTAGAACAGTGCCCACTGAGTGTTATTAAAATTCATGAAAATCTCTAATATAGTACTTGGTCTGGTAGATGTCTGAGTTTATTTAAATTAGCATGGGCAGGAATAAGCCTAGGCCAAATTGTGAACAAAGTGAAATTGTTCTTCAATTGACTGTTTTCTAGGCTAGTGAGAAACCAGACCAGGTGCCTCACTCCCGGCTATTCCATATAAGCCCCAGCTCACTCAGCCCCCACCATGGAGCTCTCTCCCACCATCTGCTCCGGACTCCTCCCTTCCTTGTTCATCAACACACTCTGTATCTATCACTGCCTTTGCCCTGTTACAGAGCTGAGTTGCTGGTGGTTGATGAGTTCAGTTGTGTTGCAAAGCCTCTTCCCCATCTTACTTCATGTCCCTTCCACAGGGATTTAATTTAAAGAGAACTCCCAGAAACCTCATCCTTAATCTAGGGGAATTAATCTCTAGTAATTGGGACTTGACACTATGTGGAAGGCGAGGAGAGAATTTGAAAACAGGGTCATTTCAATGGCATCTTGCAATCACCATGAGGACAACTGCCTGCTCCATGGAGAACTGGTTTGGCTGCATGCTATCTCTGAAAAGTGTCACTTTGAGAAGCATATTCATCACTGGTTATCTAATATGTCCTGATGTTGATTAAGTTGGAAAGCTGCAAACAGATGAAGACTTATCTCTTACACTTGAGTAGATGTGCAAGGAAAAGTAGCCTGAAGAAATTATTTGGAGAGAATAGAAGCTTTCAGCAACCACCTATTTGTTAGGGAGAATTTCTGGAGGTGGACAATGCTTTGAGAGATGCTTGAAGGTGAAGCTCAGGATGAGTGAAGAACACTTCCACTGTGACCTTTACTTTTACCTGGGAAAGAAGTTTTAACCATGCCCAGCCAAACACACAATTGTGAAGTGACCAAAGATTAATTGTAATTTCCCTCTATTGTTATGGAATACTCTTGTTATAACCTGGTCTTGGGCATTAGATGCCAGCTAAACCCACCTTGAAGACCATATAACCTGTCTTCCTGTATAGTTTGTCTTCCTATGCTTCTGACTCCCCTCTCATCAGAACTTACCTATTCTATGTCTCATTTCTTCAGAATCTTATTCCAAGCAAACCTAACATAGTTGTACCAAGAGCTGATGGATATTGGTTCCATGTGACCCCTCCCATTCATATCTTTGTAGTGCCTTAACATGAAGGTGAGTCTCAAGCATAACAGATTTTAGATAGAATAATAGGCATATAGAGAAAATTCTTAATGAAGAGTGCATATTATACTGTAAAATACATTTTTAAGTTTCCCATTAATAAAGTTTCCCATTAATAATTGGACAAGGTAGAATTGAGAACAATAGTCTCTTTCTATGGCAAGATTTTTTTTTTAATTCTCATTCTATTTTGCATTTGGTGAGTGTTTAAAGATATGTCACCTTTAGTTTGGGGTTTTAATTTTACAGAAAAGAAATGTTAACAGTTCAGGTTGACACTTGGTGACCACCTACTGCCCTTCTAATGCTCCTTTAAGAAAATCAATGCAAACAATAATAGCCCTGAGTACTCCAGGGACAAGAATCCTACCTCCTTCTTTAATAAGCCTGGACAGGCCTTGACCAAGACCACGAAAAACAAATGTCAATGCATAAGGAATTGTGTAGAAGCTCTGAAGTTCAAGGTTAACCACAAGAACTTCAACAATAACATTACTGGTTAAAATATAGCACACAGTAACCAACAAACTTTAAACAGAAAATGCTTCCTGGAATATAGTCAGTTACTTGGGTTATAATATAAGCTCCGTTTCCTTTATTCAGTTTTCCAGAGGTGTGGAAATCCAAGGTGTGGTGTCTGGTCCAGATCTGTGGAGTGAATTCTCTCATAGATGATGTCATCTGGAGGGGGTGGGATGGGAGGGTGGGTACATTTTGACTTATTCTCCTCACAAAATATTTTCCTTTCCCAACTATCACAGAAACTGAAATTTTTGTTCACTTTCCCCCAAGGTGGAATCTCTCTAAAATTCTCTGAATACCACAGAAATGGCAACACATGAAGCCAAAATCTATCATTAGGACTTTCTGATTGCCATGGAGGAGGGAATGAAAAGATAACCATAGTATTCTGATATGGAAGATCTACTGAATAAATGAGACTTCTCAATAAAAGTGGATTTATGTACAAGTGATAAAAGCTGAGTTGTGTCCCCACAAAATTCATATGTTGAAGTCCCAACCCCTATTAACGTAGAATGGAACCATCTTTCGAAATATGATCTTTACACAGGTAATTAAATGAGGTCACATGGGTGGCTTATAAGCCCTGTGACTGTATTTGGAAAGAGAGACTTTCAAAGAAATGATAAAGGTATAATGAGGCCAGTTGGGTTGAGTCCTTTCAAGAGGAGGAAGAGACACCAGGGATGCATCAAAGAAGAGAAAAGACCGTGTAAGGACACAGCAAGAGGGCTGCTGCCTACAAGGCAAGATCGGCCTTGGGAGAGACCAAACCCGCCAAGCCACTGATCATGGACTGCCAGGCTCCAGAACTGTGAGAAAATAAATCTCTGTCATTTAGGCCACCCGATCTGTGGTATCTTGTTATAGCAGCCCAGGCAGACTAATCCCACAAGGATCCCACTCATGAATGAAATGATACTGCGTTTACTTTCTTCCTGAGTACAGATATGCAGATGACACCCACCTTATGGCAAAAAGCCAAGAAGAACTAAAGAGCCTCTTGATAAAAGTGAAAGAGCAGAGTGAAAAAGTTGGCTTAAAACTCAACATTCAGAAAACTAAGATCATGGCATCCAGTCCCATCACTTCATGGCAAATAGACGGGGAAACAATGGAAACAGTGACAGACTTTATTTTGGGGGGCTCCAAAATCACTGCAGATGGTGACTGCAGCCATGAAATTAAAAGACGCTTACTCCTTGGAAGGAAAGCTATGACCAACCTAAACAGCATTTTAAAAAGCAGAGACATCACTTTGCCAACAAAGGTCCGTCTAGTCAAGGCTATGGTTTTTCCAGTAGTCATGTATGGATGTGAGAGTTGGACTATAAAGAAAGCTGAATGCCGAAGAATTGATGGT
>NW_011495080.1:1545921-1571739 GCF_000754665.1 Bison bison bison
GACAGATGTGAGAGTTGGACTATAAAGAAAGCTGAATCCAAATAATTGATGGTTTTGAACTGTGGTGTTGGATAAGACTCTTGAGAGTCCCTTGGTCTGCAAGGAGATCCAACCAGTCCATCCTAAAGGAAATCAGTCCTGAATATTCATCAGAAGGACTGATGCTGAAGTTGAAACTCCAATACTTTGGCCACCTGATGCGAAGAACTGACTCATTGGAAAAGATCCTGATGCTGGGAAAGACTGAAGGTGGGAGGAGAAGGGGACAACAGAGGATGAGATGGTTGGATGGCATCACCAACACAATGGACATGAGTTTGAGTAAGCTCTGGGAATTGGTGATGGACAGGGAAGCCTGGCGTGCTTCCATGGGGTCCATGGGGTCACAAAGAGTTGGACACGACTGAGCGACTGAACTGAACTGAACTGAACTAAGTACAGATAACCATACATGCTGGGTTTAAGGGAGTAATTCAGTGCCCAGTAGAGCTGTGTATAGTGCTCATCTACTTGCCTAAATGATATGATAGAAGAACAAATAAGTAAACAAACTAATTGTAACAATATCAGATATATTTAAAGAGTTTCCTGCCTGAAAGGTAAATAGTGGAGGAGAACAGGAAGTAAAAGCTTTTCTTTTGCTGGTTGTTTGCTGTTATTCATTAGTAATGTTACAAGAGTAGGACAGGGGAAATATTTTACCCTCTACCTTCTAGGCTCTTGGCTGAGACCTCTCTGTAATACAGAATAACAGGAGTAAAAAGTTTAGTATGTATTCCTTCTGTAAACAGGGGAGATACCCAGGAAAACTGAGGAACTCTCTGAAAGGGACCAAGTTACCATCTTACATACCACGTCCAGCTAGAAAAGGCAGTTATGGGAGGTGACCAGGAAAAGCACAGGAGATAAGCGTAAGGTGGTCATGCAGATTTGTCTTCAGTAGGTACCTTTTTCATTTAAAAGAATTTCTTGTTTAGTCATCCTCTTTCTGTACAAAAAAACCTTGTATTTGTACCCTTACAACTAGAGGTTTCCCTTCTAATGTAAATGTCTTTTACAAAAGGGGAAATATACAGTTCAAGATTTTCAGAGATTGAAGTTTCCTGTGTCTGAAGTTTCTTGAAATAATCAACTCAATATAATCCATATGCCAAATAGGCATTTTGGGGGAGCTCAAATTCTGCTCCCCTTCACGTGGTTGACTAGCTATCAGCCTAAACTCAGACCACAAAGATTCCAACTTTCACCACAAAACAATTTGCTGGCCTTAAATCACTAAATGTTGTAGGTAGCAAATATCTTCCTCTATGTCTCTGCATGTCTCTCTCTGTCCCCCTTCCTCTGTCTCTACTCATATAGTAGAATAATTTTATGGAGATGAAGTAATGGTAACAAGTAAACCAAAAAGGGCCTCATCTTGGGAGGCTGTAGCAGATCCTTTTGGTGACTAGTCCATATAGCTTTGCACCCAGCACTTCAGCACACACCAAGAATTCCAGGGCTTCCCTGGTGGTCTAGTGGTTAAGACTCCCAGTGCAGGGGAACTTGATTCACTCCCTGGTCAGGGAACCAGATCCCACATGCCCCAACTAAGATCTGCCACAGCCATATTTACAGAAAGAAAAGAATTCCAGCTGTACCTTACTGCTGGATGATTCTTGTAACTGCCAAAACCAGGTCCCCAAGTCCATGCCCCACACATGCACACTGCCCTCTAGATACCATCAACCAATGACTACAGGCATTAGAGCATAAATACTCCAGCCCCCTCTCCCCTTGGGTGGATAGCTGATGCATGTGCTACACAGATTGCAGATGGCCCAGTTGCCTACACTAGTAGCTTACTAATTAAGTTACCTTCACTGTCTGTCTTCCTTCTCCTCATTTTCTCACTTGTCCTTCACATCCCGAATAAACTAATTGTACTTGAATCCTTAATTCAAAGTCTGTTTTTAGGCAGAGCTAAATTAGACAGGATAAACAAGGATTCCTAGTTTGGAATTCCTAGTTACCCCACTTGCAAGGTTGCTGCTGCTGCTGCTAAGTCGCTTCAGTCGTGTCTGACTCTACGCGATTCCATAGACGGCAGCCCACCAGGCTCCCCCGGCCCTGGGATTCAGGCAAGATAATAATGTCCCTAAGTCACAGTTTACCTATTTTTAAATGGAAACTGTTAATACCTACTTTGTAGGTTTAAATGAAATACTGTATGTGAAGCATTGAGTCTGGCACATAGCATTTGCCTAGTAAGTGAGTTTCTCCCTCTTTGGGTTGGCTCTCCATGCAAGAGATTTCAAGCCAGCAAAGAGGTATATCATTTGGAATTGCCGTGTAGCAAATCACCCCCAACTTAGTGGCCTAAAACACCAATATTATGTAACTCACAGTCCTGATGGTCAGCAATATGGGCTGGGTTCAGTTGGATGGTTTTTCTACGGATCTGAGTAGGGCTCACTCACACAAACGTGAGCAACAGTGAGTCAGCTGAGTACTTGGGCTCCTGGGAGTCAACTAGCTTCTGGGGAGACCAGGTTGATTGAGCCATATGTCTCCTATCTCCTAGAAGGGTAGCCCAGGCTTCATATGGCAGCTCAAGTCCCCAAGAGCAGCAAGAGGGCAAGGCCCCTTATGCACAGGTGTTTCGCAAGTCTCTGCTTGCTATTGTCTCTTTGGCCAAAGCAAGTCTGGATGCAAGGAGGAGAGAAAGATTCTTCTTAATGGGAGGTGGTATGAAGTGATGTTGAAAGCTTTAAATATAAGTGGTGCAGCAATTTCTGGCCATTTTTGCAATCCATCAGAGACTCTGCCTTATATAAATGAAGTGAAAGTCACTCAGTCGTGTCTAACTCTTTGTGACCCCGTGGACTATACAGTCCATGGAATTCTCTAGGCCAGAATATTGGAGTGGGTAGCCTTTCCCTTCTCCAGGCGATCTTCCCAACCTAGGGATCAAACCCAGGTCTCCCACATTGCAGGCAGATTCTTTACCAGCTGAGCCACAAGGGAAGACCTAAATAAATGAAAGGCTTGCATAAAATGTCTGGGGACCATCAAAGTGATGTCCCCTTGCTGAGTAGCTTGCTCAAGAATTGAAAGGCTGCCTGGCTCTCACAGAACTCAAGGTAATCCCTAAGTATTACTAAGTAAATTGAGGAGGCAAAAAGTATAGCTTTTATCTTTGATGGAAGCTAGAAATTTATGTTGGAAGATGGTAAATTGAAAAGGTCATTCTGGGACTTTTTTGAGAAAAGGTTTTTAAAACCCAAAAATATATGTTATACTAAATTGTTTAGATGTGTTATCACCATTTTTCTGCCATTATTAATGTAGTTATATTAATCACTGAAATGGATGTCCATACTTCTAAATACAGGTGTTCACACAAACACATTCTTCAAGATTCTGCCTAGAAATGTGACTATAATCAATCTAGGGAACCATTTTAAGCTAAGCTGCTGCTTCCTTCCACCAAAGACCAATTAATTGCAAGCCTGAAGACTACACAAGGTAGATAGTAATTTCTGCTTCCTCATGAAAGCAAATAATTTTTCTAAGTTTACTGTGGGTCATAATTACTCATCTTAATTTTGGTAATAATTACCCTTATAAAATTCCTTATAAAAATGCCTTTATAAGACTCTGTTTTATAAAATTAATTCCTAATAAAAAAAGAAAAAAAATTATAAATAACCTCAGAGGGGAAAATGGTGCCTTGGAGTTGGTAAACTGCAAGCAGAATTTCTGGCTGCCAAACAAAATTTGGTCTACTCAGTAAAATCCAGAAAGGCTTGGAGCACAGCCACAAGATTGAAATCATTCTTAGGCTCTTGTAATTGCATTTATTTCTCATTAAATTGCTGCATACTTCTGGTATCTTGTTAGACTCTGTACATAATTAGGACAAAAGAATCAAGGCTTGAGAGTCAGCCTTCCAGGAGTCTCCTGAGAGGACTAGGGTGGTGGTGACAACCTCCTCCCCTCCCCTCTCCCAAAACTAACAGCAATCAGCTTGAGCAAGACTCACACACTTCCTCTAAGTAATGCGATCAGGACTCAGGGCAACAGGTGAGACAAATGAGTAAGTCTCATTCCCCCACATGTACAAAGGGAAGAACAAGTCAGCGCCTTGGCAGCCATGGTGCAGCTCTCTTGGGGGCCCCTCTAGAGGGACCAGTCTGAGGTCTGAGTCATCCTCTCTCAATATGGAATCCACGAGGATGGCTTTTTGGCAGGCAGAGCAAAAGGGAAGTTCCGGGCATAAGGGACCTCTGGGTTCAACTAACCCATATCTAGAGACAGATTAACTGCACAGTGAGACAGGATGACACAGTGGAGGGTGAATGTACTGTTTATCATCCGAACCAGGATATGCTTAATTACGTCCGGAAACAGGCATAAACCGGAGCTGCCCCCAGTTTGGGCAATGTCTATATGAGAAAGCTAATAATTTCTCTGATGACTTAGGGGCATTTTTTTTTTTTTTTTTCTGGTCTTGTGAGACATACCATCAGACCAAGCAATGACAGAGCAGGAATCAGCTCTAACCCGTCACAGGGCCGCTTTCAGTACCCAGCCTCCCAGCAGGACTGTCACAAGCCATACCGAACATGGACCCTCCGTGTGAGTGGTGGGTACAAGTGGTCGACTGCAGCTCCCAGGGCCACATGGGCCCCCTTCCTGTGACTTTGGAGAGAGTCAAGAAAATATACGGAGGTTATTCTAGCTGTGGTCTCTACTCTATTCATATCAGCAAGCACTGGGAGAAAGAAGGATTTGTATTCATCCCTAACAAAGATGCTCGTGCACGTGTGCGAAGTCACTTCAGTCGTGTCTGACTCTGTGTGACCCCATGGACTGTAGCCCACCAGGCTCCTCTGTCCCTGGGATTCTCCAGGCAAGAATACTAGAGTAGGTTGTCATTTCCCTTCACCAGGGGATCTTCCTAATCCAGGGATCGAACCCATGTCTCACGTCTCCTGCATTGGCAGGCGAGTTCTTTACCACTAGCGCCACCTGGGACACTCTATGTGTCTCAGCTAGTAAAGAATCTGCCCGCAATGCAGGAGACCTGGGTTCGATCCCTGGGTTGGGAAGATCCCCTGGAGAAGGAAAAGGCTACCCACTCCAGTATTCTGGCCTGGAGAATTCCATGGACTGTATAGTCCATGGGGTCGCAGAGTCGGACACGACTGAGCGACTTTCACTCACTCACTCATTCACTCCACCTGGCTAAGGGGGGCCAAATTGGTGGTTTGGCAAAAGTGCTCAAATACTAAAATGCTCTCTGGGAATTCTCAAGAATTCTAATCACCCTCCCCATGTCAGGCCTGGGGGTCTTTTTGGTATTTTATCTCCCTGTTCATACCAGGGATCTTGCCATGCCCCTCTGGAATGATCTAGCCACATGCATCTGTGTCTTCAGGAGTAGCTTCATTCATTATCCCCACAGCTCACCCTCGGTCCTTGTGCACTGGCCTCGGAGGTTCAGATGAAAGAGAAGGCTGCACTGTGCTTTTACACCTCTTTCCCTTTCAAGACAAGAGAGGGATTAGAATTTTAGTCTTCCTTTTGATTATTAGCGAACTTCTTTTCATCTAGGCACTTCATGGGAGGAAAAAACACCCTCTCCTGCCCTAGGTGAATGCTTATACCACAGATGACAGTGGGAAGATCTTTCGAGGGCTCAGTAAGTATTAAAGTATTAGAGTTTTATCTCATTTGAAAGAACTGACTCATGCCGACTGCAAGCCGAGTTTCTTTTCTACTGCAAAGTTACCAAATACTACTGTATTAAAAACAGGTTTGTGGACATGATGCAAACTGCCATGAAATCTTTACAGCTAACACTCACTTCATCACTGCCACACACCGTGTTGGATCCTGCCCCTCCTAGTAATACCTATCACCTGAGACAAAGCTTTCTTTAATCCTTCCATGCTCTCTCTCCCCCACATCAGTCACCTTCAGTCCTTAAGGACCCGCCTCTTCCTTTCATTTCCATTTCCCTCAGCCCAGCTACTGACCTGTTAACCTCACACCAGCACTAGAGCAACAGTCATCTAACTGGACCCCCAGTCCTCAGCCTCATTCATCTTCATTATCAGTCCTGCCCTTGAGCTAAATTAGCTTTCTCAAATCACTATCTCTTGGAATATGTCATCACCCCTTTCAATGCCTGTAATGGTTCTTTCTTACTTTGGAGAAACTTTCCCAGTGCTTCAGATCTGCCAAAAATCCAATGTCAATCCAGTCACCATTGCATCCCTTACTATTCACTCCCCCCAAACAGGCCAGAGACCCTGCCATTCCTCCTGTGGGTTTGGACTGCTTCCCCAACTTTCCCAATGCTTCTCCCATTGTCCAGGTTAGAGGTCAAAGTGGTGCTGTTGCTAGTTTTGAAGAAGGGGCCCACAAGCCAAGGAACACAGACAGCCTCTAGAAGCTGGAAAGGCAGGGAGATGGAATCTTCCCTAAAACATTCAGAAGGAAACCCTGCTGACACCCTAACTGTAGCCCAGGGAAGCCCATTTCAGACTCTGACCCTCCAGAACATATGGATGATAATATGGTGTTCTAAGACCCCAGTGTGTGGTAATTTGTTATGGCAGCACGTCCCAATCACTTAAAAGTAGGCAGATGCTATGCTAGAAGCTGAACGCTCATTACTTCCCTCTGTCACCCCATAGCCCTAGGGACAGTTACTACTGTTACTCCATTTTATTTACAAGGCAAAATATTTAAGTTACAAAGGTAGATAAACAATTAATAAGCCCATGAAAAGATATTCAACATCATTAGTCATCATAGAAATGCAGTTAAAGCTGTAATAAATATCACAATAAGTATCATTAGAATGGCTAACATAAATCCTGACAATACAAAGTCGTTGAGTGACACTGTTGGAGCTCTCGAACAGTGCTGATGGGAGCATAAATTAATCCAACAGCTTTAGAAAACAATTCAAAGGATCTACTAAAACTGAACCTATGTGTGTCCTAGGATCCAGCACTCCTGGATATATACTCCAGCTGCTAAGTCAATACAGTCGTGTCCAACTCTGTGCAACCCCATAGACGGAAGCCCACCAGGCTCCCTTGTCCCTGGGATTCTCCAGGCAAGAACACTGGAGTGGGTTGCCATTTCCTTCTCCAATGCATGAAAGTGAAAAGTGAAAGGGAAGTCGTTCAGTTGTGTCTGACTCTTAGTGACCCCATGGACTGCAGCCTACCAGGCTCCTCCATCCATGGGATTTTCCAGGCAAAGAGTACTGGAGTGGGGTGCCATTGTCTTCTCCGGATATTTACTCCACAGAGTGGTGTAGACACGCTCACCAAAAGCCAGGTGCTGTGTGTTGGAAGCATTATTTTAACTGGGAACCAAGCCAAGTGCCCACTGACAAAAGAATAGAGAAATTGAGATGAATTCATACAAAGAAATGAAAAAAAAAAAATAACCCACAGTTCCAAGCAACATAATACTGAGCAAAAGAAGCCAGACACACATGTGTATACATATGGCTGATTCATGTTGATTCATGGCAGAAACCAACAGAACATTGTAAAGCAATTATCCTGCAATTAAAAATAAATTTAAAAAAATAGATGTAAAAAAAAAAATTCAGGACCTCTGGAATATGCCAACTTTTGTTTTGGCTTTGTGTGTATAGTTTTTGTGAATCTGTTTGCTCTTCTTAATTGAAGTATAATTGCTTTACAATCTTGCATTAGTTTCTGCTGTTGCTTATTTTTGAAAGAAACTGAAACTGCTAGTAAAATAAATGCTTTGTTTTGCTTTGAAGTTTTGAAGTTGTTCAGGTGTATCATGGTTCATAGGTTTATGAAGGATGCCACGAATTCTTTTCAGTCTTATATGAAATGTACAAATTCGGGGCGATGATAGTGTTAATAGTGTCTCTTACTGCTGCTAAGTCGCTTCAGTCATGTCCGACTCTGTGCAACCCCACAGACAGCAGCCCATCAGGCTCTGCCGTCCCTGGGATTCCCCAGGCAAGAACACTGGAGTGGGTTGTCCTTTCCTTCTCCAATGCATGAAAGTGAGAAGTGAAAGTGAGAAGTGAAAGTGAAGTCGCTCAGTCGTGCCTGACTCTTAGTAACCCCATGGACTGCAGCCTACCAGGCCCCTCCATCCATGGGATTTTCCAGGCAAGAGTCTCTTACTACCTTATGTAAAACTTGAACATTTTCATCAATATTACCATCATCTGTTTAATACTCCCAGTGTATGTTCTCAAAGTCTATTTACTTAAAATTGTATGCCGTGCTCTGCTTAGTCATGTCCAACTCTTTGTGATCACCTGAACTTCAGCCCGCCAGGTTCCTCTGTCCATGGGGATACTCCAGGTGGGAATACTGGAGTGGGCTGCCATTTCCTTCTCCAGAGGATCTTCCCAACCCAAGGATGAACCCAGGGCTCCTGCACTGCAGGTGGATTCTTTACCGACTGAGCCAGTGATACAACTAATAAGCTGTGAAGTCTAAATTACACACACACACACAAAAGAAGCCAGACACAGAGTCAATTTTTATGAGGTTCTAGAACAAGTAGCACTAGACAATGGTGTTTGAAGTCAAGATATTGATCACTCCTGGGAACCAGAGATGGAGAAATGCCAGCTTGGTGTTACTAGATTTTATAGGTAAAGAAACTGAGCCCTAGGAAAGTTACCTAAGGTCATGCAGACAGCCACTAAGTCGTGGAGCCAGAGGTCAAACTCAGAGTCTTCACACCAAATCCCATGAGTCTCTCAACCCTTTCTCAACTGTGAGTGAAGGCAGGCTCCCAAGGTAATAATACTAGGAAGAGAAAAGGAAATGGCATTACCACCTCCTGGCTGGCACACTCATGGGAAAGGAAGGCTGTTGCTCTTTTCAGTGGACCCTCTAACTGATAAAAAGAATAAGTTCTTTGCTGAAGCCTGGCAAGCAAGCAATTTCTGGGAATTCACATACAGTGTTTCTGTTTTATTCTTGCATTTTTTTAAGAACAAAACTTTATCTTTTAGTAGGCTCTAGGAATTAGGGGCAGAGAAGGCAATGGCACCCCACTCCAGGACTCTTGCCTGGAAAATCCCATGGACAGAGGAGCCTGGTAGGTGCAGTCCATGGGGTCGCACAGAGTCGGACACGACTAAGTGACTTCACTTTCACTTTTCACTTTCATGCATTGGAGAAGGAAATGACAACCCACTCCAATGTTTTTGCCTGGAGAATCCCAGGGACGGGGGAGCCTGGTGGGCTGCCGTCTATGGGGTCGCACAGAGTCGGACACGACTGAAGTGACTTAGCAGCAGCAGCAGCAGCAGCAGGAATAAGAGGAGGGGAGAATGGGAGTGAGGTGGCTCTGGGTACAAACCTGACCCTTTCTTGCTAAACAGCCTGCCCGAGATAGAGGAGAGGATCCCAGGATGAGATGTTCCCTCCAAATATTGCTTCAGATTCATGAATAGATTTTAGTCCAAGATCATGTCTATCTTGGTTCACATTCTATCATCAAGGAGTTACCCTTCAGTTCTGTCTCTTCTAATACCCCTTCCTCCGACATAGGACCTTATCTGCAAATCCAGTCAGCTCTACCTGCTAATTTATATCCTGAATCCTTCTATTCCACCATCTTCATTGCTATTGCCAATGGCCACCCCTTCATCATTTCTCATCCAGGTTATTGTCACAGCACCCTGCTTCTGCTACTGCTGCTAAGTTGCTTCAGTCATGTCCAACTCTGTGCAACCCCATAGATGGCAGCCCACCAGGCTCCCCTGTCCCTGGGATTCTTCAGGCAAGAACCCTGCTTCTGCTGCTGCAACCCAAAGTGCTTCTCTGCACAACAACCACAGATCACAGTTACAGTAAAACCCAGACCCTTTCACCTGATTTCCAAAGTCCTACAAAATCTGACCCATGCCTTCTTTTATAACCTCATGCCATGCCAACCTCATTTTAAGGCCTTTCTGTTCATGCAATAGGTCAAGTTCATCCAAGTCTTAGGATCCATGAGCTTTGTCCTCATGTTCTCTGCTTCAAATGCTCTGGCCCCAACCTCCCTCCAAATGGCTGAATCCTTCTCAGCATTCCAATATCACAAAGTCACCTCCTCTGATGTTCCAGTCTAAAGCAGCCACCTAGTTGCCCTCTGTCATATTCCCCTTAATAAGTTTTCTGCATCGAACTCACTGCTATGTAATATTTGTTTCTTTGTTGATTGACTGCTCTTTTCATTTAAGCTTCTTGAGAGCAGTGACATTGTTTTTCTTGTCTTCACAGTATCCCAGTGACAAGAACAAGGTGCTCACTAAATGTTCCTTAAGTGAATATATAAATGAATGACTTCCTGGCACTTTGCCTGGTGTGTTTTTAGCAAATATTTTTTGAATGAATGCATAGTAACCTGGGTTTAAGTTATTACAGTTTTCTGCATTTTCTATTCAGTTTGATGACACAGTTAACTCTAGTATTTGAACATTCTGATTACAAAGCCTCAATTTGACATACATAAATGAAAACCTAGCAAAACTTGCAGAGACAAATCTGAGATCCAAAAGTATGCAGTGCAGCTTTGCTTTGAACAAAAAATAAAAGCTTTCTGGCTCTGGGTCCCTGCTTTCTACACATTCTGAGATCAACCTAGCACACAGAAGCACAAATGAACTTGTAAAATGCCTTCATAATGATCCCTTACATTTGCATAGCTACCTAACAAATACCGCTCAAATTTCCTGTCCTTTCCTGCAGGGATGAAATTAAGATTATAGTAAAAATCATAAAATGGTAAGCACTAGGGGGTTCTCTGCTCCCCAGTTTCTCTGAGAGGGCTCTCTGACCATACTTTCGATCCCCCTTCAAAGCTGTCACAGCAGTTATTCCCTGGGGTTGTCCTCCACGTGCTCCTCGAACTAACCTCCTTTTCACTTCCCTCCTTTCTCACTTTTATTCACTCTGAAAAAAATCTACGGTTGTTGCAGCTATCAAGATCCCACCAAAGCCTTCGCTGGTGAGGCTCCCTGGCATGCCCCCCCTCCCTCAGGAGCCTTCATCTCCTCTGTGAGGTGATTGCCAGAGTTCACATGATAAAGGGCATAACGTGCTCTAAATGACACCAGAGGTCATTTTCCATCACTGCTGTGACTGCAGCTACCAACCTGCTGAGAATTTCCATGTGGTCTCAACATTTGCCAGGCATTTGAAAGAAGCTATGGCTTTTAGTATCCGCTTGCTTATTAATTGGAAACTACCCGCAACCCATCCCTCCCCCAGGAGAGACAAGTTATATCATGCTCAGAATC
Source organism: Bison bison bison (assembly GCF_000754665.1). Lineage (NCBI taxonomy): Eukaryota > Metazoa > Chordata > Mammalia > Artiodactyla > Bovidae > Bison > Bison bison. Next base: position 1,557,221 of record NW_011495080.1, read on the forward strand.
AGGATACCCTCCCAATGGCCATTACTCTTGAATCAAACTTGTATACTTCAGCTTTCTCTTTTTCTAAAATAAGCCATTTTTCAGGGTGCGGGATGGCCAGATATATAAATAAATCATTGGTAGATATGCCCTACCAGACCTTGGATACCCTGAGAGGAACACAGCTTACTCTTATATTGACACGATTGCTCCTCAATTACTCACATATATCTCATTTGCTTCTCATAGCAATAGTGTAGTGGAAGCAAGAAGGCAATTTCTACAACTATTCTACATGTAAGGAAATAGAAAAAAGATTAAGTGAGTTGCCTGAGATCACACAAGCAAGTTACTGCTGGATCTGAATTTCAATTCAGGCCTCTAGACAACAGCTCTAGAGCTCTTCTAGTATAACAAGGTCCCTCGACCATCTCTGAATCCAGCTGCTTCCCCAACTCTTCCACAACCTCAACCACACTTGAAACATCTCTTGAATCTTTTTAGAGTTCTACTGATCTCCAAATGAAAAGTTTAGTTTTCACTTTGGGGTCACTGAACCTATTGCCAAGCCCCCAGTTCAGCCTCTCATAAGAGTCACGGATGCTACAAGGCTGAATTCTTACTGGTTTTAAATAGAATCTGGGAATTCCCTGGTGAAGAGTCCAGTGAATAAGACTCTGCACTTCCACGGCAGAGGATGTGGGTTCAGTCCCTGATCAGGGAACTAAGATCCTGTGTGCCACACAGCGTGGCCAAAAATGTTAAAAAGTAAAATAATAGTTTTAAAACATGGTTTAAAAAATAAAATAAAACAAAATGGGATTTACAGCCCAAATCCCATAATACCTAGGCATTATAATACAGAGTCATCCACTATACTTATTCAGAATAAAGGCTCAGTCAGAGCTGAGCAAATTGAGCCCCTGTTAAATTGTATCCCGGTGCCTTTACTCCATAACTAAATAAGTTTTCCTAAAAAAGGATTTGCCTTTCTTTTATGAGTACATGGATTGCTCCCATATTATTCAAAAGGATGATGACATTTTTGTTTGTTTGTTTGTTTTTTGCGTCACATAGATGATGATCTTCTCTGATCCTCAGTTTTCTCATCCATGAAAAGGAGAAAGCAACACAAATTCGTAGGGTTATGGTAAGCACCAAAAAGATAATCATTAAATACCAATACAGGGTGTGGCGCACAGACAGCAGACGTCAGTCAGGGTTTCCTTACTTCCTACAGAAAATCGAACAACTAGAATTTCATACACATTCTCTGTTCTCTTCGAGTTTACCTGATGTGTTGTAAAGAATCTGTACAAAATCCTTCCTCAATTATTTTTTAATCCTTTGCCTTGTTAGAAGATTTTGCTACTTCCTATTAAACAGAGTAAATTGATCTTGGCCAAAGTCAGAATAATGTAACTCCTGACTAGCGATTTAACTGAACATTCCAACTATAGAAGGGTTGGAAGCAGGGAGGGAGAAATGGAAAGGGAATCTGTCACCTTAACAGGAAATCAATCACTACTGACTAAAATCAACCAATCAAGAAATAGCAGTGAAAGCATATTGTTTAGCTGTGTAGAGAGAAATATGAAAAGAAACAGCTAAATTTGTTGAAAGCGGTTGTTTCTGGGAAGCACCTAGAACATTGCTCAGCAGATTGTGTACTAATCAGAACTATTGCAGTTGCCAGTGACAGAAACTCAGATTCAATTAGCTTTAGCAAGAAGAGGGATATATTAGTTTATATAACTTAAAAAAATAAATAAATCCATGGATCAAGGCAGCTGGAATCACGTTTTCAAATAATGTTTATATAATATCATGGCAAATAGATTGGGAAACAGTGGAAACAGTGGCTGACTTTATTTTTCTGGGCTCCAAAATCACTGCAGATGGTGACTGCAACCATGAAATTAAAAGACGCTTACTCCTTGGAAGGAAAGTTATGACCAACCTAGATAGCATATTCAAAAGCAGAGACATTACTTTGCCAACAAAGGTCCGTCTAGTCAAGGCTATGGTTTTTCCTATGGTCATATATGGATGTGAGAGTTGGACTATAAAGAAAGCTGAGTGCAGAAGAATTGATGGTTTTGAACTGTGGTGTTGGAGAAGACTCTTGAGAGTCCCTTGGACTGCAAGGAGATCCAACCAGCCCATCCTAAAGGAGATCAGTCCTAGGTGCTCATTGGAAGGACCGATGTTGAAGCTGAAACTCCAATACTTTGGCCACCTCATGAGACGAGCTGAATCATTGGAAAAGCCCCCGATGCTAGGAAAGATTGAGGGCAGGAGGAGAAGGGGATGACAGAGGATGAGATGGTTGGATGGCATCACCGACTCAATGGACATGGGTTTAGGCGGACTCCGGGAGTTGGTGATGGACAGGAAGGCCTGGCATGCTGCGGGCGCATGGGGTTGCAAAGAGTTGGACACGACTGAGCGACTGAACTGAACTGAATATCTGCAAGAAATGGTCTCTTGTTCTCCTTCTCTCAGCCCTGCTTTCTTTCCCCTGGGTTGGCTTAATTTTCAAGGACACTTTCCCTAGTGGGAGCAAAGATGGCCCCTGTAGAGCCAAGATTACTTGGCCTTAGCACCCAGACTCTGAGAATAGCACCTCATTCCTGGTAGTTCTAGCAGAAATCCCAGGAAGGGCTCTCATTGACCTGGATTTGGTTGTTGTCCATCCTTGAAGCAGTCCCTCTGGTCAGGGTAATTTTATGCTGATTGTCTGAGCCTGCATCACATGCTCACTCTTGGAAACAAAAATTAGGGGCCCCATCTAAAGCACATGGAGAGGAGAGCAGTTCTCCAAAAGCAAGGTGGGATATGTGATGGTTAATTTTATATGTCACCTCGGCTGGGCCACAGGACCCAGATATTTGGTCATGTTGCTATTAAGATATTTTTTAGATAAGATTAACAATTTAATCAGTACACTCTGAGTAAAGCAAATGATCAGGGTAGGTCTCATCCAATCAGTCGAAGTCCTTAACAGAAGGAAAAAACTGACTGCATGTCTGCCCTCTCCTTTTCCCCTTCCAAGAAAGAGGGACTTATGCCTACAGGCTGTATTCAGACTCAAGCTGAAACATCAGTTTTTCCCAGTCTGTAGCTTGCTTCCTATCTTATGATTTTTAGGCTTGCCAACCTCCAACTATTTCAAGAGCCAGTTCATTAAAATCTCTCTTGAGATAGAGCTGATAGAGATATTGGTTTTGTTTCTCTGGAGAAACCTAACTAATATAGAAACATATAGATATAGACACATTAACCTAAAGAAGGAAATAAAGATGCTAGGTAGACCAAAAAAAAAAAAAAAAAAATATATATATATATATATACACTCATTGATAGTTAACAAGTGTTACAAAAGGTGAGTTGGCAGATTTTTTTTTAATAAGGCTATCATTTCTACCTTAAGTGGGAACACAGGATGCCTGAGTGTACATAAATCCTCAGCAACAAACACCCGTGTAAAAGTAAAGACATGATTTATCCAAAGTATGTAACATGTGTCTAAAATCCAGCTTCCTATTCTTTTTCAAATATAGGAGATAAAATCAGTTTAGAGACATCACCAGACAAGGATATGGACAGAAGTGGATCCAAAAAGTGCTTTGTGGATGACCACAGATCTCTAACAACCCAGAGCAGGAACTGGTGCCACAGCCAATGTATCTGATAGATTCCAACCAGGCTGAGGACTCTGTGGGAACATGGATGTACACTGGACCTTTAGGGTTGCATGTATGGAGACTTAACAGAACCTTCAGCTGTCCTGGTTTCTCTACTATCTGAAGTCTATTGTTTGGGTTCTTTTGCTTGAAAACAGAATCTTTTTACTAAATCACAACCTGCAGTTTTCCAAGTGAGAGAACTGATGTCAACATTTTAGGGATCATGGAAACAGATTTTTTTCTAGGTCTTTGGATGGGGGTCCAAAGTGTTCTAAGAAAAGCAACCTTAAAAATTACTCCAGGACATTTCAGTCTATGACACAATGATTGCACAGTGAAGGCTGCTTTACAGCTCCCTCAAAGGACACTGAGGAAGTTAATAAACATTTCTCACCCACCATAAACAATAAAAAATAATAATTTTTAATGCCATTTATAGTATGCCTTTCACTGAGGCACACAAGTTTTTTGGTTTTGTTTTTTTAATGACAATTTCAGGAATTTTACTGGCCTCTGGTCACACCACCTTGCAGTTCAGTCTATACTGAAAATAGCTGGCATGCTAGCACCATGCCAACACCCACCTAAACACACTAGCTTCTCATAAAACTTCCCTGAGGGCAGCATACAATGAACAATTTAAATTTCAAACAATTCTTGAGTGAAACAGGGAACCGAGATGATGACAAAGCAAGTCAATAAAGACTGGGACAACAAATCTAACTTGAAAGTAATTTTCTATATTAAATAAAAATGCAAAAGATTCAGCCACAATTCAGTTTTCTGCTCATAAAAAGTCATAGCTATGAAATGATCAAAATAAATAGATAAAATTAAAATTTAAAAAGTGAATAAGAAAGACAAAATTGGAGCTGAAGCTCCAATACTTTGGCCACCTGAGGCAAACAGACAACTCATGGGAAAAGACCCCAATTCTGGGAAAGATTAAAGACAGGAGGAGAAGGGGGAGGCAGAGGATGAGATGGAGGGATGGCACCACCAACTCAATGGACACAAACTTGGGCAAACTCCAGGATATAGTGAGAGACAGGGAGGCCTGGTGTGCTGCAGTCAATGGGATCAGAGTCCGACATGCCTTAGTGACTGAACAACAACAACAAATGAAACACAATTAAATAAATTGATGTATTAAAAAGACTGATAAAATGGTAAACTAAGTTTTAAAAACAACAAAAAATGAGTCTTAGGTAAAAGAATATTCTAGAAAACATAAAGAGCATGAGAATAACTTAGAATATCAATTAAAAGAATATCAGAAAACAAAATAAAATTATAAACATTTTTAGAAATTCAGAAGTCCTATGATTAATACCCTATTGAGAAGTAAATAGGGTCCCTTGAAGCAAGACAACTCACGGTAGCCTTTCAAGAGGTTTTATATCTCTGGGCAAATATTCCTAAACAGAGGCACGTGGTCCAGAGAGTGTCTCAGAGTAACTTCTGTAGATCACATTTCCAATTACTAATCAAACCCAAAAAATCACCTCATAAACAATACAATCACAGAAGTCAACAACTTCTTGGCAGACTGCCTGGAGAGGAGAAAAAACACTTTCCCAGGAACCCCTCTAAGACTGTAAGATCTCGGAGGACTGGACCCCATCATGAAGCACAGAGCCTGAGGGGAACTCAGTTGAACTGGACAGAGCTGAATCATTCCATAAACTTCTAACCTTAAGGAAAGTGTGTGCTCACAACATAATTAAGCTACCCCTTTAATCTCAGAGCACGTCGCCAGCTTCATTCTCTTCTTCCAAGTACATCATGGAATGCATCTCATATCAAGCCAGGGCAGCCCAGTTCCTTCAGGTTTTCAGCACCTAAATGAGAGTCTTGAGGACAGAAATTGTAGGTAGACCAAGGCCACACATGGGAGTGAGCATTTTCACCTTTCTCAGAATCTCTGGGGGTGCTAGTTCAAGGTGAGATTCTTGGGGCACATCACAGACTTAACACACCAGAATCTCTGAGTTTGATGCCCAGGAATCCGCCCAGTGAGTAAGCCCCAAGTAAGTGACTGGTATGCTCACTAACACTAGAGAGTTACCAACTTCAAGGGAAAGTAGGATCAGGGAAAACTAGAGTCCATAAGCCAAAGATGCCCACTCTGGGTAGGAGTAAGGATTTAAAGCAGAGACTGGCGAAATCCAGCAGCAAGAGTAAGGTCACAGGAGTCAAGGTCATAGAACCAGAAAGGTAGCGTTCAGGTCTCAAATTATTTTCTGGATCCCAGTGGCATCTCTTTGGAAAACCACAGTCACCATCCCCTCCAGGCATACCTCTGCAGCTATTAAAGGTGTGGTGTGCTAACAGATTACAACTCCTTACTAATTAAATTGTAAGTCGTGTTTCAACTGTCTTTAAAAAAAAAAAAAAAACCAAGGACACTAAAATGCAGGCATATTGAAGCTAGCACAGAGTCACTGTCTAATCTTCAAAGAACACAGCACCCCAACAAAATCTATATCAGAACTAAAGCAAAGAGTCCTTGAGAGCTGGAGAGGGGAGTTGTTAGTGTGATCAAGTGCAGTTAAATATTGCCAGAACAAAAAGTCCTGAACAGACCCTTGAAGTCTTGGCAACAACCTGAGAACCTTCTTTCCAAATTTATAGTCTGCTCAAAAGATTGCACTGCCACACACCTTAAATCTTGTGCTCAATTCTAGATTTCTCCTAAAAATCTGGGTCTCTCACAGTTTTTGAACAATAATGCTAGAGTTTCTCCACTAATTTTAATGGAATACAATCTAGAGTTCCAGATCTAGGAGATTCCTGGGAGGTCAACACATTGTCCCTCTACTCTACGAAAGAAGGCAATTACAAACATTTTTTACAAAAGATGTCTCTGCTTGCCACACTGGTTCATGCTAGGGATTAAAAAATAATAATAATAATCACAAGACCACCTTTCATATACGATTCTCACCCGTGTCAATTTCTCATGGTGAGGAAGAGAGATAACACATACTTCTATTAACTTGGCTTCAGGCTTCCATGGGACATCATCACTATAGCTCATGACCTCTCCTCACATGCTCACTCATTTTATTCCATGGTGGGTGGAATGATTTGTAAGACTACTGAGGTCTTCGACCTCATTTTCCCATTCTTCTTCCTTCCTTGCAAAGAGCTCTGGCCTGATCCTCTATCTCCTCAGGGTTGCAAGGAAGCCCCTATTTTACAACTGGGTAGGTGAACCTCCTTAGTTCTGGGATAAAAAGCCAAGAAGTTCAGTATTCCCAAAGGTTTAATCATAGTCTCCAAATTAGCCTTTATTACTAACAAAGGGGATATTCAGAATTCCATCTGCCTTATTCTTTCTCTCTCAATTGGTTAAAGGAATTGGAAAGGAAAAGTGGAATAATGTATTCAGTTCAGTTCAGTCACTCAGTTGTATCCAACTCTTTGTGACCCCATTGACTGCAGCACACCAGGCCTCTCTGTCCATCACCAACTCCTAGAGTTTACTCAAACTCATGTCCGTTGAGTCGGTGATGCCATCCAACCATCTCATCCTCTGTCATCCCATTCTCCTCCTGCCTTTAATCTTTCCCAGCATCAGGGTCTTTTCCAATGAGTTAGTTCTTCGCAGCAGGTGGCCAAAGGATTGGAGTTTCAGCTTCTGCATCAGTCCTTCCAGTGAATATTCAGGACTGATTTAGGACTGATATTTAGGATGCACTGGTTGGATCTCCATGCAGTCCAAGGGACTCTCAAGAGTCTTCTCCAACACCACAATTCAAAAGCACCAATTCTTCAGTGCTCAGCTATCTTTATAGTCCAACTCTCACATCCATACATGACTACTGGAAAAACCATAGCTTTGACTAGATGGACCTTTGTTGGCAAAGTAATGTCTCTGCTTTTTAAAATGCTGTCTAGGTTGGTCATAGCTTTTCTTCCTAAAATGGACTGGAATGGACTGGAATGGGTGAATTTAACTCAGATGACCATTATATCTACTACTGTGGGCAAGAATCCCTTAGAAGAAATGGAGTAGCCATCATAGTCAACAAAAGAGCCTGAAATGCAGTACTTGGATGCGATCTCAAAAACAACAGAATGATCTCTGTTCATTTCCAAGGCAAACCATTCAATATCACAATAATCCAAGTCTATGCCCCAACCAGTAACACTGAAGAAGCTGAAGTTGAATGGTTCTATGAAGACCTACAAGACATTCTAGAAATAACACCAAAAAAAGATGTCTTTTTCATTATAGAGGACTGGAATGCAAAAGTAGGAAGTCAAGATATACCTGGAGTAATAGGCAAATTTGGCCTTGGAGTACAGAATGAAGCAGGGCAAAAGCTAATAGAGTTTTGCCAAGAGAAAGCACTGGTCATAGCAAACACCCTCTTCCAACAACACAAGAGAAGACTCTACACATGGACATCACCAGATAGTCAATACTGATATCAGATTGATTATATTCTTTGCAGCCAAAGATGGAGAAGCTCTATACAGTCAGCAAAAACAAGACCAGGAGCTGACTGTGGCTCAGATCATGAACTCCTTATTGCCAAATTCAGACTGAAATTGAAGAAAGTAGGGAAAACCACTAGACCATTCAGGTATGACCTAAATCAAATCCCTGATGATTATACAGTGGGAGTGATAGATAGATTCAAAGGATTAGATCTGATAGAGTGCCTGAAGAACTATGGACGGAGGTTTGTGACATTGTACAGGAGGCAGTGACCAAGACCATCCCCAAGAAAAAGAAATGCAAAAAGAGGCAAAATGGTTATCTGAGAAGGCCTTACAAATAACTGATAAAAGAATATAAGTGAAAGGCAAAGGAGAAAAAGAAAGATATGCCCATTTGAATGAAGAGTTCCAAAGAATAGCACTGAGAGATAAGAAAGTCTTCCACAGTGATCAATGCAAAGAAATAGAAGAAAACAATAGAATGGGAAAGACTAGAGATCACTTCAAGAAAATTAGAGATACCAAGGGAATATTTCATGCAAAGATGGGCACAATAAAGGACAGAAATGGCATAGACCTAACAGAAGCAGAAGATATTAAGAAGAGGTGACAAGAATACACAGAGGAACTATACAAAACACATCTTCACGACCCAGATAGTCATAATGGTATGATCACTCACCTACAGCCAGGCATTCTGGAATGTGAAGTCAAGTGGGCCTTAGGAAGCATCACTATGAACAAAGCTAGTGGAGATGATGGAATTCCAGTTGAACTATTCCAACTCCTGAAAGACGATGCTGTGAAAGTGCTGCACTCACTATGCCAGAAAATTTGGAAACTCAGCAGTGGCTACAAGACTGGAAAAGGTCAGTTTTCATTCCAATCCCAAAGACAATGCCAAGAAATAATGTATTGGCTGTCTTCAAATCTCCAACATTTATTTGGCTTTTAATTTTAATTTTAAAAAGAGCGTAAACCTCTCTGGTCAGAGAACTAGAGGATTCCCCTCTGCCCAGCACCATGGATACAGACTTCAAGGAAAAACAGCTTCCCTATATGGCCTCATTACATGTATTTCAGGGTGACTGTTGGTAGAAAACCAAAAACCAAAAGCACCGGTTGCACAGTTTGCAGGTAAGGATTACTAATGGATTGAAAGCATCATTGCTCTGTGATCCACCCGCAGTTTCTGGTTGTAAGTGGACTAAGTGAATTTTCTGTTTGCCATTTCCACAATTGTTGATAATTTCTCACCTGCACACCTTTGCACACACTATCCCCTTTGGAATGGCCTCTCTCCTGCCCTTCCCCAACTGTTGACCTAAAAACTCCTGCTTATACTTCAAGACTTAGTTCAAATTTCACTTCATCCTGGCCCTATCAGACAGAGTTAAATATTGCTTTGTGCTACAGTAACATCGCACTTCCTCCTTTATGAATTGCTATCATTACTCTTTCCATGCATTCCCCTCCTCTCAACCCCTACCCTGTTAGACTGAGAACTCTGGAAAGTATAAACTGCCTTTTTTAGGATCTGTATAATCTCCAATCCCTAACCTAGTACCTGGCATGTGGTAACACATAATAAATATGTGACGAAGAGAGGCAGATGGAAAAGAGAGACAGAAGATACGAGAGAGAGAGAGACAGATACAGTGTCAGGAGAGAGACAGAGAGAAATAGGAACAAAAGCCCAGAAAGAGAAACCAGAAAAGGGAGGAGAAGCCTTGATGAGGAAGGAAGAAAAGAAAAATTAAGTCATGAACATAATAACTACATAGCCCCCTACTCCTACAAAAATATTTGCTAAGTTCTCGCTGAATGCTGAAGACAGGTATCAGTGGAATAAAACTAGCCAGCATGGACAGGTACAAGGGCACATGGAAATGGCTAAGAAGCAAAGTGGCTGCTCTGACAAACTGTCTAGAATCTAGGCAGACCTGCAGACCTTCATTCCCCTGCTCATTGAAGTATAGGGGGAGTGGCGAGTTTGCTTGCTGCAAATATTCATGAATCCTCCCACGTGTGGAAGATTTCTATTTCAACTGTGTTGTGAATAAGTGACTTATCTGCTTGCTAAGAGCATTTCCCAATTCTAGTTGACTTGTCTCATGATTTAAATGCAGAAGAAAAGAGTTTAAATGGATTCATTTTTAATTTTGACCTCTAAAGCCCAGGCCGGGGCTGTGGGTCTCTTTGGTAACTTAAACATTCATGCTTGCGTCAGAAGGCACTTTCCCAGTGGTCATGCCGTAAATCTGCAGGATGGACTGTGAGTCACGCCTGTAGGTGTGGAGGTGTCAGTGTGTGATTACATAAGCATTCCCAATAATGGAAAAATTACTGGAAGTTATGACAAAGGACAAATAAAAGCAGCAATGTCTATCGAAATGTTGTATCTCCCTGTCATAATAAAAGATGGTCTGTGTATAAAGTAGTTTATAACAGCTAGCAAGCAAATCAACACTTTTTAGATGATGATCAGCCAAATCATCATGTACCAAAGAGGAAAAAAAAAAAAGAACAAAACACAAATAGAAATAATAACTAGTTGTCTGTTATTGTTTAGTCACTCAGTCGTGTCTGACTCTTTTGCCACCCCAGGGACTGTAGCCCTCCAGGCTCCTCTGTTCATGGGATTTTCCAGGCAAGAATATTAAAGTGGGTTGCCATTTGCCTCTCCAAGGGATCTTCCTGACCCAGGGATTTAACCTGTATCTCCTGTACATCTCTTGCATTGCAGGCAGGTTTTATACCACTGAGCAACTGGGAGAGCCCAATAATAACTAATAATAATAACTATGAGAGGTCCTCACTTTTACATTGTTTCCTCCAATGAGTTGGATTATTTCTTCACAGAGTAAGGAAGTCCATGATGTATACAAAGCAGTTCCTTTTTTGTTTTGTTTTGTTTTTTGTTTTTTGAATGTAGAGGTTTTTTTTTTTTTAATTTTATTTTTTTTAACTTTACAATATTGTATTGGTTTTGCCATATGTCAAAATGAATCCGCCACAGGTATACATGTGTTCCCCATCCTGAACCCTCCTCCCTTCTCCCTCCCCATACCATCCCTCTGGGTCGTCCCAGTGCACCAGCCCAAGCATCCAGTATCGTGCATCGAACCTGGACTGGCGACTCGTTTCATACACGATATTATACATGTTTCAATGCTATTCTCCTAAATCTCCCCACCCTCTCCCTCTCCCACAGAGCCCAAAAGACTGTTCTATACATCAGTGTCTCTTTTGACAAGTGTCTCTTTCCTGTGTCTACCTTAATGAGTCTCTACTAGGCTGTCAAGTCATAGTGGTCAAGGACCAAAGTAATTCCTTGGTTTGCATTTAGCACTAAAGCATGTAAATAGGTTTTCATATTTCTTTCTTGGTGGTAGCAGTAGTTTTGTTTTAAGGGTTCTGTTTTTTAACATTTTGTTTCCAGCTCCATGCACCCAGCATCTGCTGGGCACCTTCTCTTTGGCAAATACTGTGCTAAGACCTGAAAACAATGTTGTAAAAAAATGAATTTTTTTATATACAGACTCAGGCTGTATATTCAAGTTTCTCAGGGTCAGTAGATTAATATAGACATTCTATCTTCCATCAGAGTGGTCCCCATAGTTTCCCCGGGGAACTTAAAGAGAGAGCTTAGAGGTCCACTCTGCCACCCTCCATTCTCTTTCCCCTCAAGCATGTCTCACTGGGCTCATTTCACTCTTTCAACACCTGTTTTATTTGCCTCTACATCAATGCCACGCATCGACTTGCAATATCCTCTAAGCAGGTCACGGGTGTTTTTCAGTACAAAAATAGGTCTTACTTGTTTGATGTCATTCAGACCAAGGAGACAGTACCTAGGCTAATAAACTGTTTTGTCTCATCTTCCTAATGCTTATTTGAAGACATGAACTATGTCTGATTTTTTTTTTTTTTTTTTGGTGATAGCCAAATACTCCAGCATAGCACAAATTCCATAGAACACTCTTAGGAGATATTTGTTGAATGAACTAATAGGAACATGAACTACTCAGAGCAGAAGCACTTTTGTCTGCTGGTCTAATCCCATTCTCTTCTGGCTCTGGAATTTTGTTCTGCTATTCTGTTTATTCTTCTAAGAATGATTTCATCTATCTCAAAGTGTGTTATAAAAATGAAATACTTTGAAATGCTCTATTCAGTTCTTGGCTCTCAGAGAGTGCCTTAGTAATAGCAGATGTAGTATAACTTAACTCTCAAGATTAGAGGATTAATCTCAGGATGAAGGAAGACCACATCTCCAACTCTTACTTTGAGGGGTCAAGGAAATTGAACCTCCATACTCTGGCCTGAAATGTGTCTCAAAAATGCTCAATTTGTCAGATTTATAGGTGGAAACTAAAGGAATTTCTGAGGGTCTGTGTGAGAGCTTAGCAAACAGTGGTTTTTAGCTTAGGTGTCGTGAATGGGCTTCAACCAATTCATTAATTCCCAAATGCTAATCCAAAATGTATGTGTAAGCATGAAGATGAATTTTTCTGTGCAATGATTACACAGCTTTGATTAGATATTCAAAAGAATCAAGGGCTCATGATAGAGTTAAGAACTCCTGCCATTGAATAACCTTAGGGTAAGTTCTGGTATTCCCTAAAAATCATTGAAGAGAATTTTCTTCATGAGTTGAAGTGTCCAGGAAGATCCTTGCACCTAGGGCAGATGTCATATTTCATGAAGTCAAAGAATTAGTGATTTTAAAAAACAGAGAACTAAAAAAAAAAAAAAAGAGAACTGAGAAAGAAGGGAAAGATCTGATATCCAGAGGCACAAAATAGCAAGATGCCCTATGAAGGAACAAGTTCCAATGATTAAAACCTGACACATGCTCACTCAACACTTGGGCTTGAAACATATTAGAAAGAAATGTCATAGCAATTAATAAGCTTCCATTATACCTCCTCTCCATATTCATTGGGGAAAAAAATAAACAGAAGATGAGCAATTGCAAAAATCAAACAGCTGAGTTTTGTTAGTTCCACAGGAAATTCCAAAGAGAACGTATTTCTTTTTTAATGAAATATGCCACCAGCAGCCATGAGATAACATAAAGGAAGTTTGTGGCAATATAAGAATATTGTTTCACGGGGCCAGCTCCATAAGTCTGATTTCAATCACTTCAGATTTCAGAGGCCCATAAAGTGCAGTGTTTCCAAATATTCTTCTCTTACTATTACTATTTAAAACTACCCGATTATTTCCTTAACTAAAATTTTACCACTGCTTTCTTTCAGTGCTTTTATCCTAGTTTGTTGTTTGTTATCATTCAGTTCAGTTCGGTTCAGTCGCTCAGTCCTGTCCGACTCTTTGTGACCCCATGAATCGCAGCACGCCAGGCCTCCCTGTCCATCACCAACTCCTGGAGTACACTCAGACTCACGTCCATCGAGTCGGTGATGCCATCCAGCCATCTGATCCTCTGTCGTCCCCTTCTCCTCCTGCCCCCAATCCCTCCCAGCATCAGAGTCTTTTCCAATGAGTCAACTCTTCACATGAGGTGGCCAAAGTACTGGATTTTCAGCTTTAGCATCATTTCTTCCAAAGAAATCCCAGGGCTGATCTCCTTCAGAATGGACTGGTTGGATCTCCTTGCAGTCCAAGGGACTCTCAAGAGTCTTCTCCAACACCACAGTTCAAAAGCATCAATTCTTCCGGGCTCAGCCTTCTTCACAGTCCAACTCTCACATCCATACATGACCACTGGAAAAACCATAGCCTTGATTAGACGGACCTTTGTTGGCAAAGTAATGTCCTAATGAGTGCTATTTTATTGAATGCTTTTTTTCTGTGTCTGTTGAGTTATTTATATTTTTTATTAAATTATAGTTAATTTACAGTGTTTCAGGTATATAGCAAGTGGCTCACGTGTTATATATATACATATGAAGTGAAGTGAAGTGAAGTTGCTCAGTCATGTCCAACTCTTTGTGACCCCGTGGACTGTAGCCTACCAGGGTCCTCCGTCCATGGGATTCTCCAAGCAAGAGTACTGGATTGGGTTGCCATTTCCTTCTCCAGGAGATCTTCCCAACCCAGGGATTGAACCCGTGTCTCTCGCATTGGAGGCAGATGCTTTAACCTCTGAGCCACCAGGGAAGCCCTATATATATATATATGTGTGTGTGTGTGTGTGTGTGTGTATACATATACAAATATATGTGAATATATATAGTTTTTCAGATTCTTTTCCATTATAGGCTATAGGTTATTACAAGATATTGAATATAGTTCTCTATGCTATACAGTAAGTCCTTATTGTTTATCTATTTTATATATAATAGTCAGTCAGTTCAGTCACTCACTCATGTCCGACTCTTTGCAACCCCATGGACTGCAGCACACCAGGCCTCCCTGTCCATCACCAACTCC
>NW_011495080.1:1571839-1597968 GCF_000754665.1 Bison bison bison
GTGTCCATTGAGTCGGTTAATCTCAAACTCCTAATTTACCCCTTCCTTCTCCACCCTTTTCCTTTTGGTAACCGTAAGTTTTTTTCTATGTCTGTGGGTCTATTTCTGTTTTGTAAACTAGCCCATTTGTATCATTTTTTTAGATTCTACGTATAATGAACATCTTATGATATTTGCCTTTTTCTGTCTGGCTTATTTCACTTAATATGATCCTGTCTAGGTCCATCCATGTTGCTGCAAATGGCATTGTTTCCTTTATGGCTGAGCAGCCTGCCATTGCATATATGACCACATCTTCTTTATCCACTCATTTGTTGATGAACATTGAGGTTGCTTCCATGTCTTGGCTATTGTAAATAGTGCTGCTATTAACATTGGGGGGCATATATCTTTTCAAACTAGAGCTTTTTCTATATATATGCCTGGGAGTGGGATTTCTGGATCGTATAATAACTCCCTTTTTAGTTTTTTCCGGAAAGTTCCTACTGTTTTCCATAGTGGCTGCACCAATTTACATTCCCACCAACAGTGCAGGCCACGCTATCATCCCTCCCAAGTTCAGAGACTCCTGCGCTAGGCCCTAATTCCAGATTCCTGAGGAAAGATTTCTGGCTCCACTTGAACCAGGGGTTCATAACTGAGGCAGAGAATGACATTCCCTTGTGTAAAACAGCTTCCAGGGAGGCATTCTGAGCTGGGACACACTCCAAAATGTATTGCCATATCCAACATGAAGCTTTTAGTCATCTTGATTATATTATATGCCCTAGATTTCTAAGACATCAGCCATTGTAAAAAGCATCAGTTACTGAAAACTCTTCCAGGAAAAGCAAATAGCATATTAAATATATATATATATATAGAGAGAGAGAGAGAGAGAGAGAGAGAGACAAGAAAGACTACAAAAGTTTGTATCTATTCATATCATAATATACTACTTTCTTCTCTAGAATCAGTATGACCATCAAAATTTGTCTCTAAGCTTCATTTGCAAAGTATAAAAATAATTCTGAGTCACTTTGGGGTCATAAAGATGTTCTAATTTTCATCACTCAACTCCATTGTCTTGACAATTGTAACATTTTTGGATTGCCCATATAATTTAAAAGCACATCGAAGAATCTGGAATTTTGCCTACATTTCTGCTTTGATTATGCTTATAGGATTTTTTAATGGACTTACATATTACTGGAATTTAAACTGCTTTTCTTGAAAGTCAGCTAAAAGCTTTTATCTGATGTTCCGAGCTTGAGAGATAGACCTTCACAAAACTGGTTGTATACACCTTTCTCCTAGCTTTGAAAATTCCATGATGTATTCTGAAAAACCTGGCCTTTTCTAATACCTTTAATTGCATTGCCTGATGAGTAAAATGTTGTCTTCTATTAAAAAAAAACTTATAGTTTCTATGTGGCTGTGTGGTGCACGCTTGTTTAAAAATATTTTTGTTGATTCTTACAGTTACACTTCTAAATTTGATTTCAATGATATAGCACCTGTGGGACTACCAATGGTTCTAACATAACTAAGGTCAACATCTACCCTCCACATCTAGTAAAGTTGGTACATGAACACAGGTAAGTGATGGCAACTAGTCAGGTTCTCTCACAAGCACCTGGAAAGTCTCTTTGGAAAGGTTTTCAGACACATCCTGATTTCAGAAATGTCACAATGTGGGAAATGTTCATCTTGATATCAAGCTAATAGCTGGTATTCTTTTATTGAGATAATACACGATAGACCTTTTTCATGTAAGTAAATCACATGGTTTAATTCATTTAATCTGCACAACAATCTAGGAAGTTATAGCTCCTATGCCCATTTTACAAGTGAGGAAACTGGTCATAAGGTTAATTAATTTCCTGAAGACCACCAAGTTAGATAATAAGCAAGTGAGATTTGAGGCCAGCCCATCCGATTCCATATCCCATGTGTTTAACCAGTGTGTCAAAATGTTTCCTAATTAATTGCACCATAGCCAAGAAAAGTCATTAAGAGAAAATTAATAATCAGAATCAATCTATCTTGATATTATTCAATAACTGAGCTATTGCTGTTTAATCCAAGAAATGCAGACAGCACTACTAAGCAGTTAATGTATACATCAACATCATTTCTGGTACTAAGTTGGATAAATCACAAGTCACATGTACTTAGTTCTCTCATCTTAAAATGAATGGAACCATGTAAAATGACAATAATAATAAGTGGAAAATAACTCGCAGTTAAGGGGTTTTGAGGCGCTGAGCTCTTGTTTCACCTCTTCTGGTCCAGGCGGCTGGAGCAGGACAGTGCCATCCTAACCATCACTTTCACAGGATGAGGGACAGAGCAGATGAGCATGAAAAGGCCCCTGCCACTTTCTTTTTTATTTATGTATTTTCTTTTATTGATATATAGTTGCTTTATAATGTGTTAGTTTCTACTGTATAACAAAGTGAATCAGCTAAGCATGTACATATATACCCTCTTTTTTTAAATTTCCTTCCCCTTTAAGTCACCACAGAGCATTGAGTAGAGTCCCCAGTGCTATAAATAGGTTCTCATTAGTTATCTATTTTATACATAGTATCAATAGCCTCTTTTACACATAGTATCAATAGTGTATATTGATATTATGTGTATAGTCTCAATTTTCCAATTCATCCTATGCCTCCATTTCCCACCTTGGTATCCATATGTTTGTTCTCTACTTCTGTGTCTCTAGTTCTGCCTTGTAAATAAGATTGTTGATACCAATTTTTTCAGATTTCACAAGTATGTGTTAATATATATGCATTGTTTTTCTTTTTCTGACTTTTTCACTCTGTATCACAGTTTCTAGATCCATCCACATCTCTACAAATGACCCAATTTTGTTTCTGTCTATGGCTGAGTGATATTCCATTGTCTATATGTACTGCATTTGCTTTATCCATTCCTCTGTAAATGGACACTTAGGTTGTCTCCATGCCCTGGCTATTGTAAATAATGCTGCAGTGAACACTGGGATGCATGTGTCTTTTTAAATTATGGTTTTCTCTGGGTATATGCCCAGTAATGGGATTGATGGATCATATTATAGTTCTATTTTCAGCTTTTTAAGGAACTTCCATGCTGTTCTCCACAGTGGCTGTATCAATTTACATTCCCACCAGTAGTGCAAGCTGCTGCTGCTGCTGTTAAGTCGTGTCAGTCGTGTCCGACTCTGTGTGACCCCATAGACGGCAGCCCACCAGGCTCCACCATCCCTGGGATTCTCCAGGCAAGAACACTGGAGTGGGTTGCCATTTCCTTCTCCAATGCATGAAAGTGAAAGTGAATAGTGCAAGAGGGTTCCCTTTTCTCCACACCCTGTCCAGCATTCATTGTTTATAGATTTTGTGATGTTGGCCATTCTAGCTGGTGTGAAGTGATATATCATTGTAGCTTTGATTTGCATTTCTTAATAATTAGTGATGTTGAGCATCTTTTCATGTGTTTATTAAGGCTCCTGCCCCTTTCACATCAGGACTAGTACCAAAGGAATGGGAATGGTACCAAGGGGTGGAGTGTGGGACAGGAGGATGTCACTCGCCTCAAAGCGTCAAAGGACAACTCAAGCACAGTAGCTATTGCAGAACATTAATGTCATTTAAGGGCCTATATTATCTGTCAGGAAACTCTGATGCTTCCTCATCCAGACCTGCCAGGATGAGTGAGGAAGGCCTTACTCTGTGCTGTGCTGTGCTTAATCGCTGTCACGTCTGACTCTATGAGACACCATGGACTGTACCCCGCCAGGCTCCTCTGTCCACAGGCTCCTCTGGGGATAATCCAGGGAAGAATACTGGTGTGGGTTGCCATGCCCTTCTCCAGGGGATCTTCCCAACCCAGAGATTGAACCCAGGTCTCCCGCATGGCAGGCAGATTCTTTACCATCTGAGCCTCGGGAAGCCCAGGCCTTACTCTAGCCACAACCAATAGCAAACATCTTGCCTATTCATTTAAAGTGCATCAATAAAGCTTGCAATATTATACTTCAAGCGCAAGGAACATTTGCAATACAAGCATAGTAACTCAATCAGGACACCAGCAGGTTCTTAAGATTTCCTTCCCTGATTCTGAAAACCCATCCTGGAAAGCTTTATAGACTTTCCAAAGTCAATGTGGTTATTTGTTTTTCTTTAATAGTTTATCTAATGACCTAAAGAAACACATGATCATTGTTTAGAGAACTAAATAGAAGGCACAGCAACTTTCTGTGTGGGCTTTAAATGTGTTTGCCTTATTTCTCATTTCCTATTACTTTCAGGCTCTGGGCTTGCTCTGTTGCCCATCCTTATGGCTTCCTTCCTTTGACATTTCCATCTCCCTGCAGCTCATCAGGCTCATCCTTGTGACTTTTAGGTTAAAACCGGTTACCTTCTGGTTGGTGTATCCTTTTCTTTCTTTCATTTATATTTTTCATTCATCTGTGCTACAAACACTGATTGAGTCCCTGCCATGTCTCAGATGCTGCTATGTTTGTCTGTGGTTCTCATTCACTGGGAACATTGCAGTCAGTTCAAACAAACACTAGCTTCATTCAGTAACAAACAGAAATTCAGTTCTATTCTTCCTTGGAATTGCAACTGGCTTCTGCATTGCCTTGGGACACCCTTAGAACAGAACCTAGATCTGCCTGTCTTTAAGTATCATCCCTACTGTGCAGCGGGAACCTCAGCCTTTGGAGGACTATAGATTTTGGCCTTGTTCTCTTCCCATCCAAATTCTATATCAACTACCAGGTGTGAAATCAGAAATAAGTTTCATAAATTCTCCAAGTCTCTGTTTTCTGCATTTAGTAAACGTCATTGTGCCTTTACCTCAGAGTAGTTCAGAGGATCAAACGCTACTGTAAATAATGACGAACCAGGCAGTCGTAAATGTTACTTCTCCAAGGACCTACCCCGTTCTTATTTATGTATTCCTCCCATTTATGTTGTGTTACATATTCATTCTTCATCTGTTTACTGAGCCCTATTAGGTGCCAGGCCTTGGGCCAGGCTTTGAGGACCCAATGGGAAACAAAATGACTCTATGACACATGCCATAGAGTTTACTGCCTGGTGAAGATAAACTCTTAACTGAAAACAAAGAGAGTTAGACATTTTTCCTCTCAAACGGGGCAGAAGACAATGACAGTTCCGGAAGTTCTAAATAGGAAGATCTTACAGGCACTCTCGGAGAAGGCAATGGCAACCCAGTCCAGTACTCTTGCCTGGAAAATCCCATGGACAGAGGGGCCTGGTGGGCTTCCGTCTATGGGGTCGCACAGAGTCGGACACGACTGAAGCGACTTAGCAGCAACAGCAGCAACAGGAACTCTGATGGAATGGAGACTTATCTCAAGGCTTTATTAGCAGAACAAGGTAGCTTTCTACTAAAATCTCTGTCCATGGGGTTGGGACTGGGAATGCTGATGGGAGGTACAGCCCTACCCGCACTGCACCAGCCAACCTCCCTGCAGAGAATGCCTCCTTCTGCTTACACCTGAATTGCTTCAGCTATTGATACTGCAGGCCTGCCCTGTGCATGGAGGTGTTTCAGGCTGCCCTCACTCATGAACCAGACGAAAAGAAGATTCCATGGCTTCCCACATCCTTGTCAAGAGTCCCCAGCTCTCCTGCCAAACTGGCTTCCAGGAAGGCAACCAACTTCTCTGCCGGTTCATCTTTTCTCCCCTGGCTGTGGATGAGGAGACCTCTTAAGCCAGCTTCCTTAGTCACTGGATTCTTTTTCTTCTACTCACGAGTCCTTTGCGTATAAGGCAGCCATACATAGTTCATTTAATTACTAGTGACAAAACCTATTTTTTTATTTCCTTTGTTCTTGGGTTTCGAAGTGAAATACTTGCGTGCATATATATTAGGAATATCTGTTTAGTGTTTTTTTAGGCCACATTTCACATACCTTATCTCATTTAACTCTTAGGACAACCCTGAGATATAGGTGTTATTACTCCTCCTATTTTGAAGATTTAAAAAAATCAAAGCATAGATTGACATGCAGGAGTCTTCAACTCCATAGGCTCTTTCCATTAGCCCAATAATGAAGAATTACTACAAATATTCTGCAGACAAATTCATAAGTAGAATAGGACACAAAAATTGTATGTGCAATGGCCAGCTGATGCATGCACTGAACTTGCCTTTATTTTTCACTTGTTAAATATTCAATCCTAAGCACTCAGGCATCTTCTATTCTATAGAGAGCACTTGAGTCTAAATTTTGAGAAGCAATATCTCAACTTATTCATCCCTATCAAAGGGCCATTCGGTAGTATATTTTCTTAAGCATCAGTAGACCAGAGGACTTTATAAAAGTAATGGAGTACAATTATTACCATGCACATCAATTCTTTGTGTCTGTGTTACATTTATTTACTGACAATGTCCCCCCAGTGCAGCACTATATCTTTAATACAGCTTTAGAAGAGAATTGTGTTCTCCTCTGACTCATACATCTCTAACAAAATTATTTGCAAAGATCCAGTTCTCAATTACAAGCACAAAATAGCCTACATTTTAGCATATATCAAACCCATCTAGTTCAACAAGTGTTCTCTGACACTGATTAGGGCGAACAGAGAACACTGATTAGTGTTCCCTGACACTGATGTATTTCATCAGGATGGGACAAGTCAGTAAACCTTACAAGTTCCCCTAATATCATATTATTAGATTGTATTTTTCTTTTAGATCTTCAGTTTTTGCCTTCACGCCCTAAAATCAATAGCGATCAGTTTTAAAGTAGATTTTTTAAGGCATGTGTAACTTTGAAATGGACACCTCACCATCAAAATGGGAAAATTTTAGCAAATTTGCCCAAGAAAACTCCTCTAATTTTATAAGTGAAGTTTTGGGGGTCAACCAACTTACTGCTTTATTCTTACTCACCCTAGTAAATGTTCAACAGTGTAATATATCCTAAATGTTACAATATGAAGGCCTGCCTTAGTCTTCTCGAGCTGCTATAACAAAATACTATAGACTGAGGGAGCTGAAACAACAAACATTGGGAAGTCCAAGATAAGGTGCTGCTATGGTCACATTCTGGTGAGAGGTCTCTTCTTGGCTTACCAATGGCTACCTTCCTGCTGTGTCTTTACACAGCAGAAAAAGAATATGCAAACTCTTTGGTCTCTTCTTCAGTTCAGTTCAGTTCAGTCGCTCAGTCGTGTCTGACTCTTTGTGACCCCATGAATCACAGCACGCCAGGCCTCCCTGTCCATCACCAACTCCAGGAGTACGCTCAGACTCACGTCCATTGAGTCGGTGATGCCATCCAGCCATCTGATCCTCTGTCGTCCCCTTCTCCTCCTGCCCCCAATCTCTCCCAGCATCAGAGTCTTTTCCAGTGAGTCAACTCTTCGCATGAGGCGGCCAAAGTACTGGAGTTTCAGCTTTAGCATCATTCCTTCCAAAGTAATCCCAGGGCTGATCTCCTTCAGAATGGACTGGTTGGATCTCCTTGCAGTCCAAGGGACTCTCAAGAGTCTTCTCCAACACCACAGTTCAAAAGCATCAATTCTTTGGCGTTCAGCTTACTTCACAGTCCAACTCTCTTCACAGTCCAACTCTCACATCCATACATGACCACAGGAAAAACCATAGCCTTGACTAGATAGACCTTTGTCTCTTCTTATAGGGCATTAATTCCATCATGAAGAATTTACCCTTATGACCTCCTCTAGACCCAATCACTTCCCAAAGTCTTTACCTCCAAATACCATCACAGTTGTGTTGGGGCTTTAATACATGAATTTTCAAAGGACATAAACATTTAGTCTATGACAACGCCCTAATCATCTAGGATGATTCATAGATTCATTCTGTGATGATCTAAAAGGCTTTAAATTGCTGGTCCTATTACTGGCTTGCGTTCACTCCAAACTATACCTAAAGTATCCTTTGCTAATCATAATAAAGCAACAAAAAGCCAGGGTATGATCAGGGAGGAAGACTAAGAGGGAATAAGTTAGGATAATAAAAAGAAGAGACAATTAGGAGTTCAGGGACCTGGATCCTGTACAGCTCTGTCACTATTTCTGTCTCCTTATATTGCATCATTTGCTTGGGTGGCACCTTACTTACCAGAAAAATGAGTGAGGCAGAATGATCTCTAAAGTATCACCAGCTTCAATAAATAAAGATTCTATGATTATATGAATAATTTATATCCTGAGATTGTTGAGAAAACATACCACAGACCTCACTGAGGAAAACTTTACAAAGAATAAGTGTGAACAAAGCCATAGTGAATAAATAGTGCCTACTTACTGAAATAGTTATCTTGCTAGCTTCTCTGTTTCTAAGGGGAACGAACTTAAGTGAGATCAGCAAAATTTTCCTGCTTAGAATAGACCAAGTAATAAAATGTGAATTTATAATCTATAGTACAAGTAATGCTTGCCATCTGTTGGGTTGATATTCTGTGCTGGGCACTTTATGTCTTTACCTCCTGTGATCCTTAAACAACCTTGCAAAGTAGACTCCATCACTGCCTTCTTCTCTCTGCTCCAATCACATTAGTTTTCTGGGTCCTTCAGATACAACAAGCTCACTCCCACATCTCCTGGCTCATCTTGCTTCTAGTTTTATCTCATCATTTGGGTGTCTACTCAAATGGCACATATCATCTGAGAGTTTTTCCCTGGCTAAGTACCTACTCTGCCTTTACTCATAGTCACTTTCTATCCCATTGCCCTATATTCTTCATACCACTTATCACTATGTGAAATTATTTTATGTGTGTTTTTTCTCCCTCCATTCTCCACCCTGGCTGCACTGTGAGCTCCATGAAGTCAGGTACTTAGCTTCCTCACAGCTAGATCCCCAGCACTTAGGACAGAGTTAGCTTAGTTTCTACACATTGAATAAGTGAAGGTCATCCTCACTTTACAAATACAAAACTTCCAGCCCAGAGAGGTTCAATGACTTCCCCAAGGCTACATACCAAAGTGCAAGGGCCAAGGTTTCAAGTCCAAGGTTCCTGAGCCCTAACATCCATAATCTTCCCAGTGTTTCCCAAATTCATAGATGTCGGCATCGTCTCTACAATAGTTTGGTTTTTTGTTTCGTGGTTTTGTTTTTCTGGTAATCTAAAAGTAAGCATGTTCAGAATGATATATCATGTCAGCTTATTACTTTAAAAATGAATACGGCTCCCAAATTTTAGGGCTTGGCTTGCTCTTGGATTTGCCACGACATTAACACCATCTAAGCAAACATACAGAGGAGGCTTATTTCCAAGAGAAGACTAAGTGATGTAATGACATACTATAGGAAATAAAAGTTTTACAATAGTTCAAATGGGAAAAAATGGTAGAAGAATGGAATCATCACTTGACTTATGATGATTTAAACATGCCAAATTCAAATGAACCTGTGTCCTAGCATCTAGCACCAAGACACATGAGCAGAATTGTCTGAAAATGGTCCTAAGAACTCACTCTGAGTCACCTGAATCACAAGCCCAGTGTCCACCTTCCCCCAGCAGGACAGTCCGGCCAAAACCCAACTCTACATGGATTCCTTAATGTCTCCAAGTAGCTGGTTTTCTCAGACAACTTTTTTAACACTGGAATCAAAAATTCAGATATCCTATGGAGTTGAGTAGTGTGTCTCACTTCTAACATGATGGCTTTGCTGCATTTATACTATTAAAAAGGTACAGCAGTAGGGGGCAAAGAACCTTCCCGAAAACACACATCCACAGCATGTCCAGTTAAGCTTGCTAACTCCAACCACCTCCCTCTGTAGCCAACCATATGTCTTTCTTCTCACAGAGTCTTGCCTTGTAAGTTTCCCCTAGTGAGACCTGTTCCCTATTCATTCTGGCTGGCATTGTGAAATTATTTCTGAACCCTCTTGCAAGACGGATAGTGATCCTGAAAGGAACTATCTTCAATGAAAGGTGGTAGCTACAAAGTATCCATTCACATAATGAAAGGTAATTTAATTTCTAACAAACCAGCATTAAATAAGTATCCCAGATTTGGATTCTGTTGATCTTATAGGTTGTATCTAACTAGTTTGTAAATTTGATTTGTGTTATAGTTATATAAAAGCTATAAGCATAAACTGTTGATATCTGGTTCTGGATTTATTCATATGGTCATACCTCATTTTATTGGGCTTCACAGTTACTACAGTCTGGGGGGGGGAGCTTTTTTTTTTTTAACAGATTAAAGGTTTGTGGCAACCTATGTCAAGCAAGTCTATCAGCATCATTTTCCAACAGCATTTGCTCACTTCATGTCTCTGTGACATATTTTGGTAATTCTCAAAATATTTTCATTATTATTATATTTCTTATAGTGATCTGTGATCAGTGATCTGTGATGTCACTGTTGTAATTGATTAGGGGCATTGCAAACTGTGCCCAAATAAGGAGTTTGGTGGGATATATATATACCACACCTTCTTTATTCATTCATCTGGCAATGGACATTTAGGTTGCTTCCAAGTCTTGGCTACTGTGAATAGTGCTGCTATGAACATAGGGGTGCATATATTTTTTGAATTACAGTTTTGTCTGAATATAAGCTCAAGAATGGGATTACTGGATCATATGGCAATTCTATATTATTTTATTGGTAAATCTCCACACTGTTTTCCACAGTGGCTGTACCAATCAACGTTGCTATTGACAGTATAAAAGGGTTCCCTTTTCTCCACACCCTCTCCAGCATGTGTTATTTGCAGACTTTTTAATGATGGCCATTCTTTCCTGATTGAGGTGCTACCTCACTGCAGTTTTGATTAGAATTTCTCAAAGAGTCAGCAACGTTGAGCATCTTTTCATGTGCCTGTTGGCCCTCTCTATGTTCTCTTAGGAGAATGTCTATTTGGGTCTTCTGCCCATTTTTTAATTGTGTTGTTTTGTTGCTGTTGTTACTGACTTGTATGTGCTGTGACTAGCACATTTCTGTTTTGCTATGGAAAGAACTCCCTAAGAGGGTGCATCTTGGTAACAATGAGTTTCTGCAGTATTTCAGTGACACTAAGTAGTATCCCAAACATGTGGGTATGAGTAAGCCTGAATGAGGAGGATGCTATTCACCCCTCAATATTAGGAAATATACTTTGGGCTGAGTTTCCCTTTGCAGTCATGAGTTGTACTGAGTCACACATGATCACATGGTTCTCCCAGAGGTTGATGGGAGAACCCCTTGATATAGAATATTTTAGCCTTAAACTACTTCAGCAAAACCTGACCTTATCAAAATTTAAGATTTGACTGGAGTACAGGAAGGGAACATTCTATAATACTCCATTCCTACGGGAGGACTGAAAATATTCCCTTGAGTTTCCCTATGGAATCAAGCAGTCCCAGGCCCCCTTTCTGACACCAACACTAAATTTGCCTAAGAAACTTAGAACAGTAAGAGTTTTATCAGACACAGGAACCAAACCAAAAAGTACAAACGTGAAGGATAAATCACTGGACACATTCGTTTTTCTCTCCCTCATTGTACTTTATCAAATCTACAACCCCTAGTTCCATTTCTGCTTCTCCCTCTGCCTTTAGGGAAATCTTGCCAAGCATGTGATCCCTTGGAAATTAAGCCCTAATGACTACATCTCTAGTCAAGTTAAGTTGGGTTCTTCTCTTGAGAGGGTAACAGGCAGGAAGGCCAGGGGTCTCCAAATAGAGGAAATAGCCTGCAAGTGTCAGACATTTTTATCTCTCTTAAGCGGCAGGAGGAAACAAACTAGCAATATTTTTTCCTTCTCTATACAAATTTAAAGGGAGGTTTCTCTTAAAATACTGTGTTGCCATAATGACACCCGGTTTCGGTTTCGCCTGAAGTTAGCTATTCGCCTGAAGTTAGCTATTCTCGAGTCTAGAGATAACCAATGCCTTTTTCTTATGGAAATGTTTGTCTTAAGCTATGCTAATGTACTATGCCTTTACCCCAAACTCTGTCTCCAAGTTGGTTCTGCCTCTTGGCCTAGAACCTACTTGACAAACCAATATGGATATTGTTCTCCTAATCTATGTAAATGAAACTATTTGTATGGTGATCTGTCCTTCTTCAAGATTCAAGTTAATCATTTTATGGCCCAGGATAAACCATTTATCCCAAAATGCATCTTATGGGTGAGGGGCCTGGTGCCATTCTGAATTTTAAGATATTCCTTTCTTTCATTAACAGACTGCTAGTGACTATATAACATCCAGCTAAAGACCAGCAGGGGGGTACTCTTTCTACCCCCTTCTGATGCCTATGTCAGAAGCTTTCTCTATCTCCTTTATACTTTAATAAAACTTTATTACACAAAAGCTCCGAGCGATCAAGCCTTGTCTCTGGCCCCGGATTGAATTCTTCTCCTCCGGGGGCCAAGAATCCCGTTGTATTCGTGTGATTCAACAACAACCTTTCACTCTCATTTGTTTTTCCATAAATCATTTGAGCTTGTGAGTTTGCCAACAAGCATGATTCATAAATTCATTTGCTATTGAGTTTCTCAATATAATTTTAATTCTGTAGTTTAATGAACTGGCTTATAACAATATTCTAAAGACATCAAACCTCACTGTTGATCCTATTTTGGCATGCTGTGTTCACCCTGCCTCCTACCTACATGTTTATTCTTTCAGAGAATTAACTTATTAAGTCAAATTTCCAGAAGAAGACAATAGTTAATCCCACTGCTGTTTCTAACTCAAAGCAAATGCAGTAATTGGTTTTGTATAGAGAAGCAGCAGCCAACTACATTAATATATAACACTATCAAAACATATATGTCAAATGCTATTTTAATGTGCTATTGTTTAATAAATTATCCAAATATTATCAAAATGTAATGTTTCCATGTACTTTAAACCATGCATCTGTTTAACACTTCTTTAGGAAAGTTTGCATAATTATTTTCCTGTTTTGTATTGAATTAGACTAAACAGACCAGTAGAAAGCTCCTAGGAACTGTTCAGATATCGGAGATAAAAGCTTAAAAATAGAACAACACTTTTTAGTGTTTATTAAAAACATTCCCCATAAGGCTTTTGAAAGGAATCATTTGAAAAGCTATAGCAGTTTAGTTGTTCTGGAAATGAGGTTTTATTAGAGAGGAAAAAAGCAAGGTGTTACCAAAGAGATGGAATTTCAAAGAAACTGTGAGTTAAAATTAAAACGTAATTTAATGTCTCAGTTCATAGGACTCTTAAGACTTCAGCTCAAATTTTAGACACGACTAAAAATATGATAGGAGTATTCTGATGACCACACTCTTCTTCCCTCAGTGACCCTCACTGACCCTCCTGCTCAAGCCCTTCATTTGGAGAGACTCACAAAAGAAGACTGCCTTCACACCTTCTTTATTGAGCATCTCAAGAAACGCCCAAGAAATTAAGATGTAACCTGTCACAATTAGGAAAGGGAAATAGACAAAGACTCTAGTATTAGAGGAAAAAAAAAAACCTCACCCAGAGATAAGTTTAAGTATTGCTCAAAGAGGCCGTGTGTGTGTGTGTGTGTGTGTGTGTGTGTATGTGTGCATGTGTGCTAAGCCGCTTCAGTCATGTCCGACTCTTTGCGGTCCGTGGACTGTAGCTCACCAGGTTCCTTTGTCCATGAGATTCTCCAGGCAAGAATACTGGCAGTGGGTAGCCATGCCCTTCTCCAGGGGATCGTCCCACCCAGGGACTGAAACCGTGTCTCTTAGTCTCCTACATTGGCAGGCAGGTTCTTTTCCACTAGTGCCACCTGGGAAGCCACATATATATATATATACACACACAAACACACATATGTATATAAATGTATGTGCATATATATATCACAATCCATACATCTATATACATGTATATGGATGAATATACCATATGTCTATGTATATATATTTGGAAAGAGAGAGCATGTGTTTTCTTTAGGAAGATTCTGTTCATTTCTGGTTTAGTCTTTCTCTGCATAATCCTTTAAACATATATATTTCAAAGAGCGTCTGTATGTCAATATCAGTATAGATATGTTACAGTAAAGATATAGATACAATACAGATACAGATATGTTAACAGTAGCAACATAAAGAGTTTTTACAATACTTTAGGATTGAAATGTACACACTGCTATATTTAAAATAGATACCCAACAAGGACCTACTGTACAGCACAGGGAACTCTGCTCAATACTCTGTAATAACCTAAATAGGAAAAGAATTTGAAAAAGAATAAATGCATATATTTATGTATTTATCACTTTGCTGTACATGTGAAACTAACACAAGATTGTTGACCAACACTGCTGCTGCTGCTAAGTCACTTCAGTCGTGTCCGACTCTGTGCGACCCCGTAGACGGCAGCTCACCAGGCTCCCCCGTCCCTGGGATTCTCCAGGTAAGAACACTGGAGTGGGTTGCCATTTCCTTCTCCAATGCATGAAAGTTAAAAGTGAAAGTGAAGTCGCTCAATCGTGTCCGACCCTCAACGACCCCATGGACTACAGCCTTCCAGGCTCCTCCATCCATGGGATTTTCCAGGCAAGAGTACTGGAGTGGGGTGCCATTGCCTTCTCCGTGATCAACTCTACTCCAATACAAAATAAAACTTTTTAAAAATACCTAAGAATAAATTTAACTAGAAAGAAGCAGAACCTTCTTGAAGCAAATGTTTTATCTATATTGAGGTCCATAAAAGACTTAAATACATCACATACTCTGTTCTTGGGCTAAAAATCTTAAACTTGTAAAAATGTCAATTCCATTTAGATTAATCTATAAATTTAGTGAGATCCAAGTAAAAATACTGGAAAGTCTTTTAACCTTGCATAACTGCAATTTTTTTCCTTTTGTACAATTTTATTGGCTAATTCTTTCAGAAAAAATTAAATAATGACAGTAATAATTGTCACCTTTTTTATTTTTACTATACTTTCCATCATTAGGAATTAGGCCAACATTGGTACAACATATACATACTGTAATTTTTTAGTTACATGAAATAAACTTAACACTGAACTTCTTAAATTCAAACACAGCTTATCTGTCTTTCTACTTTCTTCTGGTGGCTTCTTATGCCACCATACACTCCCATCTCTTCTTCACTATGGTACTTTGCTGTCTATACCTCTTTATTCTGACGTCTAAAAGTTGAAGATGCCTCAGAGTTTCTCTCTATCTAAACTCTTGTTCATGTAATCTCATCTGGTCCATCGATAAAATCCTAAATTAAAAGAGCCAACCTGGGCCTCTTTCCCAAGTTCCTTCCTCAGATCCAACTCCCTTAATGACATCTCCACTTGCATGTCAAATAGGCATCTCAAGATTACCATACCCAAAATAGGACTCTCTGTTCTCTCTGCCCCCAAACCTATTAGTCACCTCACACACTTTGTCTCAGTAAATACCACCAACAACCCACTCAGTTGCTTAAGTCAAAAGCTGAATGCTTCTTGATTCTTCCTTTTCCCTCATACAGTCCTTTTGGCTGTACCCCCAAAATACCTTTCACATTTCTTCCTTTTGATTTCTATTCCTCCATCCCAGTGCAAGCCACCATCATTTCTAACCTAGACCCCTACAGCAGCCTCCTGGCCAGTCTCTCTGCTTCCGCTCTACTTGTGTCCCCGACCCCACAGCCCATTCTCCACGCAGCAGCCAGAAGGATTGTTTTAAGCATTAACCACATCTTGTTACTCCTCTGCGTAAAGTCCTCCAATGACTTCTCCTTGAAAGTACCATAAAGTCCAAGCCTTTCTCTGCACCCCAGCCAACAAATCCCTTGCTGGTAGGATTCCCACTCACTCCTCCAACCTCAACTCACACCACACTCTTCATCACAAGTTTCCAGCTTTCTGGCCATGAAGAGAGAAGGATCTGATTAACTTTTGATTTCCAAATCAATAATTTTCTCCTGATTCTGGTGTTTAAATATACAATTTTTTCAGTGCAAAGTTATGATATTTTAAAGGAGTCCTCTATTTTACCCACCCTGTTGTCACTTATTGATTTATAGCTAGTGTTGTATTTAAACAATTCTTGTCCTTTGCACTAAATCTAAACTCCCTTCTACCACATATAGTCAATGCTTCCCCACTCCATCAGGTGCACAAAAAATCTTTACTGAAATGAGCTTATATTCAGTGAAACAGGCAGACCAAAAAAAAAAAAAAAGGTTGGATAGAAGGATAATTATGCTGTACAAATCCCTCCAGGGGATCTTCCCGACCCAGGAATCCAACTCCAGTCTGGTAGGTCTCTCACTGCAGGGGGTTCTTTACCACCAGCGCCACCTGGGAAGCCCCATGTGGAAACTGACACTCCTGCGAAATTTTGTGCATGTGCAGCTGAGCTCAAAGACTTTCACACACGGCTTCTGATTATGGGTATCCAACTGAAGCAGTGCAAGTGTGGGGGTTCCTGTCTCTTGCTCATCTTACCCTTTTTCTTACTCTCTAACTTTGAGTACTTCATGCTTCCTCCATCCCACTTCCTCCACCCCAAACCAGAAGTCACTCAGCATCTTCACTGGCACTTGTCTGGTGTGCATTAGTGAAAATGATCCAAGGCTCATTGTAAGCATTTGTCATTTAAACTTTTACAAGAATAAAGAAGAGAAGGGCTTTGTTTCCTATAAAGGCTTTGGGAAACTTAGGGAAACCCTCCATAGTCACTCTGTGTTGTGCTTAGTCATGCAGTCACTTCCGACTCTTTGCGACCCCGTGGACTATAGCCTGCCAGGCTCCTCCGTCAATGGGATTCTCCATGCAAGAATACTGGAGTGCATTGCCACGCCCTCCTCCAGGGGATCTTCCCAACCCAGGGATCTTCCCAACCCAGGGATCGAATCCAGCTCTCCCACATTGCAGACAGATTCTTTACTGTCTGAGCCACCAGGGAAGTCCCCATAGTCACATTAGGTTGTGTCTTTTAGGTAAAATGTACACATTTTTTAAGGACACTTGTATATCCAAGCATGTTTTGCAAAGTCCTTACATTGATTATTTAAGGTGGTAGAAGAAGTAAGTACAGAAAAGTGGAATTAACCATTGTATTCACTTCCTACTGCTGGTGCAACACCTTTCCAAAAATTTGGTAGTTTGAAACAGCACAAGTTTATTTTCTTCTCATTCTTGAGGTCAGAAGGTCAAAATGGATCTCACTTGGCTGAAATCCAGGGGTCAGCCAGCCTTCTGTTCTTTCTGGAGGTTCTAGGGAGGAATTGTTCCTTGTTTTTCTGCCTCTAGAGTCTGTCAATGTTCCTTGGCTCGTGTTCACCCTCCATCTCCAAAGTAAGCATCTCATGACCACTGACCTCTGCTTCTGTCATCACACCTCCTTCTCAGATTCAGACTCTCCTCCTTCCTCCTTTTGTTTACAAGGACCCTTGAGATTATACTTGGGTGAGCCTGGATAAACCAGGATAAAATCTTCATCTCAAAACCTTTCATCACATCTGCAAAAACTCTTTTGCTGTATAAGGTAACATATTCTCTGGTTCCAAGGATTAGGACACGGACATCTTTGTGGGGGAAGGTGTAACTAGTTTGCCTATCACAATGATGAGGGGGAAAAGAACAAAATAGAGCAAGAGAAAGGTAAATTACCAGTAGAAATAATAATGGGTCTGTAAATTCCATGCATGTGAGATTAGGAACTCCTTGTTTCACCAGAGTGTTGTACAAACCAGTGATTCTCAGCCTTAGGTACACGTTGCAATCACCTAAGACGTTTTTAAACCTCCTAAAAACTAACCCAGAGGCTTCCCAGGTGGCTGTGTGGTAAAGAATCTGCCTGACAAGTAGGAGATGGGAAGTGGGAAGATATCCTAGAGAAGGAAATGGCAAACCACTCCAGTATTCTTGCCTGGAAAACCCCATGGGCAGAGGAACCTGGTGGCCTACAGTCCATGTGGTCACAAAAGAGTCAGACACAACTTAGCACCTGAACATGATCACAAATAACCAACCCACACCCCAGGCAAGTTAAATCAGAATCTCTGAACGTGGGGAACATCAGGAGTCTTAAATGTTTCTCAGGTGATTCCATTTGGCAGCCGAGTTTGAAAACCCCTGGTCTAGGTTCTTGATGCTAAGTAAAAACCTCTTCCTGTGGGTTTTTATTGTTCCTGATTGGTTATGGGACCTAGAGCTCTCCCAGTTGGCTGCTGCCTAGTTCCAGCTACGTTCAACCCTGACTGGGTGCTCCATTCCCAGGTGAAAGATGCCTCATTCTAGTTACTGTCTCCAAGGGCGCCTGTCTTGTCCTTCAAATCCGACCCTCCAGGCTGCCAGAGGCTGTCACCATCTCACTGTGCTCTCCACCTACCTCATGATAGAAACTGCTGCCTAAATCTCTTCTACCCCATCCTAACTTCCTCCCAAAGTATGGTGACAATGCTTTGCTCTCTGGAAAGGTCATTCCTAGTTCCTTGGCCCTATCTCTCTTTTAGGCCTCCAGCATCCAGCAGAGCAGCCTCTGAAACACCCAGAGGGTGGAAGCGAGGACACGGAAAGAAACAGAGGAAAAACACAGCTGCCTAAGAACCTAAGAATTGAGAGGTTAGTTCCAGACAGAGTGTGTGTGTGTGTGTGTGTGTGCGTGCGTGCATGCATATGTGTTTTAAATTCCATGTGTAAAAAGTACAAGTGATTATCATTTTGAATAACTCATGGGAAGAAAAGCTGTAACATCTCATCTTGATTCCACAGAAAGTAATACCAAGTGATTTTCATGAATTGTTTATTACTTGCATAATCATTGCATAGCATGAATATTATATATAATTTTATGCTGCTAAGTCGCTTCAGTCATGTCCGACTCTGTGTGACCCCATAGACGGCAGCCCACCAGGCTCCCCGCCGTCCCTGGGATTCTCCAGGAAAGAACACTGGAGTGGGTTGCCATTTCCTTCTCCAATGCATGAAAGTGAAACGTGAAAGTGAAGTCGCTCAGTCGTGTCCCCACTCTATCAACCCCATGGACTGCAGCCTACCAGGCTCCTCCATCCATGGGATTTTCTAGGCAAAAGTACTGGAGTGGGGTGCCATTGCCTTCTCCGACAATATACCCAATTAATGCCAAATGAGTCCTGTTCTATCCAGTGATTCTTCAAGGAGCTTTTTACAATGTTCTGTCTGATAAGATGCCACCTTTTCCTGTGACCTGGTGTAGAAACAAGACTGATTAACTGAAATATTTTCAGTACACTGTTCATAGGTACAGATAGTGTATAGAATATCCATTCTTCCAGCAGGGGGCTGTCTCACCATTAGAAGTGTAGCTGGGAAAAATTATTTAAAATTATCCACTTCATTGTACATTCACATACCCATTCACCAAAATATCATTGAGTGTCTACTAACTGCCAAATTCTATTACTTTTCAGGAATACAGTAGGAAGCCCTTGGTCTCAGGGAACATAGAATCTGATTTCTAAATTTTAAGTAAAAGCTGTTATTACTAGGACATTCATTTGGGAATTGGGTGATTCTGGTTGCTGAGAAAGTACTTTGAAAAGATTTGGAATACACGTTAAATTTGATTTTGTTCTCCTCTGTGCTCTGAGAGATATATTTCCTGTGGCAACTAGAAAGAGAAACTGCCTCTGTTCCTTTGATATACTCTTCTGAGATCCAGTCAATGCTCGATTCTGAGAGGAAATGACTGACCTAAAGGTAGAAGCTTCCTATGCCAACAATTTCAAATTGCTTGTAGAATCGATTATTCTAAGAGCTGGTGGTGTCCCTGGTGGTTCAGTGGTACAGAATCTGCCTGCACAGCAAGGGACACGGGTTCGATCCCTGGGTGGGGAGGATCCCCTGGAGAAAGAAATGGCAACCCACTCCAATATTCTTGCCTGGAAAGTTCCATGGACAGAGGAACCTGGTGGGTTACAGTCCATGGGGTTTCAAGAGTCGGACACAACTTAGCAACTAAGCCACCAACCACCACCATTCTAACAGCAATGAGAGAATGAGATACAATATTCAAGATGCAGAGACCATAAACATCACCTTGTACAATGCTTGTCAAGCGGTTTTATATAGGGACTAGTCAAGAAAACTCAAGATTTTTCAGGTTACATTTCTGTCTTCCTTCCCAATGAAAATGACACCATTGCTTCTTATGGGAGAAAACCGTTCCTACGACTTGGATTTCCCACTTTAATGAGTTTTTTAAATGCAAATTAGAAGATTGGTACTGTTTTAACAACCAGTAAAACATTGACATGAGAACATATTTGAGAGGTAAAACGTAACGGTGGCTTCTAATCTTCCTTCTTAACATTTCAGGCTGGATGCAGCTTCAGGGCCACAGAATGTACCTTGATCCCATATCCAGCCGTCTCATCTTGCAGATTAAGGCTCTAGAGCCCAGGGACAACTCAGGATTTGTCCGCGTCGCACACTGAGTACTCAGGACATCCTTTTTTTTTTTTCCCCCAGAATTAGTTCTTAAAGATTGTGAAACCAGAGATTCTGCAACTTAAGTTAACCAATTCAACCAGCCCAAAGTGAAAGCCAGTTCAGTAACCCCTCTGAAAAGACATCACTTAAGAAATGACAGATTGCTAACTGCCTTCACCCCATCACAGGAGCCTGCTCCATCCTGAGAATTATCATCTTATAAAATCACACTTTGGGCCCAAAGACAACTTCTCATTGTTTCTAGTTTTGTTCTCTGCATCTGTATAAAGGGTTGCACTATAATTATTTAAGAACAACCATCATAACTTCAGTTCTCTTTTCCAAGTTAAACATCCTCAATTTTTCAGGCATTTTGCATTTCCAAAGTTTCTCCTCAAATCCCACCCAGATCCTAACATGTGATGTCTAATGTGAAGTTATTTCATAAGAATGTGAAAAGCAGTGAGTACAAAGCAGTGAGCAGGATATTCAGAGAAACAAAATATGTCCATTTCCCAGAAAATGTTTTATCTACAGATGAGAGAAAAAAGAATAATCACTCTGAACAACTAAAGGAAAAACTTCTTGCCTTCATGCCATTTCGATCAATAGAAGGACTTTTTCAGTTTAGCCAGTTCTTCAACCTAAAGAATGAGTTTATTTGGGGGGAAAAAAATCAAGACATTTCATCCATATGATAGCAATTTACAAATCAACCCAGAAACTCCAGATACCTCTCCTTCCACCCGAAAATCCCAGAGGGGTCCAAATGGATCAATGTGTAGCTGGAGGTTCAGTGCTCTTCTGGCGGTATTACATTGTCCTGAAACACATATTCTCCACTGTCTGGGATATAAGAGGTCTTTGGACTAAAATAATAAGCATACCAGAAAAACCACCAAGGTGTCATCTTCTACTGGTAAGTAATTCTGGATGTGTTTATATAAATCAGTGAGTAAAAGATACTCTTTGCAACAATTTCCAAATACAGTTCCTAAAACTAGTTTTAGCTGTTCAAATATGGTAAAAATGAATCCATTGTCCTCGGGCTCTTTATGATTGAGCAAATCAGTAGTTACTCAGAATAGTCCAGTTTAAGGCCAGCAAATCAGTATCGACAAGTGTTCAAATTTCACACTAGCCCTTCACAACTTACGTGATTTGTCCTTTGAATTTTGTTAGTCAGAAACCAGCCATGTGTTCATCTTTTTACCTGTGTGTCAAGGCAGAGTTTCATTTCAGAGACTTACAGTGATCATATATATTGTACTGAATTGGAAGTCAGAAAACTGCATTCTAAGTCCATCCTCTGCAACTACTCCTTACTCCTGTGGGTAAGTTATTCCTTGGAATCTGTTGCCTAACAGAAAGCCCTCACATAAAAAAAAAAAAAAACTGTCCTAGTAGAGTTCAGTTCAGTCACTCAGTCGTGTCCAATTCTTTGCGACCCCATGAACTGCAGCACGCCAGGCCTCCCTGTCTATCACCAACTCTCGGGGTTCACTCAAATTCATGTCCATTGTGTCCATGATGCCATCCAACTATCTCATCCTCTGTTGTCCCCTTCTCCTCCTGCCTTCAATCTTTCCCAGCATCAGGGTCTTTTCAAATGAGTCAGCTCTTCGCATCAGGTGGCCAAAATATTGGAGTTTCAGCTTCAACATCAGTCCTTCCAATGAACACTCCAGACTGATTTCCTTTAGGATGGATTGGTTGGATCTCTTTGCAGTCCAAGGGACTCTCAAGAGTCTTCCCCAACACCACAGTTCAAAAGCATCAATTCTTCAGTGCTCAGCTTTCTTTATAGTTCAACTCTCACATCCAATCATGACTACTGGAAAAACCAGAGCCTTGACTAGACAGACCTTTGTTGACAAAGTAATATCTCTGCTTTTTAATATGCTGTCTAAGTTGGTCATAACTTTCCTTCCAAGGAGTAAGGATCTTTTAATTTCACGGCTGCAATCACCATCTGCAGTGATTTTGGAGCCCAGAAAAATAAAGTCAGTCTCTGTTTCTCCATCTATTTGCCATGAAGTGATGGGACCGGATGCAATGATCTTAGTTTTCTGAATGTTGAGCTTTAAGCCAACTTTTTCACTCTCCTCTTTCACACTTTCATCAAGAGGCTCTTTAGTTCTTCTTCACTTTCTGCCATAAGGGTGGTGTTATCTGCATAACTGAGGTTATTGATATTTCTCCCGGCAACCTTGATTCCGGCTTATGCTTTATCCAGCCCAACATTTCTCATAATGTACTCTGCATAGAAGTTAAATAAGCAGGGTGACAATATACAGCCTTGACGTGCTCCTTTTCCTATTTGGAACCAGTCTGTTGATCCATGTTCAACAGTTGGTTCTAATTGTTGCTTCCTGATTTGCATACAGGTTTCTCAAGAGGCAGGTCAGGTGGTCTGGTATTCCCATCTCTTGAAGAATTTTCCACATTTTGTTGTGATCCATACAGTCAAAGTCTTTGGCATAGTCAATAAAGCAGAAATTAAATTCCTAGAGTTGTTATAAATATGCAGTAACAATAATACATGTGAAAAATATTTCTCAAAATCCTACGTGAGACATTGTTATTATTATGCTTTGTATTTACTTGATTTTCTCCTTTATTTATAAGATATAACCACCTGTAATATTTTCACATTTCCATCTTTATTATAGCTAAACAATAATAAAACATCAACACAGTGAAGTACTTTTCAAATGTTAATTTTCATAGTTTGCCAAACATACAATAACAATGCTCTACCTTTGATGTTCCTACCATTTCATTTTACTTCTTCTAACAAGTACAGAGAATGATGAATTTAATTATTAATGATTTCAGATTAACTTCTCTAACATAAAGCACTCAACTTTTATAATATATGTAGAGCAAGTATAAGAAGCACAGAAATATGTAATTGCTTTTTAGGAAATATTTGTTTCCAATTTAGGTTTCAGAGTAATGTGGAAGACTAAATTATATCATTTTTAATGGCTGTCAGGTAAAACTCTCAGGATCAGTAGTAGATTAAGAAATAGACAGGCAATTATAGAAAAAAGAAAAGTATACTTTAAAAGCACTGGACCTTAGGCTCTACCATTATTCCGTAAACCACAAGAAGCCCACACCATTATTGCTGAAGTAATATTATCAGTAATGCTCTATAATATTCCTGTATACAGCTAGTTCTACCCTGTTTTAACATTTGTAAGTATAGATTTTAATCCCACTTTTTCATTTTTATAATCAACAAATAAATCCATGTATGTTCATCTTGGTGATAATTTATAATTACTTTCATCCTGTATTTTATCTTCATTTTTTTAAAGTCATATTTAGGAAATGTTGTTCAGTGTATACCTGTAGGGTCTTTCTGGCACCCAGGTTTGGGTGCCCCATCCCCATTTTCTCTGACTGAACTAAATTCTCAGAATTTCCTTACTTAGTGTGTGTTAGTCGCTCAGTTGTGTCCAACTCTTTACAACCTCATGGGCTGTAGCCCACCAGGCTCCTCCATCCATGAAGTTCTCTAGGCAAGAATACTGGAGTGGGTTGCTATTTTCTTCTCCAGGGTATCTTCCCATCCCAGATTGAAGCTGGGTCTCCCACATTGCAGGCAGATTCTTTACCATCTGAGTCACCAGGGAAGCTCCAAATAATTAGAAAGTAAAAGGAACTAGGTTCCACCAAGACTTGAACTCAGATTGCTGGATTCAGAGTCCAGAGTGCTAACCATTACACCATGGAACCCCTCAGCTACTCAACATCTGCTGTTATTTGTAGCATGCCCCTCTGGCCACTTCCTATCCTATTCCAGCTACATCCAGGTGTTTGGTGTGTGCTTCTAGTTATCTGCAAGCCAGCTGCTCCCTTCATGGATCCAATGAAAGAGCAGGTAGGCAGGATGTCTTCATCCTCAAAAGAAAAATCTGAAAATAGCCTTAGCATGCTCCTTGTCCAAAAGTAGAGATGCCAGGGGGTCCTTAATTGTTTGTGCGTGAGTTCATTCATTTAGAGATGTTGTAACAAAGTATCAGAGCACCACCTCTAGAACAGCTTCCATTCCTAACTCTGCTGCTTATTAGCTATGATCTTGGGTGACTTAGTTCAGTCTCTTAGTCATGTCCGACTCCTTGAGACCCCATGAATCGCAGCACGCCAGGCCTCCCTGTCCATCACCAACTCCAGGAGTTCACCCAGACTCACGTCCATCAAGTCAGTGATGCCATCCAGCCATCTCATCCTCTGTTGTGCCCTTCTCCTCCTCCCCGCAATGCCTCCCAGCATCAGAGTCTTTTCCGATGAGTCAACTCTTCACATGAGGTGGCCAAAGTACTGGAGTTTCAGCTTTAGCATCATTCCTTCCAAAGAAATCCCAGGGCTGATCTCCTTCAGAATGGACTGGTTGGATCTCCTTGCAGTCCAAGGGACTCTCAAGAGTCTTCTCCAACACCACAGTTCAAAGGCATCAATTCTTTGGCACTCGGCCTTCTTCACAGTCCAACTCTCACACCCATACATGACCACAGGAAAAACCATAGCTTTGACTAGACGAACCTTTGTTGGCAAAGTAATGTCTCTGCTTTTGAATATGCTATCTAGGTTGGTCACAACTTTCCTTCCAAGGAGTAAGCGTCTTTTAATTTCATGGCTGCAGTCACCATCTGCAGTGATGTTGGAGCCCAAAAAAATAAAGTCTGACACTGTTTCCACTGTTTCCCCATCTATTTGCCATGAAGTGATGGGACCAGATGCCATGATCTTCGTTTTCTGAAAGTTGAGTTTTAAGCCAACTTTTTCACTTTCCTCTTTTACTTTCATCAAGAGACTTTTTAGTTCCTCTTCACTTTCTGCCATAAGGGTAGTGTCAGCTGCATATCTGAGGTTATTGATATTTCTCCCAGCAATCTTGATTCCAGCTTGTGTTTCTTCCAGTCCAGTGTTTCTCATGATGTACTCTGCATAGAAGTTAAATAAGCAGGGTGACAAAATACAGCCTTGATGTACTCCTTTTCCTATTTGGAACCAGTCTGTTGTTCCATGTCTGGTTCTAACTTTTGCTTCCTGACCTGCATACAAATTTCTCAAGAGGCAGATCAGGTGGTCTGGTATTCCCATCTCTTGAAGAATTTTCCACAGTTTATTGTGATCCACACAGTCAAAGGCTTTGGCATAGTCAATAAAGCGGAAATAGATGTTTTTCTGTAACTCTTTTGCTTTTTCCATGATCTATGGCAATTTGATCTCTGGTTGCTCTGCCTTTTCTAAAACCAGCTTAAACATCAGGAAGTTCATGGTTCGCATATTGCTAAAGCCTGGCTTGGAGAATTTTGAGCATTACTTTACTAGTGTGTGAGATGAGTGCAATTGTGTGGTAGTTTGAGCATTCTTTGCCATTGCCTTTCTTTGAAATTGGAGTGAAAACTGACCTTTTCCAGTTCTGTGGCCACTGCTGAGTTTTTCAAATTTGCTGGGATATTGAGTGCAGCAATTTCACAGCTTCATCTTTCAGGATTTGAAAGAGCTCAACTGGAATGCCATCACCTCCACTAGCTTTGTTCATAGTGATGCTTTCTAAGGCCCACTTGACTTCACATTCCAGGATGTCTGGCTCTAGGTGAGTGATCACACCATCATGATTATCTGGGTCATGAAGATCTTTTTTGTACAGTTCTTCTGTGTATTCTTGCCACCTCTTCTTAATATCTTCTGCTTCTGTTAGGTCCATACCATTTCTGTCCTTAATCGAGTCCATCTTTGCATGAAATGTTCCCTTGGT